>NW_003852418.1:7342685-7442368 GCF_000181295.1 Otolemur garnettii | reverse complement strand
GGGATGCTTGTTCCTGTGGTATTTTGATGACAGTGGTGATTTGGGATTCTGGTTGGTGTATCTGTATAGAATTTTTGCCAGTTTGCAGCTGTGGTGTTTTGATGACAGTGAGTTGGGATGCAGATTGCTGTCTGTCCGGATCTCGACCAAGCTTTTGGTTGTAAGGGTTCTTGACAATTACCAGGTCCTCATCTTTGATAGGAAAAGTCTTGTGGGTTGCAACTTGGGGAGCAGGTGCTTCATATGCAGAATAAGCAGGTATTTTTTTTATCCCTAGATATTTTGTTGACATTTTATATTCACTTTGGTGTATTTCTTGATCAGCATTTTGAATGTCATCTTCTTTTTGGATCTGAAAACTGCCTTGTGTTTTGATTTGTGGCCAATCTTGTCCACCGTAGAGTGCTCGTTTTTTTCTTATTACATGAACCAGTGGCCTTCCTTCTGCATTCAGATGTTGGTTTGGCATTAGCTTTACATGTAGGCCATACTCTTGATTTTCACAAGGATTTTGTATCTCATTATTATTCTCATTATCTATATGGTATACAGGTAGTGAGGTACCGTGGTCTTTTGCTTCATTCTTAGTTTTGCCTTGTTTTCCATTTTGATAAGGTCCTAACATATTCCTTTCATATTGCATATGCCAATTAACTTGATTATATTTTTGTTTCCAGTTATTATTGTCCACATGCTCTTCACTGTGAATGAGCAAATGTTTTTGGGATCCAGCTTCTTGTGTGCCTTTTTTTCCAAAAGAGTGTTCATCTTTTACTTCACGTAGCAATTTATATGATCTACCAGGTAATTGGCCTTTGGTTCCACCTGCTAATGGTTAACAAGAAGGTAGGCATTTGATTATCTCCAAAGTTCTCTTCCAACTCTTAACTCCCTTCTTCCCCCAACAATTACTAATATTTCCAGTAATTGGATTCTTCTCAAGGAGAAGACTCTCTGCCCAAATAAGTTACTCCTTGCACCCTGAATACCCTTAAAGGCCATTGTCTCTCAGTAATTTTCCCCCATTCTCACCCTCTCCACTTACCATAAAATCCCATCACAGTTGATTGCTTTTCAAGGATCAGGAGCAGAGAAAAGGCAAAGAAGATGGTGGACTTCATCTTACCCCCAAATCCTAAGCCTAAGGCTGAGTTGATCTCTTCCTTTATACGTCCCTGGAGTGGGTGTGCCATGGGTGGAGCTGAAGTTACAAAAGGCACTGCCCCTTCTTAGCTTATCAGTAAATGCCAATTTCCTCACCCCTGCTTGGTAGGAGACAAGGTCAAAATCCCCAGGGCTTTAGCACAGGAACATAATGTCAGAGGCCTTTTCTTACCTTCAGAAACCCCAGCAAAGTTTTATCAATTCTTAGAGATCATTGTGCTAAATCTCCTACATTTTATAGAAGAAATATAGTTCAGAGAAGGAAAGAAACTCACTTCAGTTCACAAATTAATCAGTATGTAAGCAAACCTTTATATTCTAAGTCTCCTTCCATGTTGCAATCATTTAAATCCCCCATTATAGATAGTACCCTGTAGTTCTCCTTGTTTGAAAATGATCTTGAGATACATCCTACCATGTTTCCCTGAAAATAAGACCTACCCCCCAAATAAGCCCTAGCAGGATTTCTATGCATTTGTTAAATATAAGCCCTACCCTGATAATAAGACCTAGTGATGAGTGTGGCTATGCAGCATATCTGCATTTTGCCATGCAGCATATTTGCAGCCACTCCATGCATTTCGGCGCAGAGACATCCTCTGAAAATAAGCCCTAGTGTGTCTTCTTCAGAAAAAATAAATATCAGACAGTGTCTTATTTTGGGGGAAACATGTTATTATACCTGAGAAGGAGCAATTATAGAGGTAGAAAGACACAGAGTGAATGAAACTTTATGGAATTCAAAGAAAAAAGTTTCAGAAAGTAAACTGGTACAACAATGTTAAAAGTGGCAGTGAAATTTGTGATGATAAAGGCTGACATGTGTCCAAAGTTTTTTTAAACTTTAATTCTTGCTAATAACATTGACAAGAGAAGAGTAATACAGTTTTGTTGAGTTGTCAGATGATGAGAAACAACCTTTTCAAGAAGTCTGAATTTAGAGTAGAGTGAGAATTGAGGCTATACCTGGAGGGAGAGGTGAACTCCAGGGATGTTTTTGAGGATGGGAAATTTTAACTTTTAAGAATGATAGGAGCAGTTGTGGGAAAAAGAAGTAAAAGTTTTGGTTTCCAAATTGGGTTCTCTTCATGAATCTATCTAAGCAACAACAACAAAACTGTTTTAATTAAGAAAAGAGTCTACTTAAATAGTAAGCAACTAAAACCCCCAAGAGGCTTTGTGAATGTTTGCCACCATTGATAAATGTACTAATATATCAAGAAAGGATTAAAAGAGAAAATTTTTACCTTGCGTAGAAATGTATATTTTTGCAATTGGGAAAACATACTGAATGGTCCAAACAACATTCTTTTTCTTTGATCTATGAAGACTGGGGTATTGGCAAACCACAGTGGAAGAAGAAATTCTCCCTTTGATGACCCTGTATACATTTGCAACACCATGGAGGGAAAAATGTCTGTTCTGGGGGAAAATATCTTGAAAACATATTTCTAATTATTCTATTCTAAAATATTATTATTCCTGTAGGGAAATCTACATGGATGAGGAAAAGGAAAAGATCAACCATGTTTTAATGTAAGGAACATAGATAAAATGCACTGAGTCTTCAAACATAGGACATGTAAGCTACATGGTTTCACTATAAGCCATTCTGAACTCCTACCAAGGTTTTCTGTAATAAAAATATTGCCCTAGGGTGGTAGTATTTCCCTAGGGCAGAGACTCCAGTAGATAAGGTTGATGTTATCCTGAAAGAAAATTGCCTACCATGCCCACTAATCTTTGTAGTCTTCTCTACATGTCCCTTGAGAAAATACCAGGAACCAGGCTCGGTGCCTGTGGCTCAATCGGCTAAGGCACCAGCCACGTACACCTAAGGTGGCGGGTTCGAATCCCCAGCCCGGGCCCACCAAACAACAATGATGGCTGCAACCAAAAAATGGCCAGGTGTTGTGGCGGGCACCTGTGGTCCCAGCTACTTGGGGGGCGGAGGCAGGAGACTCGCTTGAGCCCAGGAGTTGGAGGTTGCTGTGAGCAGTGAAGCCATAGCACTCCCCTCAGGGGGACAGCTTGAGGCTCTGTCTCAAAAAAGAAAAAAGAGAAAATACCAGGAACCCTACATTCCAAGATTACTAGTAGAAGAAAGGATCTGATGATATAGATCTTACTTATGGATCCAAGAACAAAACCCTTCTGTAATCTAGCATGCATAAGATACAGATAAAACACAGAGAAGCAAGATTTGCAAAAACAAATCAGGAAAATACAAAGTGATAATATTATGAGATTATCACACTTACATCAGAATAGAGTTCAATAAAAACTGAAAAAACATTTAAAAATCAAAAAAGAAATGTATTGATAAAGATGAAAGAAATCAGTGACTTGGAAAGCAGAAAAATGGCATGAGTGATATGTATATCCTAGATATAATATCAAGATGGGGAAGGGATCCAAAGATTTGTACTCTTAGAGAAATTTTTTAAAAGGGTAAATATTTAAAATGCTCAAAATTGACATAAGAATCTGAAAATATTATGCTTAGAGAACAAAAGTGAAGAGTTTAAAATGTTTTGGTCAATTCTATGCAAAATTATTTGACATCTTAGACAAGATCTTAAAAATAGAGTGGACAGAATGCAGAGCATAGTAGAATAGAATTCCCCAACAATTGTCCTCCCACTGAAACTAAGTTTAATAAATATGTACCCACAGTAACCCCTCCACAAGAGCTAAGGAAACCAGGTAAGAGATTTTTGAACTTGGTATAAGACAATAATAGGAAAAGATATTGAATAGAGCAGAAAGAGAAGTTTTATATTGCCTGCCTCACCTCTAGTCCAATCTCAGGCAACACCATATTAAAAGAGACACTATTTGGGGAAAATGAAAGGAAGTAAGCCCAGGACCCTTCCACGGAACATAATAATATGCCTTCAACAGTAAAATTCATCACCAGGAGGACCCTCATGACTCCTGAGACAAAGCCAAAACCACAGTCTGAGTACCTAGACCTATCCTGGCACCAGATGGAAATCCATCATCCTTGCGAGGTGAACTTGAGTTGTAGCCCACAGCACTGCCAGCTGATTATAGAAGCCACAGAGATAGCATGCTTCAGCAGGTAGGGGTTGGCAGTCCAGTGCTATGCCAGCCTTGGTAGCCAAGAGATTCCAGCCCAGGGTAGCACAAGCAAATGTGGTCCTGAGCTTATGACATTTCTAGGTGCTTCCATGGCTAAAGCAGTCAGGGGTTTAGGAAGAACAACAGATAAGCTGCTTAGAATTTCTGAACAGGCTTACTGTTGAAGGATGTTCTCAGAGAAAATGAGACTGCAAAGACTAGAATAAGCACTTCAATGTGCAGACACCATGCATGTTGCAAGGATTAAGAACAATTAGGAGAAAATACCATAAGCAGACAAAATATGGTGCCAATGTTTGACCCCCAAAAGATGAAAATGTATGCACTGCTTGAAAAATAAATCAAAAGAGCTATTACAAGGAAGCTCAATGAGCTTTAAGAAATTAGAGAAACAATTAAATGAAATGAGGAAAACAATAAATACCCAGAATGAGAAATTTGATACAAAGATTGAAATAATACTAAAAAATCAAATGGAAATCCTGGAGCTGAAAGACACAATGAATGAAAAGAAAAATGTAATAGCATCAGTACCAGAACTGACCCATCCCTGCCACCGCTGGGGCCTGAAGATAGGCTGACATGGCATCCTTGCTCCTGGCAAAGCCAGAGCCTTTACTAACAACTGTACCTTAAGCCACTGAGAAAATCACAGATACCAACTGATGCTATTTATAGTTAAAGACATCATACAAAGAGTACACTACTGCACATATCCAGAATCAAAACCAAGGTTCCCTACCCATCATCAGGAAAAGAAGTTCTTTGGCTATAAAAGCAAATTCAAAACATTGGAAGATGTGACTGTTATACCAGATGTGCAGATATAAATGTAATGATGCAAGAAACAGAAAAAAGCAAGAAAATATAACACCTCAAAGGAACACAGCAATTGTGCAATAGATTCCAATAAAAAAAACTTATGAACTCTCAGAAAAAGAATTTAATGTGTTGATATTAAATAAGCCCAGTGAAATACAAGGGAATACAGGAAAACAATATAAAGAAATAAGAAAAACAATTCAATATATGAATGACAATAGATACCTGCAGTACCTAACCACTTAGCCATAGATCAATACTGGTCCATGGCCTGTTAGGACCAGGTCACACAGCATCACTGCCTGAGCTTTGCCTCCTGCTCCACCCACCTCCAGTCATGGAAAAATTGTCTTCCATGAAACCAGTTCCTGGTGCCAAAAAGGTTGGAGACTACTAATAGATATCATTTGAAAAGGACCAAATAGAAATTTTGGGACTAAAGAAATCATTAAATAAAGTTCAAAATACATTTTAAAATTTCAACAATGGACTAGATCAAGTAGAAAAAGGAATTTCAGAATTTGAAGACAATACTTTTAAAATAACCCAATCAGGTAAAAATAAAGAAAAAGAATTTATAAAAAAGAATGAACAAAGAAAGCCTCTAGCACAACATAAAGCAATGAAATATTTGAATTTTCAGTGTGTCAGAAAGAAAAGAGAGAGTTAAAGAGATATAAAATCTGTTTATAAAATAATACCCCCAAACTTCCTAAGTCTAGAAAGACATTTGAGCATCCAGACATAGGAAGCTAGAGCTCTCAAAACAGATACAATTCAAAAAGGTAATTTCCATAGCATACCATGTCCAAACTGTCAAAATTCAAAGGCAAATAAAAAGTTCTAAGAACAACAGAGGAAAAACATCTAGTTACTTAAAAAGGAAACTCCATCAGATTTACAGCAGATTTCTAAGCACAAAAGTTTGCCTGTCAAGAGAAAATGGAAGTGCTGAAAGAAAAGCAAGCCTTGCAGCCAAGAATACTATACCCAGAAAAGTTATTCTTCAAGTGAAGGAGAAATAAAGTATTTCTCCAACAAGCCAAAGTCAGGAACTGGCCACCAAACTGACTCTATAAGAAATGCCTAGGTGTTTCCATGTCCTACACCTGGAAATGAAAGAATATTTGCCATCATGAAAACACACAAAAGTATAAAAATATTACCACTAGAGGAAACCATCAAACAATGATAAACAATAAGAGAAAAAGAAAAAAACCCAAAGGATATAAAACAACCAGAAATAAATTAATAAAATGACAGCAATAAACCTTCTCATGGTAATAATGTTATATGTAAATGGATTAAACTTTCCACTTAAAAGATAGACTGGCTAAATGAATAAAAACAAATGACCCACTATATACTGCCTACAAGAAACTCATCATACCTATGAGTCTATACACATATATAGACTGAAAGTAAACAAACAGAAAAAGAAATTCCATGCAAACAGAAACCAAAGGTGAGTAGGAGTATTTATATTGGATAAAATAGAATTTAAGTAAAAAACAAAAAGAGGCAAAGTAGGCCATTGTATAATGATAAAGGAACAAATTCAGCAAGAGAACAATACATATCCTAAATATATATGCACCCCAAACCAAACCACCCAGATATAAAAGTAAATATTATTAGATCTAACGAGAGATAGACACCAATACTATAATAGTTGAGGACTTAACACCCCACTCTCAGCATTACACAGATCATCTAGATAGTAAATTTAAAAAGAAACGCTTGATTTAAAGTGAACATTAGAATGAATGGACTTAACATTTACAAAACATTTCATTCAACAATTTCAGAATATATATTCTTCTCTTCAGCACACAGAACATTCTAAAGGATAGACTATATGTTAGGCCATAAATAAAGTATCAATAAATTTTTGAAAATCAAAGTTATATCAAGTATCTTTACAGACTACAATGAAATACCTAGAAATCAATAACAAGAGGAATTAAGGAAACTTTACAAATACATGGAAATTAAACAACATAGTCTTAAGTAGTCATTGAGTAAAGGAAGAAATTAAGGTGGCAATTAAAAAATTTTAAAACAAACAAATCAAAACACAATACATCAAAACTTATGGAATACCATAAATGAAGGAAATTTACACAGATAAATAATCTACATAAAAAAGTAGAAAGATTTGCACCAAGTAACTAGAAAAGCAAGAACAAATCAAACTCAAAATTAGTAGAAGAAATAATGGAGATCAGAGAAGAACTAAACAAAACAAAGACTAAATCTGAAGAATCAAATAAAAGGTTGTTTTTGAAAAAATAAACAAAGTTAATTAGCCGCTAGCTAGACTAGCCAAGAGAAAAAGAGAAAGGACACAAATGAACAAAACCCAAAATCAAAAAGGAGACATTACAATTGATACCACAGAAATATAGAACATCATCAGAGACTATTATGAACAACCATACACTAACAAACTATTAATAGAAAACCTAAAGGAAATGGATAAATTTCTGGAAACATGCAACCTACCAAGACTCAGGAAGAAGTCAAAAACTGAACACAGCAATAACAAGTAATGAGACTGAATTAGTAATAAAAGTCTCCTAACAAAGAAAAGTCAAGAACTTGATGGCCTAACTGCCAAATTCTACTAATGTCTCAAAGAAAAGCTAACACCAATACTCCTCAAACTATTCCAAAAAGTTTAAAAGTAGTTAATTCTTCCTAATTCATTCCATGGGGCCAAAATTAACCCAACACCAAACCAGACAAAGGTGCAACAAAAAAATAAAACCCACTGAGCCACAGGCACTCAGTAAGTAGGGCACTGGCCCCATGTACCAAGGGTGGCCGGTTCAAACCCAGCCCCAGCCAAACTGCAACAAAAAAATAGCAGGGGTGCCTGTAGTCCCAGCTACTTGAGAGGCTGAGGCGAGAAAATCTCCTAAGCCCAAGAGTTGGAGGTTGCTGTGAGCTGTGACTACAAGGCACTCTACCAAGAGTAACAAAGTGAGACTCTGTGTCTAAAAAATAAAGAAAGAAAAAAAGAAAACCATAGGCTAATAACTCTGATGAGCGTTAACACAAATATCATCAACAAAATTGTAGCAAACTGGATCCAAAAAGAAATCAAAAAGAGAGTGCACCATAATCAAGTATGAGTTATCCCAGGGTAGCAATGATGCTTCAACATACATACGTCAATAAACATGATACATCACATCAACAGAATAAAAAAAAAAACATATGATAATCTCAATTGATGCAGAATAAACATTTGATAAAATTCAATATCCTTCATGGTAAAAACCCTCAATAAAGGATTGGACCAGAACATGAATGGACCAGAACATAATGAAGGCCATATATGACAAACTCACAGCTAACATCATACTTGTTCCTCTAACTGGAACAACATAAGAAGGCCCACTTCTATGAGTCCTACTCAATATAACACTGAAAGTCCTAGCCAGAGTAACCAGGCAAGAGAAAGAAATAAAAGGAACTCAAATTGTCTCTCCTTCACTGAGTGTTGAGTCAGATATAAACACAACAATAACAACAAAAACCAAATTGTCCATTTTGGCAGATATGATCGTATATCTAGAAAAACCCCAAGGATTCCACCATTAGTTTGATGGGCTTTCCTTTATAGATGACTAAATGCTTTTCTTTTGCTAATTTTCTTTCTTTCTTTTTTTTTTTTTTACCTGGCCTGTACATTTTATTGGCAGGTCAGAAGAAGAGCAAGGGGTAAGTATCCTTCCCTTCCCATGCTCCCAACCCAGGGAAATCCCTCTGCAGGAGCCCTTGGACATGGGTAGGTTGTTATAGGGGGCCTCCTGGCCCTCAAGCATGCTGCAGTATGTGGCAATCTCCTGCTCCAGCCACGACTTGATGTTGATGAGCCACTGGTAGTCCTGGTTCTGAAGCTCACTGTCAGCACACACATCATCTACCTGGGATTCAAGACTGCTGATCAGCACCTAGATCTGCACCAACTGGGCTCCATAGTGGGCCTCTGTTTCCGCCAGTGTACCTTCTAGGGCAGTTTTCATGCTCAGCTGCAACTGCAGCTCAATCTCAAGACCCCGCAGGATACGCTGCAGGTCAATGACCTCAGACTTGCTAATCTGGAGCTGCTCCTTGTGGCCCGTGACCTTCTGGTTCAGTGTGTCCATCTGGGTGGTGAACAAGGTTTCCACATCCTTACGGTTCTTCTCAGGCATGACCTCATATTGGCTTTGCATGTCACTTCACATGATTGGCTTGGCAAGATCGATGTCCAGAGCAGAATCCACCTCCACATTGACCTGGCCACCAGCCTGGCCCCTCAGGACACTGACTTCCTCCTCGTGGTTCTTCTTCAAGGTAGGCCAGCTCCTCCTTCAGGCCTTCAATCTGCATCTCCAGGTCAGCTCTGGCCAGGGTCAGCTCATCCAGCACCTGGCGCAGGCCACTGATGTCGGCCTCCACACTCATACACAGGGCCTGCTCCATCTGAAACTTGGTTTGGAAGTCATCTGCAGCCAGACGAGCATTGTTGATCTGCGGGACAATCTTGGAACTCTCAATGGTGGCACCACAAATCTTGTCCCGCAGGTCCTCGATGGTCTTGAAGTAGGGTCTGTAGTCGTGGGAAGGCCTGGGCCCCTGCTTCTGGTACCAGTCATGGATCTTCACCTCCAGCTTGTGGTTGACTGCCTCCAGGGAGCATACCTCATCCAGGTAGGAGGCCAGGTGGTCGTTAAGGTTCTGCATGGTGGTCTTCTCATTGCCCACCAGCAGCCCGTCAGACCTGCCAGAGCACTGGCAAAGACCCCAGTGTAGCTGCTGCCATAGCCCCAGGAGGACAAGGATATCAAGTGGGCAGAGGACACAGACATGCCCTGTCCACCGGAGCACCAGTGGATATTGGGCTCATGGAGCCGCCTCCCAGCCCACTGAAGGACGTGGTGGCCGGCGACTGGCGATAGCTATAGGAAGTCATGGTGAGGCAGAGGACTGAGCAACACTGGCCAGTGGAGCTGCGATCAGGGGGAGAGTCACTAATTTTCTCTTTCACTTTAACTATAGTCATTCTGATTATAGTATGCCATGATGAAGTCCTTTTTGCAATTTATTTGCTTGGGAATCATTGGGCTTCCTGTATCTGAATGTCTCTTTTGGTAGTCTGGGGATGTTTTCATGAATTATTTCCTCAAATGAGCTTTCTAAACTTTTTAATCACTCTTCTCTCTTGGGAATACTGATCATCTGTAAATTCAGTCACTTTATGTAGTCTCAGATGTCTTGAGGCTTTTCTCATTCTTTTTTGCTTATTTTTGTCTGGATTATTTCAAAAGGCCTGTCTGCAAGTTCTGAGATTCTTTTATTATGCTTGGTATAGTCTATTCTTAAAGCTTTCAAATGTGTTTTGTATTTCTTTCAAGGACTTTTTCAGCTCTAGAATTTCTGTTTGATATCTATCTCCCTTGGTAAATTTCTCATTCATATACTGAATTGACTTTCTGATTTCTTTGTATTGATATTCATATTTCTCTTGCATCTTTTTGAGCTTCTTTAATAACAATATTTGGAATTATTTATCTGGAATTACTAGAAATTCTTTATGAGTAGGATCTGTTGCTAGATAATTGTTGTGATCCTTTAGTGATATTTAATGGTTTCTGTATCTTCCATTAATATCTGTGAGCTCGGCGCCTATAGCTCAACTGGCTAAGGCGCCAGCCATGTACACCTAAGGTGGCGGATTTGAATCCCCAGCCCAGACCCGCCAAACAACAATGACGGCTGCAACTAAAAAATAGCCGGGCGTTGTGGCGGGCGCCTGTGGTCCCAGCTACTTGGGAGGCGGAGGCAAGAGACTGGCTTGAGCCCAGGAGTTGGAGGTTGCTGTGAGCTGTAATGCCACGGCACTCTGCCCAGGGGGACAGCTTGAGACTCTGTCTAAAAAAAAAAAAAAAAAAAATCTGTGTATTTGATGTAGCAATTGCTTGTTTCAACATTTTGGAATTGCTTTCAAAAGATAGAATCTTTTCCTGAAGATGTGTGTATCTTATTGGTTTATAGGACGCTTTGGCTTTGACTTTGTGTACCTGCAGTAGTATGATCTTGGTATGATTTCTTAGGCAGTATACTGGGTCACTGGTATATGTGATTTCCTTGGTGGCTTTGGAACAGTTATTAATCAAAGCTGCAGGAAAGTTTTGCTGGGGACTTAAACATCAGCTGAGTCAGTCTTTGGATCCCAATGGTGGAAGCAGTGAGCTGCCTATGCCTGATTTTAGGTCCCAGTGTAGCTTATGCTGGCAGTGATATTAGCAGGCCCTTACTTTATCCCAAACAAAAGGAATAGGGATTCCTCTGAGTCATTGGGCTGCCTGGAGTTAGAGGAGGGGTAAAGAAAGCACTCCTGTGGCCACCACAGCTGGTGCTGTTGGGTCACACCTGTTGCCAGTATATTATTGGGTCTCACCCAGGGCTTATGGTGACTACTGCCTGGCTATCACTGATATTTATCCAAGGGCTCTTTAGTCAGCAGGTGATGAATCCTGCCTGGACAAGGTCCTTCCCTTCAGGGTAGCAGGTTTCTTCTGTGCCAGGGTAGGCTTTGAAATGCCATCCAGAAGCAAATGCTTGAAATCAGGGGTTCAAGAATTTTCTTGGTGCTTTATTTTAATGTGGCTGAGCTGGTAGCCAAGTTGCAAGATGAAATTCTCTGTACTCTTTCTTCTCCTTTCCTCAAGAAGAAGGAGCCTTCCCCTACTGCCTGGAGTTGGGGGTGTGGTGACACAAGCACTTTCTTGGCCACAAAAGCTGGTGTCTCATTGGGTCACATATACTCCAGCACCAGGACTTGTCCAAGGACTGTAGGCCTTGTGGCCTGACTGCCTCTCAAATTTATTCCAGACCCCAAGCCACTTTCCTTGGCCACAACAGCTAGTGTCTCACTGGGTCACATGTACCCCAGCTCCAGGACTTGTCCAAGGACTGTAGGCCTTGTAGCCTGACTGCCTCTCAAATTTATTCCAGGCCCCAAGCTAGCTGGAACTTTTCCTACTACTAAGGCTAAGCATTTCGCTCTGGCCAAGGCTGGTTTGAATGCTTCCACCTTGGGTGCCAGCAGAATTCTGTCCTGTTTTGTTCCACTGTGACAGGGCAGCCCTGGATTCCAATACAAAGTCCTGCAATCACTTTGATCTCCATCCCCTTAGCACACAGATTCTCTCTCCAAGCTAGCAGCTGGAGAGTAGGGGAGGGTGGTGTAGGCCAAAAATATGGTTTCTTTTTTCACCTAACATTCCTATTTCCCAGCACTGTGTCTACTCAAGTTCCTTCTATCTTTGGCTTCAGTTGTAAGTATTATAAAATGAACAACCAGGACTGTGTGGTCTCCCAAAGTCCTTCCTGCAATGAGAAAGATTCCAGTAGACTAAGCAAAGGTCTCGGCCTAATGAGTAGGGAATTTGCAAGAGTAGAGCAGAATGCTCATGAGGTTGGGATTACTATACATGGGGATACCAAAGGGGTACATATGGAATAGTTCATGATGATGGCTGACTTAGTATACTATAAACAATCAGTTTATTTATCTTCCTTATGTTTTGTAATGGCTTCAAAACTGAAAGTTGCTTCAATCTTCGGGGCCTTCTCTGATCTAAGGCTTGTTTTTATTTTTGTTTTGAGAAAGAGCCTTAAGCTATCCCCTGGGTAGAGTGCTGTGGCATCACAGCTCATAGCAACCTCCAACTCCTGGGCTCAAGTGAGTCTCCTGCCTCAGCCTCCCAAGTAGCTGGGACCACAGGCGCCTGCCACAACACCCGGCTATTTTGGTTGCAGCCGTCATTGTTGTTTTGGTGGGCCTAGGCTGGATTCGAACCCACCATCTTAGGTGTATGTGGCTGGCGCCTTGAGCCACAGGCGCTGAGCCTAAGGCTTATTTTTGATTTGTTAAACAAATAAACAACTTGTATTCAATTATAAATTTTTCCCATTCCTGTGGGACTTGATCATTTGTTAATTTATCTAAGTGAAACTTTCACATGGTTCCACAGTCAAGTCTGTGCATAAAGATATATTCAGAGAAGAATCAGGCATCCATCCTCATTCTCTCTCTTCTTTTACCAATTCCCAACAATATCCTATAGGTAACCGCTCTCACTGAGCTCTGTGTTTTTCCTTTATGTGTTTCTTTTTCCTGTAATAAACAGGTAAATGGATATTTTCATATTTTGTAATCTTTGTTATTAGACACTTTGAACTTTCCACTTCACCATGTATCTGGAAATCACCTACATCAGTTCATAGAAATTTTTTGCATTCCTTTGAACAGCTGCATAGTATTTCATTGTATAAATGTAATATCATTTATTTAACCATCTCCTTGCTATACGGGCATTTGAAGTCTTTATAATATTTTGCAGTTACAAACAATGCTGCAATTAATCTGTTTATTTTAATTCCACACATTGGCTTAGATTGTTTTATTGGTATAGAATTCCTGCTATAAAGCTACCCTTTCAACCAGGGACAGCCAAAGCCAATCAATGAATAGTCTTGTAAAAGACTTCTGAATCTGTCTGTCTTGGTCTACATCCTATGGAAAGAAAAATGACTTGAAATCAGGACAGATCATTCCCATTCCCAGCGTGGCCTTTGCAACCTGAATTTTTCCCATATATAAGATGAAGACAATTTTTTAGAATATTCCAACAGGGATTTTATTCCAAATTCAGTCTAAGGTTGTGACTTAGGACATCTGGTATAAGCTAGGAAGAACCTGGGGCCTGTCCTGACCCCTGGGCGCTCTGTGATCCTGGGGACAGATACAATACGGTTGGCCAGAACAGAGTCAGTCCTACAGGTCTTGGAAAGTGGCTCCAGGGTGCCTGTGGTTATCAGTGATGCTCACTGCTCTACCCCCTCTCCCCCCAGAGCCAGGAGAGATGATATCTGAGCTCTTTGTCCCAGTAAAACTCTGTGGTGCCAGAGGACTCTAAGACTTTGGTGGAGGTTGGAGTCAGTTGAGTTGTACCTAAAAACAAACTTTCTGGCTTATCTACTCACAAGTCACACAGAACACTTCAGCTGCATTCTCTGAGTAATTTTTAATCATTTTTTGAGGTCCCAGAATGCTTCATCTTTCTTTCTTCTCTTCATCTCTCCTTAGCAAATAAGGAGTTACTTGAAATAGGAAGTCAGGAATGCCTAGAGGGTCTCACTAAGTTCAAAGCCCTTCTGCTTTCCTCCTCTTTATTTTGGTTTGTTCACATTTTCTAGTATGTATTCTTAGCTTCAGAAGTGGACAGAGATTGCCCAAAGTCCTACAGCTGGTTGGTAGCACAGATGGGCCAGGAGCAGAGTTTGTGGGAAGATAATGCAAAGTGTTTCTTGCTCTTGGACACAAGATGATAAGAGTGTTATAGACAATTTTCATTTCTTGGCTTCTAAGCTTAAGATGTCATTGCTATTTTGAGGGAATTATCTACCATGTGAGTCCTGGAAGCCAGAGACTCAGACTGTTACTTATAACAGAGCAGGAAAGGCAGACACTTGCTTTCTTTGCCTCCACACAGGACAACCTCATCTGAGCACATGCTGGGTGAACATAATCTGATGCACAAAGTCTGGCCTGGACATGGGAGCTGGTGATTGCCAGAAGTGAGCATATTATTCTCAGGGCACATATAGCAAAGGCAGCCGTATTAACTTCCCAAAAGAGAAATAGAAATGGTGGTCTATGTGTTGTAAAGTGTTTGATTTTGGCATATCCACATTCTCCAGGGAGTCACTGATGACCTCCTCAAAGGCCAATATTTAACTGATTTTCACTATGATTCTGCATTCACTAACCAAGTGACAAAAATATTTCAATGGTAAAGATAAAATCCTCAAAGCTTCCAAACAAAAAACAAGTAATTTGCTGAAGTAAAAAATATATATATTTAAATGATTCACTTCAGACTTTTAAAATCAACACAGAAAGAAAGCATTTCTTTTAACCAAGAAAAGTATGAATCAAGGATTTCATATCTATTCAAGATATGCTTTAAATACCAAGATATTATAGAGAAACATTAACCAATTTCTTTTTATTGCATAAATATGTACAATCATTATGTATCATAAAACCACTTTTCAGGCTCGGTGCCTTTAGTTCAGTGGCTAGGGCACCACTGGTTGGTTTGAGCCCGGCCCAGGCCTGTCAAACAACAATGACAACTACAACCAAAAAAATAGCTGAGCATTGTGGCAGGCACCTGTAGTCCCAGCGACTCGGGAGGCTGAGGCAAGAGAATCACTTAAGCCTAAGAGTTTGAGGTTGCTGTGAGCTGTGATGCCTTGGCACTCTACCCAGGGTAACAGCTTAAGACTCTTAGCTACCAAAAACAAAAACAAACAAAAAACACTTTCAAAGTATAAAATTTAGAGAATTCTGCACACATCACTCCTTCCTGAAGAATGTAATATAGAATGAGCTTTAATCAAAAGATGGCTAGAAAACTTCAGAACATGACTGATAATGACCACTTAAGAACACTTAAATGTACAAGAAAGAACAAAACAATGGTGGGTATGAGGATGGAAGGCTAACATACAACTGCTACATAATGTGAAAAAGTGAAAATATTGCAATTTGAATGGGAATATGGAGAGAGAGGGAAAGAAGGAGAGAGACAAAGTTCATTTTGAACATTTGGTGGGTGCAAAAGTATTTGGAGAAAAACCCTTGATAAATCAGATAGCAAAGGTTAAATAAAAACGCTGGGACAAGTGGCAATAGGAAGAGCGATAAAAAGGGTGTCCCAAGAACAGCAATGTAAACCTTTCTAAATGCTTTCCTAAATTTTAAACGAGAGAGTAAAGAATACACATTTATGGAGAAAGGAGCACAGTAAATGTTATAAAGCATGTTATAAAACACAATGGACAAGACCAACTATATGACTCAGAGGCATAAATATGAATGATAAGAATTTACCTATTAAAAGGAAACATTTTCAATTTGGCTCACAAAACAAAGCCTTCCAATCTATTTACAAGAGACACATCTAAACAAAGTGATGTAGAATTCTTAAAAATAAAAAGGTGCCCGCAATTCCAGCCCTCTGGGAGGCCAAGATGGGTGGATTGCTTGAGCTCAGAAGTTTGAGACCAGCCTAAGCAAATGCAAGATCCCATCTCTAAAAAAAAAAAAAAATAGCTGGGCCTTGTGGTGGGTGCCTGTAGTCCCAGCTACTTTGGAGGCTGAGGCAAGAGAATCACTTGAGCTCAAGAGTCTGAGGTTGCTATGAGCTATGATAGTGAGCTATGAGCTATGAGCACTTTTCCCTGGGCATCAAAGTGAGATTCTGTCTAAATAAATAAAAAATGTGGATGAAAAAATATCAGGCAAATGGAAAGAGAAGGAGGACACGGGTGGCAATTCTGATATCAGGCAAAGTAGAATTTAAGCACCAGATCATTAAATATGGAGAACAACTTATTTTTAAATACTAAAAGCCATAATCTACATTGAAGATGCAACACTATGAATATTTATGCACCAAATAAGACAGCAACCTTACGAAGCAGAAACTACAGATGATAAAAGATAGACATGTAAGCAATCTAAAAGCAGGAGAATTTACCACACCCCTCTTGGCACAAGAAAAATCAAGTGGACAAAAAATAATTAAAGAGATAGAAGACATAAATGACATATTAAATAGGATTGATTTTACAATATGTATCACACTCTATACCTTTATAACAGAGTAGATCTTTTATGGCATTTATGCAGAAACGAATCATATACTGGGTCACAAAGAAAACATTAATAGCTTCTATAATGTAGGAATGGTACCCAAAAATCCACTCTGATCATAATGTGATAAGAAAAGCATTTACTAACAAAAACAAAGTCAGAAAGGTCCTTCCACATAGAAATTTATTTTTTATTTTTTATTTTTTTGAGACAGAGCCTCAAGCTGTCACCCTGGGTGGAGTCCTGTGGCATCACAGCTCACAGCAACCTCCAACTCCTGGGCTCAAGTGATTCTCCTGCCTCTGCCTCCCAAGTAGCTGGGACCACAGGTGCCCGCCACAACGCCCAGCTGTTTTTTGGTTGCAGCCGTCATTGTTGTTTGGGGGGGGTCAAGGCTGCATTCGAACCTGCCAGTTCAGGTGTATGTGGCTGGCGCCCTAGCCATTTGAGCCACAGGCGCTGAGCCCACATGAGCACTTTTAATAAGAAGCCTGTTAAACTATTCTTAGATGAAAGAAAAAGTACTAATTGGAATGAAATCATTTTTTAAGAATAATGACGTTGTCATGTCAGCTAAATATCAGGGTAAGAAATGCCGAAGTTTTTTCCTCCATAAAAACAAGAACTAATACAGGGGGAAACAGTAAAAATCTACTGTTTGGAAGTGTAGAAGCTACACAAAATCTTGCAGCAGCTAGAAGAATGCTTAATCAAGAAAAAAAGATTCTCAGTAAAGAGAATTGATTTATTCAATAAAATTGATTTATGCAATAAAAAGAAATCTCAGAACAGTGAGATTTATGTTTTAACTTATGTTGGTCCAATCTTTCTTGAAGCTCAGTGATAAACTTGGTAAAGAGCAGGCCATGTTTTATGTACTGATACCAGTAATTGTGGAAGCCAAATGAACCTCATTTGTAAAGATTTGTTTTTAGTTGCTCTGTGTGTACTGGGCTCCCTAGGAGACCAGCTTAAAGGTCTTGCCTTTATCTCACCTAATATTAGGAATTCTCCCAGTGCTGCTGGCACATTTATCAAAAACATTTATGAGCCAATTGAATCTTCAAAAAGATTGCGTCTCCTGCTTTCTTTTGCTTTACATTTGCCTAAGATACTGTTTTTCAACCCTTTGTCCTGAGTCTGGATTTGTCCGGGTGTGGGGGGGGGTTAGATGTGTTTCCTGAAGATATCAAATACTTGGCTTAGACTTTTAAAATCAGTCAGCCAGCCTAGGCCTATTAAGTGGGGAATTCAAGCTGTTCTCCCACTTACTGAGAGAATTGATAATTAGGGTGGAGGTCTGTTGCCTTCTTTTATCACTTGGGCAACTATGGAAGTTAGGCTTTGTCCTTTAGTTTCTGAGTGTCTTTATTTTACTGCGGGATCCATCGTATTGGTCTGTGTATACTGCAGGTCTCAGCACTTTCTGTAGAGCAGGTCTTGCTGTGGCAAATTTCCTCAGTGTTTGCTTGACAGTAAAAGATTTGATTTCTCCATCAAGTAGGAAACTTAGTCTTGCAGGATACAAAATCCTAGGCTGGCAATTGTTTTTTCGGGTTTATTTTTGTTGTTGTTTTGGTAAGGTTGAAGGTGGGAACCCACTCTCTTCTGGCTTGTAAGGGTTCAGCTGAGATGTCAGCTGTTGCCCTGTTGGGGTTTGCCTTATAAGTCAGCTGCTGCTTATGCCTGATTGCTTATAGAGTTTTCTCTTTCATTTTGACTTTGGCCAGGTTAATTACAACGTGTCTAGGGGATTCTCTGTTCAAATTGAGTTGACCCAGGGTTTGATATCCAGCTAATATGTGTATCTGAATCTTTGGCAATTCTTGGGAAATTTTCAGTTATAATATCATCAACAAGGGCTTCCATGCCATTGGGACTCTCTTCTTCCTCGGGGTTGCATATAATTCATAAGTTTGTATACTTCATGTAGTCCCACAGTTCTTTAAGAGATTGCTCAGCTTTTTCTGTCTTCTGCCTTTTTAAATGACTGGGTTAGCTAAAGAAACTTGTCTTCAAGCTCTGCAATTCTTTCTTCTCCATGGTTTAATCTGTTATTGAAACTTTATATTACATTTTGAAACTCCTTGAATGACTCCTTCAATTTTTTAAGCTCCACTATATTCTTTCTAAATTTGTCCAGATCCTTAGAGAACTTTGTTTTTGTCTTTCATTCATTTCTTCGGCGTGTTTTTGGATTTCCCACTGGTGGTTTTCCACTTTCCTCTCAATTCCTCATTCTAACATGGATGCAGAGAGAAGGGAACGCTCAAGGGAACTAGTACAGCCTTTATGGAAAGACATATGGAGACTCCTCAAAGAACTAAAAGTAAGCCTTTCATTTGATCCTGCACTCCCATTACTAAGTACCTATCTACTCAAAAGAAAAAAGTCATTTTAGCATAAGGACGTCAGCACCTGAAAGCTTATAGTAGCTCAATTTACAATCTCAAAGATGTAGCAACAACCCAAGTACCCTTCAACTCATGAATGGATTAGTAAACATGGTATAGGTATACCATGAAATACTACTCAGCCATAAAAGATGGAGATTTTTGTATCTTTTGCAACAACCTGGAAGGATTGGAGAACATGCTAAGTATCATAAGAATGGAAAAACAAGCATCCCATGTACTCAATACTAAGCTGGAACTTGTAGATTAACAACTACAGTCCCACATGAGGGAAAAACCCAATTAAATTCAAGAAGGGAGGAAGGACAAAGGGTGTTTTATATGTTTCCACTCAATGGTTATAATGCACAGGTATATGGTACCCTTCCTGGGTGAAGGACGCAACTACAACTCAGACTTTATCCTACAAATGCAAACAATGTAACTTAATGGTATGGACTCTCATATTAATCTGAAATTAAAAAAACATTTATGAGTAAATGTACTAGTCACCATTTCTAGAAACAACAGTAGGAAGAAACAATAGCCAAAACCCTGGGAGAAAAGATTGAGAAATAGATGCTTTTGGAATAAAAGCTTGAAAAATCTCTAATATATTCTTAACAACCCAGGGCCCACCAACATGTCTAGGGCTATAGACATTTTTAAGAATGACCATAGAAGGCTCGGCACCTGTAGCACAGCCATATATCCCAGGCTGGCAGGTTCAAACCCAGCCCAGGCCGGCTAAACAACAATGACAATGACAGCAAAAAATAGCTGTGTGCTGTGGTGGGTGCCTGTAGTCCCAGCTGCTTGGAAGGCTGAGGCAAGAGAATTGCTTGAGCCCAAGAGTTTGAGGTTGCTGTGAGTTGTGACGCCATGGCACTCTACCAAAGGCAACATAGTGAGACTCTGTCTCAAAATTTTTTAAAAGAAAAGGAAAGGAAAAGAATGACCATAGAAGGTCCCAATTCTCTCCTCTGGCTGATCCCAGCCTCCGCACAGCAGGAAGTGAGAGCTGAGACAAAGTGACAATGTGCCCGGCTGAGTAGTGAAGGTGTTAGCGATACATGCTCATAAAATTTACCTGCAAATAGCAGGAGATACTTTTGGTTCTAAGCATTTAAGGAAATCTCTGTTCCAGCACAGATTTTTGAGAAAACATACATTTTTAATTCTCATTGTAGGTAGTTGTGGAAGTTCGGATTTATATGGTAACTCTATGTTTAACATTTCGAGGAACTGCCGGACTGTTTCCCAAAGTGGCTGCACTGTTTAGATTGACGTCAGCGGGATGTGAATATTTCCATTTCTTTACAAACTTGCCAACACTTCTTTAGTATTCCTTGCTTTTACTATAGCCTTCCCAGTTGGTGTGAAGTGATAGCTCAATGTGGGTTTTAGTGTTTCTCTGATAGCTAAAAATATTGAGCATCTGTCCTGACTTTTTGGGAAAAAATTAATAAGAGAGGTAAACCACCAGCTACTTTTACAAAAAAGAAAGAGAAACCACAAATAAATCCCAAACAAGGGCAAAACTACCATCGAAATATAAGGAACTTAATCTTTTTGTTTTTTTTGTTTTTTTTGGAGACAGAGCCTCAAGCTGTCCCCCTGGGTGCTGTGGCATCACAGCTCACAGCAACCTCTAACTCCTGGGCTCAAGCGAGTCTCCTGCCTCCGCCTCCCAAGTAGCTGGGACCGCAGGTGCCTGCCACAACGCCCAGCTATTTTTTGGTTGCAGCCATCATTGTTGTTTGGCGGGCCTTGGCTAGATTCGAACCCACCACCTTAGGTGTATGTGGCTGGCACCTTAGCCATCTGAGCCACAGGCGCCGAGCCAGGAACTTAATCTTAAGAAACTAATGTGCAGACTTCTATGGAAACTAATTTGAAAACCTCAATGTGGCTTGGCGCCTATAGCTCAATGGGCTAAGGCACCAGCCACATACACCTAAGGTGGCGGGTTCGAATCCCCAGCCCGGACCCGCCAAACAACAATGACGGCTGCAACCAAAAAATAGCCGGGCGTTGTGGCGGGTGCCTGTGGTCCCAGCTACTTGGGAGGCGGAGGCAGGAGACTGGCTTGAGCCCAGGAGTTGGAGGTTGCTGTGAGCTGTAATGCCATGGCACTCTACCCAGGGGGACAGCTTGAGGCTCTGTCTCAAAAAAAAAAAGAAAACTTCAATGTAATGATAGTTTTCTAAGGATACACAGACAAATAACCCAAACTTAAGCCATACTGCTAGAAAGCTTGAACATACCAATTTACAAAGAGGAAGTAAAAAGAATTATTAAAAAATTATCTTCTATGGCAGCACCTGTGACTCAAAAGGGTAGGGTGCTGGGCCCCCTATACTGGAGGTGGCAGGTTCAAACCCAGCCCCAGCCAGAAATTGCAAAAAAAAAAAAAATAATATATATATATATATATATATCTCCTCAAGAGGGCACTTGGCCCAAATGCATTATAGGTAAATCTAATTATTCAAAGACCATATAATTCCAATGCTTTCCTAACTGCTCCATAGTATTGCAAAGAAAGACAAATTTCATTTAATGAGGGAAATATAATGCTTATACCTAACCCAGATAAAAATATGCAGGAAAAACTATAGAACAATATAACTCATGAATATCAATGCAAAAACTCTAAACAAAATACTAGCAAACAGAATCAACACAAAGAAAATAATACACTGTGACCAGTGATGCATAGTTGGTTCAATAGGAAGAAATCCATTCATGGCATATATACCTATTATGTTAAAAAACATAAGGAAAAGTGTTATTTTCATAGATGACAACACACTATTGATAACAGACATAAGTGATAAACATTCTAGAAAACAGGAATTGAGGGATGCTTCATAAAAATATTTAAATATATGTGTACTCATATTTTACATATAATGTATTTTTTATGATGTATATATGTATATATTTATATTAAAGCCAGTATCTCACTTAATACAGAAGGCTGAAAGGAAGTCTTACCTGGAACAGGAATAAGGTAAGGGTGCTTATTGTCTATGCTACTGTTTGTTTATTTATTTACAATTTTTTTTTTAAGACAGAGTCTCACTCTGTTGCTTTTGGTAGATGCTGTGGCATTATAGTTCACAGCAACCTCAAACTCTTGGGCTTTAACAATCCTCTTACCTCAGCCTCCCCAGCAGCTGGGAATACAGGTGTGTGCCACCACCTCCAGTTAATTTTTCTGGGGTTTTTTGGTTCTTTTTTTTTTTTTTTTTTGAGACAGCCTCAAGCTGTCACCCTGGGTAGAGTGCTGTGGCATCATAGCTCACAGCAACCTCCAACTCCTGGGCTCAAGTGAGTCTCCTGCCTCAGCCTCCCAAGTAGCTGGGACCACAGGTGCCCGCCACAACACCCAGCTATTTTTTGGTTGCAGCCGTCATTGTTATTTGGTGGGCCAGGCTGGATTTGAACCCACCACCTTAGGTATATGTGGCTGGCACCTTAGCTGCTTGAGCCACAGGCGCCGAGCCAGTTTTTCTGTTTTTAATAGAGACGGGCTGATCTCAAACTCCTGAGCTCAAGCAGTCCACTTGCCTCTTCCTCCAAGAGTGCCAAGAATATAGGTGTTAGCCACCATGCCCAGCTTACTATTTAACATTGTACTAAAAATACTATCCAAAACATTAGGAGAAAGAAAACGATTAAGTACATAAAATGGTAAATAATAGTTAAATTTTTCTATATTTAGAGCTGATAGTATATCGAGAAAACTCCCAACAGTCAATGATGAAACCCACTCAATCCATAAAAGGAGTTAATGAATGAATAGGACATAAGACATAAAATGAATACACAAAAATCAATACCTTGGAGGGACGTGAGCAAAAGTAGCACAGCAAAATACTATTTCTCAAGAAAAATACTATTTCTCAAGAAAATACTACTCTCAAGAAATACTATTCCTCAAGAAAAACAAGGTGGCAAAAACTGTCACAGTTAACTTTTCCAGAACTCTGTATTCTAATCCAAAACTTACACCAACCAAGGAAACATTTAATGAAGAAAGAACTTCTGAATTTCTGTTAGCATGCACTGTGGCTTTTAAATTTACCCTGAGGCACTCACAGCATTGCAGGTTGGCAGCAACCTTTCAAACAACAATCCACGTTGCTGGTCCCTATCACTGGAACCATAGGAAGCAATATAAACTTTATTCTTAAAAAATTGTGGTTGTATGATTTGACCTGACAGATGACTCCTAAAGGATCGACTGAGGAATTTGCGTTTGTTTTGCCTGCCCCAGCATTCAACCAGGACTGAGACAGCTTCCTGGAGAGTTTGGGGAAAATGACAAGTCACAGAGTCTCCTTTTTAGAAGAAATCTTTGGTGGAAGTGAAGACTTTTCAAATGCAAATGAGAAGTCTTGCATAGACCCGTGGCTTCAATGTTATCTCAGCCTGGTGTTTCCAGAAAGCACGATTGGAGACCAAGTTTGCATGTTCTTATTTTATTATGGAATATAACCTCAGGGAACCGAGGTAAGGTTACAGGGGAATGTAACGGGAAAGGTGAATTCAGAGGGCCACTTACTAGGGAGCCAGCCTTTGTGAAGAGATGTTGATCTACTTCATCATGTGATGAAGAAGTCCTTTAAGCTGGCTGAGGATCATCACAAAGCAGGGAGACAAAAGGGGAGAATTAACTTTGTCCACTGACTTATCTCCCATTAGCCAACAGTTCTTTCTAAAGGGTGTGGACTCTCCTACATTATGGTTTGCACGTCGAGTCCATGGGTACCTAGTGAAATCGGTGATGGTCAAGGAGGAAGTCCCAGGGCCAGGAATGCTGTACTGTTGGGCTCTCATGGAAGAGCTGGGAGTGGAACCCATACCAGTGGTCTTCTAATCCCCCATGCTGGCTTCTCCTGGAAGATTGGCCTTCCCTGGAAGCATCCTCAGAAGCCAGTATAGTCAGCCAAGTCACTATTTTGAAGACCTTCTGCCCCCAGTGCTCTTTTAGCTGGTCCTCTGGCCTATCTATCCACAGGTGACATCATCTAACCCACTCACCCTTGCTAAAGTCATGAGCACTTGCCAACCACTCTTCGGTACAATTGCATCTTATTTTTATTTTTTTTTGAGACAGGGTCTTACTATGCTGCTCTTGGTAGAGTGCCGGGGCGTTACAGCAACCTCCAACCCTTAGTTTAAGTGATCCTCTTGCCTCAGCCTCCCAAGTAGCTGGGAGTACAGGCATCCACCACAACACCCAGCTATTTTTTTGTTGCAGTTGTCATTGTTATTTAGCAGGCCCCAGCCGGGTTTGAACCCACCTCCTTCGGTGTATATGACCAGCGCCCTAACCATTGAGCTAGGGGCACTGAGCCAGTTTCTCTATTTTTAGTAGAGACAGGGTCTCACTTTTGCTCAAGCTGTCTCCAACTCGTGAGCTCAAGCAATCCACAGTGGCCTCCCAGAGCACTAGGATTACAGGTGTGAGCTACACACAGTACAACTGCATCTTAATGGACGCAGTAGGAGGAGCAGAGGACTTACACCAAGTGAAGGGTTGTGCTGCTGTGGCTGTGTGGAATCCACATATTAGGATGCCAGGCCACTAGCTCTCCTCCTGAGCCATTATTTCTGAGCATGCCTTCTCTTCAGCATCAGCGTGACTGATTGCAAAGGAACAGGGAAGCATCACTTCCCTTCTGAGAGTCAGTTCCCTCAGCTGACACTGCAAATGTCTGATGGGCACCTGAGGTCCCTCACCCTCTCTCGGGCCTCCCTTTCCATCTCCTCTCCCACATCACACACAGGGATAGCTCCTTCTCATCTCTTTCCTGTATTCTGAGAGAAAGAACAGCTAATCCTTGGGCCTGTGCTCTGTGAAGGAGCATAGCTGAATCCTAACAGGGGTGCAAGAACATTCATTGGCGTGTGGAAGGAAAATGTTAACTGCTATGATATTTTATACTGACATAGGACAGAATTTAAGATCTACTAATCTAAAGTATAGGAATTGACAAGAGTATATCATAAACTGGGAAACATGCATTTAGAGTTGGTACATGTTCAAAACACTTTCATCTGATAGGTGTGTGCCAAAAATATCATTGAGGAATATTCCACTAAGAATTCTAGGACCCCAGTGACAGACCGATGAGGCCCCCTCTGCTGCTACCAGGTGCTCTCCTCCCCAGGGAATGGTACTCTTATTCCCACAGGTTGCAAGGCAGAACTTCTATTGGTGTGGACCCGGGTTATCAATGCACAATGGTCCTGGGGGAGTCTGTGTGTACCCAGTTCTAGACATCTGGGCATACATCTCCCCTATTTCATAAGAAACTTACCTTGAAAATGGCCCTGTACTGTACAGGTACATGATAGTGAATGAGTCACAGATTTACATAGATATTGGTGTTTGACCTTGGTTAGGATTTTGTGTCCAGTTAAGATCATTGTCACCTGTGCTCTATAATTATAATATTAAACCTCTCTTGGAATCTCTCTTGCTGCAGTCTTATTGCCAGAATGGAGTAGGTCTTGTTCTCTACTTGGATATTGGCCAAGAGTCCCTTTTGCATTTTGACCTTACCCTTCATCTTGATTAGGATGTTGTACCTGGTTTTGATCCTTGTCATCTACTGATTATCCCATTTGGATCAAAAAGCTGCATTGAGATACATCTCACTGTCTGCCTTGTTCTCTACAAGTGGTTTTCTTTTCTACTTGGATATTGGTCCGGCATTTTGTTTGTATATTGGGCGTGTCCTTGAACTTGATCGGGATTTTGTGTCTGGTCGTGATCCTTGTCATATCTTGGGGCTCATTTTGGATAGGAAAATGTCTTAGAACTATGTCAGAGGGGATTACAGGCGTGAGCCACCTAAATGATCCTAAATGTTTTAGAATTATTCTGGCTTCAAATGAAATAAAAGGCAGCTTAGGGCACCTGTTTCTGGGAGCTTGACCTTTGTTATTGTGGACTCCTGGGGACAGACACAGATGACTGCTTGGAACAGAATCTCCCCATCCCAGGAGATTCTGGACAAGAAGGGCCACTGCAGTGGCCAAAGATTCTCCCACTCATTAAGCCCCTGGGTACAACGGGACCTTGCAAATATAACATCAGAGATGGCAGTCTCAAACTCTCCTTAGCTGGAGAGCTACGTGTCTTCAGGAGAAACATGGCTTCAGTTGAGCTATCCCCAGTAACCACGTATTTTCTGACCGCACTGCCCATTCTCTGTGTGAATTACCATTCTAGCATCTTGGGGTAATATCAGCCATATCACAAAGCTCCAGAACTTGTCATATGCCCCATCATTATTGCTCTCGCCACACCCCTACTTCCAGAGACGTAAATAAGGCAATTGGTGGTTTAGAGAATCCAGCCAAGAGGCCCTGGAATCTCTGCTACCTTCAATCCCCCTTCTTCTTTACAATTAGGTAAAGTAAGGCCAGAGGCTGAGGCTGGAACACAGTGAAGGATGAGGGTGCTGAGGAGCTGCTCAGGTGCTCACGAGGGGATGAGAAGGGCCAGACAGGTGGAAGACTTGCATGTCGCGGCTTCTAGGTATACAAACACCATTCTTAAAATTGGGGGAGTTCCCCAACATGTCGGGTTTGGGAGTGGGAGGCTGAGCTATGTCCCCAGAACAAGCTGGAATGGCGTCTGGCCTGCCTGCTTCCCCGGCTTCTTGGCAGATACCACATGTGCACATGTACTGGTTCAAATAATCAGAGGCACACACCAAGTGATGGGCTGAGAACTGGTAACAAAAAGAAGTGGACCTTGGATGGCGCCTGTGGCTCAGTGAGTAGGGTGCTGGCCCCATATGCCAAGGTGGGTTCAAACCCAGCCCTGGCCAAACTGCAACAAAAAAATAGCCAGGTGTCATGGCAGGCACCTGTAGTCCCAGCTACTTGGGAGGCTGAGGCAAGAGAATCACCTAAGCCCAGGAACTGGAGGTTGCTGTGAGCTATGATGCCATGGCACTCTACCGAGGGTGACAAAATAAGACTCTATCTCCAAGAAAAGAAAAGAAAAGAAAAGAAAAAGTGGACATAAAGATAATTAGAAGGGAGAATTTTCTCTTGCAGCAATGGTATCAATGGCTATGGCCTCTACTTCCAGGAAGGGCGTGGAAATGGTGTCTCATCTGGAAATGTTAGCTGGGCAGATGTGGTATCTCTATGCCTAGAGACAGCAGTGGTATGTTCTGCTGTGATTTGAGAGAAAAAGGCTATGGGATAGGCTTTGTTGAGGAATGTGTGTACCTATAAAAATTCTAAGCAGAAGGCTAGGGACGACAAAGTATTACTTAGTGTGGTGGAGCTGAGGATGTAACTTGTGGTTAAACTATGAGCAGAAAAATGGCAGAGGCCCATAAAAAGTGACCTGGTAAAATAGATTACTGCTGGTGGAGAAAATAAGAGAGGTATCTAGTCTTCTTGCCCAATAAAAGAAGGCAAGTTCTTAAGGACATTTCCATAGTGATTAGGGAGTGTATTTCCAGAAGTGGCAACATTTCTGCTGTTCCCATTGCACTTGCCAAGTTGAGGAATAACTGGAGTTTTATGGAGGTTTGGAAACACTGTGAAAATCTATAGTGGGTGGGCATGGTGTCTCACTCCTATAACCCTAGCAGTCTGGGAAGCTGAGGCAGGTAGATTGCTTGAGCTCAGGGGATAAAGACCAGCCTGAGCAAGAGCGAGACCTGGACTCTACCAAAAATAGAAAAAGTTAGGCAGTCACGGTGGCACACAACTATGGTCCCAGAAACTTGGGAGGGTGAGGCAGGAGGATTGCTTGAGCCCATGAGTTTGAAGTTGCTGTGAGCTAAGATGACACCATGGCACTCTACCCAGGGTGACAGAATGAGACTCTATCTCAAAAAATGAAAAGAAAATCTACAGTGTAGGGGAGAGTTTTGTTTCCTTGATTGCCCTCTTTGTGGAACTTTTCCCTTAGGTTTTGGCACCTATTTGAGGCCAACTTTGAGACTTGACAAGTGAAACAGCTGGCCTACTACTGCAGAAACAGAACAGACCAGAGAGGGTCACTTTCCTTTATCTCTGATACCTGGGCTGTGCTGCTACGTTCAGGAAAAATGATGCTCCCACTCAGCACTTTAGATCTCCTTGGGGTGACCCAAAGCAGCAAGGATGCAAGGGCATTCTTAGATATACAAATACCATTGTGTCACAGTTGCTTTAACTATTCGGTATAATAACATGCTGTACAGGTGTGTAGTCTAGGAGCAATAGGCCATATCATATTGCCTAGGTGTGTGGTAAGCCATACCATCTAGGTTTGTGTTAGTACACGCCATGATGTGCCTACAGCCGCAAAATCATCTAACCATCCATTTCTCAGGATATATCCCTTGTCATTAGAATGCATGACTGTAGTTAGTGGCTCACCAGAAAAATATTCCTTAACTGTCTGAGAGCAAGTGGTGAATTTTTATATAAGAAACACTCTTACAAATGAATTAAAATAACCAACACAGAAGGAAGCAAAGGGTATAAAAAGGCAGTTCACAGGGGAAAGAAGTGTCAACATCTGACTTGATATGAAAGCTGTACCATCTCATTCATTGGAGGCAGATTCATAATTCATCATGTTTTCATTTCATGTCATTGGATTTGCTAAAAACTCCAGGCAAATTCTTTCCCATCTCTGGACCTCAGTTCTGTGAGAGTAAAATGAACAAGCTGGAGAGATTTTTCTCTAAGGAGACTTTTAGTCCCTTCCACAAGAAAATAGGCTGATTTTGCCAAAGTTGTTTTTCTGAAAGTTGTGAGATAAAAATCTTAAAAAATATAGAGAGTAGAAATTATTAAAATGGAAGGATGAGCGAGTGCTGAAGACCCCACTGAGAATATATTTCTAGATCACACAGATATCCAGAAACTCACCTCAGCCACATTGCTCCCATCAGGAAATATCTTCCCAAATTTGCTTTACTTTTGCTTGACACGTGACCTGTGCTATTCTAGGATGTCTGTCTCAACTCTGTGGACCACTTTCATGGCCCAGATCAAGTGAATCATCAAGGTGACCTTGTTAAGAAGTTAGCGCTACATCTTAGTTCTAGGCCCAACATGGCCATGGAGCACTCTGCAATTTTAAAAGTCTTTCATCCCCTTTTCTGGGACTCACATGAGGTGGTGGTTCATAATAATCTCACATTGTACTTTCTGTTCTAAATTAGATGAAAAGCTGGTGATCAGAGCAAATGCTAAGAACTGATAAACACTGGGGGCCTGCTCTTACCTCCTAGTGCTGGCACCTGCTGACCCCTGAGAGGGCTGAAACACAGCTGATTGGAGGAATGTCTCCCTGTCCCAGTTCTAGACAGGGTATAAAAGGCAGCTTGAATTTTCTTTTAACTGATCAGTGGCTGCTCTACTGTTCTGCCTCAGAGATAACCATGGCTCCTCAGACATGAGCAGAGGGTTCCCTGCCTCAGACAAGAGTCCTGGGTGGTGGTGAGTGTTAGATGGTTGGATCTGGGTGGTGGAAGCAAGAGAGGATGGGGCAGAGAATATTTGCCTCCTCCTGATACTGAATGCTTGATACCTGATGTATTCATGAAGCCACTTGAGTAGCTCAAGTAGCTCAAATGGCATTCTAGGTGACCTTACTTGTGTCAGAAATACTCCAAATCTAGTAACTTTTCCCCATCTTCTGACTTCCTCACCAAAGGTACCCATATAGTCAATTGTGCTTTTATAAGTCTAGAAAGTTTATAATTTCATCTACTAGGGCTCAGAGAATTCCATGAAGTCAGTCCTTTTCTTTTTCCAGATGGTGTTCCTAAGTTTAGAGAGAACAGGGAATGTGTCACAGTCAGTTAAGAATAGGACTTACGTCTGGGAGATGGAGCAGTATCGCCTATGTCCAAAATCCTGAAGAGAATCAGAGAACATAGGGTACCCAGAAGAAGTATAACACTGGATATGTGAATGAGGATGAAAAGATATTCTCCTGGCAAGGTGGGCAGGATCAAGCCTAGGTGAGGCCCCACACCAATGGAAATTTGGTTCAAAGTCTTATCTCCCCAAATAGGCTCTCATCATGCTGTGAATTCCTTGTTTCTTTGAATTGATAATTTCCCTCAAAACCCTAACTGATTGGAAAATAATGCCAAGGTAACTCAAAACTCTAATTGGAAAATAATGGCAGGCTCCAGCTAACCTCTTAATGGTGTATATGAGTGTACTCACAAATATGTACACACACCCTTCTATTCAAATAGGCTGGTATTATGATTGAATCTCATATCTTGCTTTCCCCCCCCATGTAACAGCTCAGTATGGATATCTGTTCTGATTGTTACCTCCTCATTTCCAGCGGCCAATTAGCAGACGCATGATGGTTTACATAGATAACTCTACTAATGAGCATTTAAATTATCCCTCAGTTTTTAGAATTATCACACAGCTACCAATGAGAAAACGTGGTCAGGCAGGCAGACTACCCAGCAGAAATCTCACAGGCCAGGAGGTGGTAGGATAATATGTTCAGAAGGATAAAGATAAAATATATTGTACCAAGCCAGACTATCCCTCAGCTATGAAGGAAAGAGAAAGACTTTTCCAGACAGACAAAAGCAAAGGAAATGTATTGCTACAGGCTTGTTCTATAAGAAATGCTCAATTTAAGTGGATATAATTTTTAATAACTTGTTATAACTACAGTTTTTTGTAAGCCTTATGGTAACCATAGCAACAACCTATCATAGTTACACTAGAATAAATAAATAAAATTTACTACTGGAGAAATTCACTTAACTACAAAGGACTACAATAAGAAAGTAAGAAGGGAAAACAGGAGTTACAAAACAACTAGAAAACAAGTAGTAGAATGAACAGTATCAGTCCTTAACTATTAAAAAAAAAGTCCTTATGTAACGTTGAATGTAAATGGACTAAATTCTCCAATAAAATTTAATAGACTGGCAGAATAGATTAAACCCAATTGCACGATGCCTACAAGACTTCCACTTCAACTATAAATTGCACAGACTGAAAGTTAAGGAAATGAGAAAAAAGTTCCATTCAAAAGGAAACAAAGGAAGAGCAGGAACAGTTACATCAGATAAAAAAAAAAAAAAGGCTTTAACTTAAGTCAAAACTGTAAAAACTGGCAAGGGAGATCATTGTATAAGAACAAAAGGCAAATGAAAGAAGAGATAAAGTATAAAGTATAATACAATAAGAGTAGGAGACCTCAGCACCCCACATTTTTCAGTAGATAGATCTACTAAAGTGGGGGGGGGAAATCAATGAAGAAATATTAGTGTTAAACTATATGCTAGACTAAACCGACCTAACAGACATTTGAGGAAGATTTCAGCATTATTCACAATAGGCATGATATAGAAATAACCTAAGTGGCCACCAAAAGATGAATGGATTAAAAATGTGGTATATGCACAAAAGAATTCTACTCAGCCCTAAAAAAAAAAAAAAACCAAAAAAACAAGAAATTCTGTCATTTGCAACATGGATGAATCTATTAATAAAAGGCAAAAAGTCACTTCACTTTGTGCTATCTGCCAAATCAATAATCCTCAAGGGGCTTTGAGGGCCAAACTTGCCTCTCCAGCCCAGTGAAAGGGGACCTACCCCAATGAGCACTGACAGGTAGATTTGACCCAAATGCCTCCCTATAGAGGATTCAAGTGCTTGTTAATGGGTTTTTTTTTTTTTGCGACAGAGCCTCAAGCTGTCCCCTTGGGTAGATTGCCATAGCATGACAGCAACCTCCAAGGCGTGGGTTTAAGCGAGTCTCCTGCCTCTGCCTCCCAAGTAGCTGGGACCACAGGTGCCCGCCACAACGCCCAGCCACCCTTTGGTTGCACCCATCATTGTTGTTTGGCAGGCCCGGGCTGGATTCGAACCCGCCACCTTAGGTGTACGTGGCTGGCGCCTTAGCCATTTGAGCCACAGGCGCCAAGCCATTAATGGGTTTTTTTTGGACACTTTTACTTGTTGGGTTGAAGCTTTCCCTTATAGGACTAGAAAGACCATTGATATTTCCCAAAGATTTCTAGAGGACATCGCACTTGGGCATTCTCTGGAAGGATCTCCTGTACCTGTTCAATCAGACTTCTCCCACTGCAGCTCCTTCAGATAAGTCACTCAAACTATCTTCTCATTTGCTCACCCCTTGATCGATCCCTTACTCGGAGCCACTTTAGCAGTATAGGGAGCTGAATGGCATGACACAACACTCTGGGGAGGAGGACCTCATGCCACTGGTGAATCAGTTCCCATCCCGCTAGCCAAAATCAAGTGTGCTGCCCAACTTCCTCCCAAGCAGGAGATATACTCCCTCCCTTACTGGAAAGGCTGCCTACCCATGTGAGTGCTTCTCCTAATTCCCCTTTTGCCAGCTGTTGGGGTACCCATAGGAAGTGTATCCCAGAGCCTGCAGCAGTCCTTGGCTGAGATGCAGCACAAGGACTGACGAAAACTAGCCATACAAATACCCTCTTGCAGAAAGAGTTAACCGATGGGGGTCGCCTTACACAATCCGAGGGCCCTTGATCTTCTAACTGACAGAAGAAGGCACCTGCTTGTTCTTAAAGGAACAGTACTGCTTCCATGTTAAGTCAGGACAGGTTCAGGACAACCTCAATGCCATCCTGGAGTCTGCCTCCAATCTCCTAGGCCTTGGTGGATGTCTATAATAATTCCCTTGGTCACTCACTCCATCACTTTGCATCCTGGGAATTCTTTTGTTAGAACCAATCCTCATAAATTTTCTAACTAGGCTAGGAGCCTAGAAACAGGTATAATAGTCTTGAAGGTGACCAAGAACAGTCTTAAGACTAATTATCATGTCATTAGCTGGAATCAACATTGCAGTCCACACCCACAAGGGGCTTTCACAGAAGCTCATAGAATGTCTGCATGCACAGTGACCTCTGAATCATGAGGTAGGCCCAAACCAGGCCATAAATGAGATCTGACATTAAGTTTATGAGGTCCGCCTCATCTAATGTGCATGATGCAATGGTACATTTCAAAACTGTTAAGAAATGAGTATAATTGTGATGGATGTGTTACTTGGTTCAATGTAAACATTTCACATTGTATATCGAAGCAGTACCCTGAACCTCATAAATGCATCAATGTACAAAGTTATGATTTAATAAAAAATATTTTTTAAAAAGTTTATGAGGTCCACCTGTGCAGTGACCTCTGAATCATGAGGCAGGCCCAGACCAGGTGGTATACAGATTTGATATCAACTTCATAAACTCATCCTAGAAAAAGTGCTACATACCTCATTGCAAAATATTACTACAGTCACTTTCTTTTTTTTTTAAACTTTGTACATTGATGCAAGAGAAAAATTGTTGCAATTTTCATCAGTCCTGCTCCTTACTGGCCACCCTGACTTCTCTTCATCCGTCATGTTTTCTCTCCCCTCAGAAAAATGTTTAATCCATCTGGACACTGCTGTTTTCTTCATGGTGTTATCCCTATAAACTTTGACTAACATGTGCATAATTTCACTCCCATGTTTGCCAAATTTAACAAGAAATTTGAGGTGTTTGTTCATTGCTTTAAATCAAGCTCCAACATTCTCATGATGGCATGCAAAAATATGCAACTGTAAGGAACACCACCCAGCAAGACACTGCCATGTGTCAACAAGAACATAGCCGTGTGACAGATATACCAAGGTTATGAAACTTTAAGGAGTTATTTGTACAGTGCTACCAACATGAGTGCATGGTGGCAATTAAGGTAAACTTACTTGTCAGATCTCATAAAAGAAAACTTTTAGCCATAACCCATGCCTCTGTGCCTACTTGCCATGGCTTTCGGGCCCATTTGCTATCTATGAAAAACATATCTTCCTTTATAAACCTATACTTTGCTCTGTAAACCTGTCTTTCTCTTCCTCGATAAATTTTGTTTTACACTTGCCTTATTTGGGGGCATCTAGTCACTTTTCAACCAAGAGCATCATCCAAGAGCCAAGGACACGGGCAGCTGCCTTGAAACACCCAACGAAAGGTCAACAAAACTTTTTATTTTCTTAAAGTTCTTAAAAAGATGTCACCAGGTAAAAAATAGACTTAAACTGTAACCATGTACCTGGTTTTCAGATTAACATTGCCCACATAGCATTAAGTTTGGCCTTAGGCAAATTTATTTAGTAGCAATTCTGACCTGTATGTTACAGGTGGTATTCTCAATGTTTATTGGAGACAGTTCCCCAAGGGGTTCTTGCTCGCATCTTGTGAGCAGAGTGACTGCCCATTTGCTATCTGTTTAAGGATATTCGTATAGCAAATAGTCTTAAAATATAGAGATAATGACTTTCTCTGGAGCAAAAGACTGCTTACAGCCTTGTAAGACAGAACTTGAGGATTCTCCATGCTTCCTTACAAAAAGGTTGTATTAATTTGCAGTCCCACCAGCAGTATAAAAGTATTCCCTTCTCTCCACATCCATATCAGCATCTCTAGTTTTGAGACTTTGTGATATGGGCCATTCTCACTGGGGTTAGATGATATCTCAGGGTGGTTTTGATTTGCATTTCTCTAATAATTAGGGATGATGAGCATATGTTTGTTAGCCACTCATCTGTCTTTATTTCTTGAGACAGTCTCATTACGTTACACTCGGTAGAGTGCTGTGGTGTCACAGCTCACAGCAACCTCAAACTCTTGGGCTCAACCAAGTCTCTTGCCTCAGCCTCCCAAGCTGGGACTATAGGCACTCACCACAACATCCGGCTATGTTTTTGTTGCAGTTGTCATTGCTGTTTAGCTGGGCCAGGCCAGGTTCAAATCCGCCAGCCTGGGTGTAGGTGGCTGGCGTCCTACCCACCAAGCTATGGGTGCTGCCCTCGTCTGTCTTCTTTAGAGAAGGTTCTTGTCAGGATCTCCTTCTATCACCACTTGTCAGGGCCCGGGACTGGCCAGGTCTACAGGCCCAGCTTAGGTAGGTTCTGGATGTGGACCACTAAGCTACTTTGCTCAGGAACAGTTTCTCTTAGGTGCTTGAGGGCTATCTACTTTAGCTGGGGGGAGGGGGGAGAGAATCTTAGAGTAAAGCAGTCTTCTTAGAACAGATAGATCTTAGTCTTTAGCAGAGCTTGGTAATCTTCAGCAGAGAGATGCCCTGCTGGCGTTCTGCAGGCAAGAGAGGAAACTTGCTATCTGTTTAAGGATATTTGTGTAGCAAGTAGTCTTAAAATATAGAGATGACGACTTTCTCTGGAGCAAAAGACTACTGTGCTTAAACCCTTGTAAGACAGAAATTGAGGTTTCTCCATGCTTTCCCCAGTCTTATAGAGTCAGAGTAAGTGGATCCGTGATAGAATGCACATGCCTCATCTGCCTGCTCCTCCAGCCTAATATAAGGCTGAGCTCGTGCTTCTCAACACCACAGGTGCAGAGACTGCCAATTCACCAATGCTCTCATCTCGCGAGCTCTCTCGTGCCTGTTAGAACTAAATCTCTCTCCATGCCCTTTTCATCAAGGTGTTCCATTACAGGTATTTCCCCTATAACTCTCACTCCTCCTAGCCATAGGCTATATGGGCTGCTATATTCCCCCCCCCCCTTTTTATACAAAATAACTTAATGTGGTAAGGGCAGTTCTTCCTGTTATCTAACACTTTTTCTTGCTAGGCAAAGTATGGTAATTGATGGAGTCCAGAATTCCAGGTATGGGCTCTTTAAATGATGAAGCCCAACACGAATGTAAACTATTAGCTGCTGCTAGGGAAAATGATGATTATGATGTTAATTTCCGTAAAGGTCTTTTAAGCAGAGAAGACTTGGAAACCTTTCCTGAGAGAATTTACCGTTTCTTTAACTGTAGGAACTTTCCTTTGATATTTACTTAACAGATGATGAACAAAAGATAACACTTTCCTTGCAATCTTTGCAAGCAAGGATTTTTCTCTCGTTATTCCAAAGGTTTTGCTACTCGTGATACTAAAATCCACCCTTCACAGATCGCAAAAGACTATTATTCGTGGATTAATGGTTCCACACTTGGCAGTTCCTCTCGTGGAACTGTTACTCGTGGTCCAAAAAGTACCACCCTTCACAATTCCTCGATAGCAGAGTTTTTCCCGTTTTCCAGCTGCTTTTCCAGCGAAATTTTTGCTAATTGATTCCAGACTCCTTTTTCAAATGGAGTTCCCTAACAATGGTGGTTTAACTCTTACTCTTCCCTCCCTTTGGTCTCACCTCTCATAATCTTCCTAAGGCTTCACTTGCTTTCTAGTGACACTTCCCCTTTGGGCCGTGTCCAGTCTCCTTAGCTGGACCCGGTTATAGTGCACAGACACTGATGAGAGGTCGGTTACCCCTTCACCACACAGGATAACCTAATATTCCACAAACATATTTAATCTAATTATTCTCCATTGTCATCCATTGGTCTGGTTTAATTTCCCCACTTTTATGCTGAGGCACCACAGATCTAACCAAGCTGGCAGAGTGCTCCCATGGCATAGAATTGAATCATACTGTTTTTCCAAGAATAGTTTGAAGTGGAAAAGAAAGAAATTTTTTTCTTTCATTTACCAGTGGGTCCTGATTCTGTCCCAACTGATAATTTCCCTACAATAAAGGTGTTCCATCTCTATCAAATAATGGCATTTGTTTGCCCAGTGAAAGCCTTTATACTTGGGACAAACACCTGGAGGTTTACACGCTCTTTATTCCTTTTCTTTAACATTCAACGTTCTTTTCCCTTTTAAACACTTTTCTCTTATGGCCTAGCTTCCCACATTCGTGGCATTTGATGTTAACCGGGGGATTTACCCTCTGATCTTCCAGCTGCCCAATTTGAGTTGTTCTGTCAATATAGCATTCACCTGCTTCTACTATAAGATTCATCTGATCGCTCAACTGTATTTCAACTGCTGTATCTCATTTGCCATGATTTTTCTCTACTGGCTTTTTCTTTTGGCCTTTTACTTTTTACAATCTTTCCTTTTCAATTCTTAGAACCTTTGGCTGCCTTAAAGAGACAGGAGCTCTATAGCTGTTTCTTTTTACTCTGGAGTCTTACTTGTTTTACAAACTTTACTTCCTCTATTTCTTCACCAGCCTCAATCTACCTCAATTCTTCTTTTTAAACAGAACTCTTAACTGCCAAAAAGGGATTCGGGGCGTCGATCTCTCAAAAAGCTACTTCCTGCTGGCATTGGGCGAAGATATTAGGGGAAGGCAGTTAGAAGTTCTCTTCCCTAACTTAGTAAACTCTTGCAACCTATTCCCAAACTTTTCTCTTTGCTGTTTTACCAAAGGCTTTTCTCACCCCTGAGGCTAAAGGCTTGTTTGCTAAAGGTTCTTATCTCCTAGTTCTGTCTTTTCTCTTTCCCTCTTGTTTACAGGCTTTTTTCTGTTTTTTCCCCTCCAACCTTTTCACAGAAGAGGCTAAAGGCTTGTTTACTAAAGGTTCTTATCTCCTAGGTTTAGCTCTTCTCTTTCCCTCTTGTTTAGGCTTTTTTCTGTTTTTCTCCAGCAGCTTCACAGAAGAGGCTAAAGGCTTTTACTGGCTTTCCCCCCACAGTACTAGTTAGAATTTGGAAAGAGAAAACGTAAGAAAGATGAGGAAAAAAGCAAATGAGAAAGGCCTGCTGTTGGCTGTCATTCTTAGATAGTTCTTTTCCCTGTAAGTATTTCTATTTCTCTTCTCTCTTTCTTATTTTGCTAAAGCTTATTTCCCTCTCGGTCAGCATTCACTGAATCCTGCTCACAGCACCATTTGTCAGTGGCGTTCACTATCCCGCTTCTGACACCACTTGTCAGGGCCCGGGACTCGCCAGGTCTCTTGGCCCAGCTTAGGTAGGTTCTGGACGTGGACCACTAAGCTACTTTGCTCAGGAACAGTTTCTCTTAGGTGCTTGAGGGCTATCTTCTTTAGCTGGGGAGAGAGAGAGGGAGAAAGAGAGAGAGAGAGTGTGTTTCTTAGAGTAAAGCAGTTTTCTTAGAACAGATAGAGCTTAGTCTTTAGCAGAGCTTGGTAATCTTCAGCAGAGAGACGCCGTGCTGGCGTTCTGCAGGCAGGAGAGGAGACAGAGTCAGAGTAAGCATCTCCGTGATAGAATGTGCATGCCTCTTGTCTGCTTGCTCCTCCAGCCTAATATAAGGCTGAGCTCGTGCTTCTCAACACCACAGGTGTAGAGACTGCCAATTCACCAATGCTCTCATCTCACGAGCTCCCTTATGCCTGTTAGAACTAAATCTCTCTCCATGCCCTGTTCACCAAGGTGTTCCATTACAGGTATTTCCTATAACTCTCACTCCTCCTAGCCATAGGCTATACGGGCTGCTACAGGTTCTGTTCATGTCTCTTGCCGTGGTATAAGGGATTGTTGGCTCTTTTTATGTTGCTTAATTTGAGTTCTTAGGAGAGACTTTACTGTTAATGTGTTGCCTGTGAATTATTAAAGAATACTTGGTGACCAATGAAAACGAAAACACAACATACCGATACTTTATGAGATGCCGTGAAGAAGTGCTCAGAGGGAAATTTATACCTGTAAGCACCTGCACTGAAAAAGAAGATTGGATACTAATAACCTAATCACTTTACATGTATGGTTAAGTAAGAACTACAAACTAAACCCAAAGCTTAGAAGGAAGGAAATAGTAAAATTAAGAGTGAGGATCAAAGAAATAGAGTCTGGACAAAAACTAATGAAAAATTTAATGCTCCCTTTTCCAAGTTTTATGTGTTTTCTTTCATTTTCTTGCCTTATTGCTCTATCTAGGACTTTCAGTAAAAGCCTCCCTTACAGCTAGAGATGATCCTGAACTGAGCCAATGAGATGAATGTAAAGAGTATAATTTCCAGGTCTTCTTTTTTTTTTTTTTTTTGAGACAGAGTCTTACTACGTCACCCTTGGTAGAGGGCTGTGGCGTCACAGCTCACAGCAACCTCAAACTCTTGGGGTTAAGCAATTCTCTTGCCTCAGCCTCCCAAACAGCTGGGACTACAGGTGCCCACCACAATGCCCAGCTATTTTTTGGTTGCAGTTGTTTAGCTGGCCCAGGCCGGGTTTGAACCCGCCACCCTCGGTGTATGTGGCTGGTGCCGTACGGTTTATGTAATGTTCTTTTGTTTGTTTTTTTCATATTTTTCCTGATCTTAGGCCAAAGGTAATATCTCTAGACTTCCATTTCCTGGTGAAACCCAATAGGGCAGGAACAAGTGTGCTTGGTCTGGTTAGTGGATATCTAATATTAAGCCCCAGGAATGGGCCTCTTGTTGCTGCTCTTAATCTTTTTTACCCCTGGGTCCCTTTCCCCTCTCCACTGGGGAGAAGGAGTCCCAATTCTATGCCCACCTCCTCAGAGGACGCAGGAACCCTGAAGTCATGGAAGCCAGAAACAAATGGAGCAAAAAGGGATCTTTTTATTGGACAGTGGATGAGACAGACGGCTCAGGCTCGGGCATCGTGAATGAGAGGACAAATGGGCAGTAGGAGAATGGGGAGGGCTCCGGGAATATAGGGGCAGATGAGGGCCTGCAGCCATGGGGACTGGACAGGCACAGCAAGGACAGGTTCCACCTGGGGGGAGAGAAGAGAGACGTGAGGCTCTGCAGGTCAAAGCACTCAGAGGCAGGCTCACCTCCCAGTACTCCGCTTATAGCCTCTGTGGCCCTTCGCCTCTCAGTCTTTCCTTCACCAACCCACATCTTCCCTCCCACCAACTGGGATTGTTTCCCACCACACAGCCTTCTTCTGAGTCTTCATGGGACCCCTCTTCCTCCAACCCATACTCACCTCATTGGGGATCCATACACCTCTTCCCGCAAGAGCCCTCACAGCACTTCTTGGTCCCTGGGCACTGGGTATCACTCAAGCAGTGGTTAGGGGGATTAAGCATGGCACAGCGAATCAGAATGTTGGGGCAGGAGCCAGACTTAGTGGAGCCTGGACCTCTCACTGGACCTTTCCCTTTGACTGGTTCAACATCTTTTCCTGAAACTTGTCCTTTAAGGGGATCTTGTCCTTTCAATGGAACACGACCTTTGCCAGTGCCTTGCCCTTTAGCAGAAACTGTTAAAAGAAGAAATGGGCCCACATCAAGACCCAGTATGCCTGCATCAACTACTGTACCTTTCCCCGGACCCAGCCATTGCCCACTGCAATGGTCCCCAAACCATGACCTCAGGTGGGAGAGGTGCACCCAGGTAGCTACACCCTCAGAAGGCTCTTCCCTTCTCTTTGGGGAAAGGGTTTATAGGAGTTCCCTTAAGTGTTTCTTCTCCCCTATACCAGACTTGTTCTGGTATAGGGGAGCAGAAGCCAGACTAGGATGACACTCAAAAGTGAGAGGATACATTGTCATTTCTGAGGAAATTTAGTGGAGGAGGAAAGAGCCATGAACCACATGCCAATAGGCCTGAGTTCCATTCTAGGTCTGGAAATTGCCTTGACAATTCCTCTCATCTCTCTCTGTTTCAGTTCCCTCTTTTGTAAAATAGGGTTCCTCAAAAAACATGATTTCTCATGTCCTGTTCCTCAACTTCCTCTTAGAGGACTAATTGCTCTAGGGTTTTCATGGGGCAGAAAAGTAGGGGACAGAGGTTACACCCAGGGCCCAGAAGCTGGGGCGTATCACTCGGTTGCATATTCTGCACAAGCAGCAACACCAGAGGTCAAGGTCATCTAACAACATTTCTTCCACAAACAGCCCTGATATCTCAGTCACTGGGCTAGAAAGTGCCTGGAGTCTGTTGGCCAACTTCCTGCTTTCTCTGAATGCAATGGCAATGGCCAGAAAGCCGAAGCATGGGCTCCGGTTCTGCTGACTGTTCCAGAAGCTCTCCCTGTCTAGAGCCAGGGGCCCCTGAAGAGCCTCACCTTAGCCCAAGCCAGCCCCATCAGATCACTTTTCTACTCACCTCCTTTGACAGCTGCCTCTACTGCCAGCGTCCCAAGGATGAAAAGCACCACCAGGACCAAGAAGCTGCTGGTCCTCATGTTGTCAGGAAGGTGTTTGACTAAGAGCTGACACCAAGCTGAGCTTTATGTAGCTCCAGCTTGGCCTGGCATCAGGGGCGGGGCTATGGTTTTACAAGGGACCAGATGTTTCCTTACCTCTACCAGGAAATATCTACCTCCATCTGGGGAGGGACCTGGGGATTATTCACAGGGAGACAGGACAGATATTGTGTCACATCACCCCTGATAGCCTCACGAGATGCTCCACGTTCTCATGCAGAAGCAGCACTGGCTGGCCCATCACCATCGCAACCAAATTCTTCATATTTCAAAAGATGATGAGTCCCAAGAAGAGAAAAGAATCACTGAAGCTTATTCATCAAGTCACTGGTAGATCCGGTCTTGATTTCAAAACCAGGGTGTTCCCCTACTATGCCTGTTCCTGAAAACCCCACCCGAGACCTATCTTATCACTGTACCTCTCCCAGTACCAAACTGGAATTTTCCTTCATTCTTTGGTCCTGAGAAAAGTTATATAAGGAAAACGTCTAATGTCTAATTATTGCCCTTTTATCATTTCATAGGTGGACTTTGAGATGTACCATGAAAGTAACTGGAAGGGAATTCTAGGTCTGGAAGTGGGTGATGCCTTTGAAATCGCAGTGAGCAGGAAGGAGAAATCACTCAGAAGAGAAAAGGAAAGAAAACACCAATCACCTCTAAGGAGGATGTCTGTAGTGTGTATATCCAGCATGCTTTCCCCTTTGTTGACACAATACCATGTTTCTTCTGAAGAATTATTGTCTCTTTGTGCGATCAAGTGGTGAGTCTAATGGAGACTGCTACTCATGAAAGCCTGACCCCCAGCCATGGGTGGGTGGGTGGGTGTGTATGAGAGAGAGAGATTCATGCCTGGTCTATTGAAGTCTTTTATTTGAATGGGCAGTAAAAGGAAGAAGGAAGTCCCTTTTTTTGTTAAAGGTGGTATTATACAAACTAGGGAATTCCAGGATTTATGGTTCCTATCTAAGGGTGGAGATCAATTGTCTGAGAAAAATAAACCTAATAAACCGAAATAAGCAGAGAAAAGATAGTGAGAAGAGATTCTGAAGGCACCATCGGCCCTTCCTTCTCCTTCACCTTGAGAGCAATAATTCCCACACCCTTTCCACGGTTGGGTTACAAGCCAATAAACTGGCCACCTTCTTCAGGAAGTATGACTTAGTATTTTGTCACTGCTACCAAAAGTTCTGAGTAATGGAAATGAATAGCCAAACGTTGAGTGTTGTCAGAGACAAAGCCAGAGGTACAAAAGTCGCTGAGTTGAAGTAGAGGTAAGGCAGGGAGGATGAAAACTGATCATGGGATAGTAAACCTGTTGGTTAAATCCCCATCACTGTCTCTTTAAATCACGCTCCATGCCCACCAAGCCAAAACTTTTAGGGAAATGTCAGAATGTTGAAGTCTGTTGGCTACTTAAAAAAAAAAAAAAAAAAAACCCAGCACACAGTAAACCATATAAACAAAAAAGTGTGTGGAATTTACCAATATTCTTTTGAGCAGCTAGGTAAAGAAGGAGAACTTTTACTGCATCTATGTCCCATAATCCTCCCCAGTTGCTTTATTCTCCCTCCTATCCAGGATAACCACACTCCTGGATATTATGGTAATCAGCCCTTGCTTTTCTTGATAGTTATACCCTCTCTGTCTGTACTCTGGACTACAAGTTCATTTTTGTATATATTTTTAAACGTATGTAAGTGAAATCTAAGGTATTATTTTCACATGTCTTGCTTATTTTGCTTGATGTTATGTTTTTGAGGTTCATCTATTTTGAAGCCTACACCTATAGTTCATACATTCTCATTTCTGTATAGTATTTTATTACATGAAAATATCAAAAATGTATGTGTTCATTCTACTGTTGTATATTGAATATTTCTAGTTTTAGATAGTGTAAATAAAGTTGCTATGAACATTCTGGTATGTATCTTTGGGAAAACATACAAGGGCTGGCAATTAAGTTCAAGAACTTGCCCCCATGTGCTTATGCTGGCATCACTGTACAAACAAAGTAGTAAGGTTTCATAACCTTGGTATACCAGTGTCTCACGGCTGTGTATGTGTCAACATGGTGATGCTTTGCTGAGTGGCATTCATTATTTTTGTGTGTCCTTGCAAGAATGTCAGAGCTTGAATCAGAGCAACAGACAAACATTCATAAATGTCTTGCTAAATTTGGCAAGAGTGGAAGTGGAAGAGTGGAAATTAAGGACAAGTTAGTCCAAGCTTATGTGCCTAATGCCATGAAGAAAATGGCAGTGTCAGGGTGGCGCCTGTGGCTCATGGGTAGGGTGCTGACCCCATATACCAAGGGTGGCGGGTTCAAACCCAGCCCCAGCCAAACTGCAACAACAACAACAAAAAAAATAGCCAGACGTTGTAGTGGGCAACTAGATTCCCAGCTACTTGGGAGGCTGAGGCAAGGGAATCGCCTTGGCCCAGGAGTTGAAGGTTGCTGTGAGCTGCGTGATGCCACAGCACTCTACCGAGGGCGATAAAGTGAGACTCTGTCTCAACCAAAAAAAAGAAAAGAAAAAAGAAAATGGCAGTGTCAAATGGGTTAAATGTTTTCTGAGGGGAGGGAAAGTGTCACTGATGAAGACAGTTTAGGTGGCCAGTAATGAGCAGAATGGATGAAAACATTGCAAAAATTCACTGAACAGTGTGTCAAAATTATTGGCTCTGAGAAGCCTAACAGACCAAATAAACATTGGTAGACAATGTTGGCAGACACCAGCTGGATCAGAGGACTATTTTCATATTCTGTACAGCAGGTGGATGACAATGATCATAATGGGATGCAAACTCCTGATCAAGATCAAGATAATTACTATATGTAAAGGGAATGTCAGAGCAACTTCTAAATACAGAAGAAAGTCCACTGTATCAGGGACCAAAGAAAGAACAGACTCCACTCTATCATAAACTACAAGGTGGGCCACAAAGATGGATCCAAAGACAGTTTTCCTACTCAAACTGAAGAATTAGCAAGTGACTAAGACCAAAACAAGACTCAAAATTCTAGTTAAGATGAAAGTCACAACCAAAATGAAAATAAAACATCAGGGACACATTCACCTACAGAATGAGCCCCACCCTGTCATGCATATTAAGACAAAAGCAAAAATAGATCCCAAGACATTTCTCCTACCCAAAATGACCCCTGAGTATATAGCAAGAATAAACACCTGACACAAAATCCTAATAAAGTTTAAGAGCATAGCCAAAATGCAAATAAAAGGCCAGACCAATATGCAAGAAGAAACACTTGAGCAGGAAGAACAGGGCAGACAGCAAGATGGATCCCAATGCAGCTCTCCTATCCAAACAGAACAGTCAGTAGATGACAAGGATCAAAACTAGACACAGAATCCTAACCAAGATCAAGTGTATGGTCCAAATGCAAATGGAATGCTTGGCCAATGTCCAAGTAGAGAATAAGACCTACTCTACTGTGGGCAGAGAGACTGTAACAAGAGAGGCCGGATGTGGTGGCTCATATAATCCCAGCACTCTGGGAGGTCAAGTAGGATGGGTTGCTTGAGCTCAGGATATAGAGACCAGCCAGAGCAAGAAAAGACCCTGTCTCTACCAAAAAGAGAAAAATTAGTGGGGCATGGTGGCACACAGCTGTAGTCTCAGCTACTTGGGAGGCTGAGGCAAGATCATTTGAGCCTAGGTGTTTCAGGTTGCTGTGAACTTTGATGATGCCATAGCACTCTAGCCTGGGGCAACAGAGTGAGACTCAGTGTCAAAAAAAAAAAAAAATGAAAAAGACTAGCAAGAGGTATTCCAAGAGAGGTTTAATATCATAATTATAGAGCAGAGACATGACAATGGTCTTAACTGGACACAAATCCCAACCAAGATCAAACACCAACATCTATATAAATCTGTGACTCATTCACTACCATGTATCTGTACAGTACAGGGCCAATTTCAAGGTAAGTTTCTTATGAAATAGGGGAAATAGATGTCCAGATGTTTAGAACTAGGCACACAGGGACTCCCCCAAACCATTATGCATTGATAACCATAGTCCACACCAATAGAAGTTCTGTCTTACAACCTGTGGGAAGATGAGCACCACTCCCTAGGGAGAAGAGCACCAGGTAGTAGCAGAGGGGGCCTCAGCTGTCGGTCACATGGTCCTAGAATCCCTATCCTTAGTGCAATATTCTTCAATGATATTTTTTGCACACACCTATCAGATGAAAGTGTTTTGAACATGCACCAGTTCTCTATGCATGTTTACCCATTTACAGTACACTCTTGTGAATTATTATACTTTAGATTAGTAAACCTTAATTTCTGTATCAGGATAATATACCATAGCAGTTGACATTTTCCTTCCACACGCCCATGAATGTTCTTGCACCCGTTAGGGTTCAGCTATGCTCCTTCACAGAGCACAGGCCCAAGGATTAGCTGTTCTTTCTCTCAGAATACAGGAAAGAGATGAGAAGGAGCTATCCCCGTGTGTGATGTGGGAGAGGAGATGGAAAGGGAGGCCCGAGAGAGGGTGAGGGACCTCAGGTGCCCATCAGACATTTGCAGTGTCAGCTGAGGGAACTGACTCTCAGAGAAGGGAAGTGATGCTTCCCTGTTCCTTTGCGATCAGTCACGCTGATGCTGAAGAGAAGGCATGCTCAGAAATAATGGCTCTAGCAGATAGCTAGTGGCCGGGCACCCTAATGTGCGGATTCCACACAGCCACAGCCACACATCCCATCACTTGGTGTACGTGCTGTGCTCCTCCTCTTATATCCATTAAGATGCAGTTGTACCAAAGGTTGATTGTCAAGCCCCCACGACTTCAGCAAGACTGAGCGGGTCAGACGATGTCACCTGTAGATGGACAGGCCAGAGGAGCAGCTAAAAGAGCTTTGGGGGCAGAGATCTTAAAAATAGAAACCAATAAGTCCCCTGGACTTTCCAAGGGGTTCTGTGTACGTGTTGATGCATACTGTCAACATTACAGCAGGCAGTTCACCACTCTACCTTGGCCTTCACTTCCTGCTTATAGCCAACCTGGAATTCAAACAGAGGAGAGCTACTGGGGCCTCCTTACGTTTTTCCTTAGCATGCACACAGCACCAGGGCAAATGCACAAAGCTATGCAAGGGTGTGACCTTTTAGAGTCCCATAAATTTGATAGAAATTTCCAAAAATCTCTAGATAGCGCATGCCCCACGTTTTCGTTTTTGTTTACTGGTCAGGCTTTTGTCAGTCCCAGTTGTTCTCACTGTCAAAGTAGTTTCCATGTCAAAACACTGCCCCAGGGATAGCACCGTCCACACACAGTGAGCTCTGGTTTAGGTGAGATCAACGCACTCTCTGAGAAAGGAGCATTTTTAGAGCACTGACAAACAGGGGGAAGAGCAACAATTTTCTGAAGATGGAGCTTCTGAGAACAGAGGGAGGAAATCCATAGCTGAGCTGCAGGTTTTCACAGCCTCGGTCTACTGGTTTTCAAGGCTACCACACAGCTGGGCTCTAAGATGGGAACAAGACAGTTCATATTGCCATGAAGCTCTCTGCCCTTGCTGAAATAAACACTCATGTATTGTTGCAAGCGTTTAGTTAAGTTCTAGAGTTCTGAAACAGATGATTTTGACAAGAGTTACTATTCTCATTGCTTTCATGGAGAACCTTTTACTCCCTCATTCTGAAAATGCTTCCCCCTGCTATAGAGCTTCTGTAGAGCCACAATATTGAATTGAATAATTGAAATAATCCTCTGTCATTATTTTCTCTTTTGTCATGGATAGATAAGTGATTTTCCACACATTCTACTGTTGGGATTAAGAAAATCATGCAATTTCCCCATTTGTTTTATTAATAAGATTTATTTCCATGACAATTTGGAATGTGAAACCAACCATACTTTTTTGGTAATGAACACCTACATATTCGTGCTGTACCACCATCTTTTATATGACAAAATTCACTGGGTAACATTCTGTAACAAATTCTTCATGTTTATACAAGATTGGCATGTAATTTTCCTTTCATGTAATATCCTTGCCCTGTTCTGGTATAAGAAAATTGCAGTGACTATCAAAGTGCTTTGAAAACAGAATGGTCTTATGTTGACATACAGGGCTGAAAGCCAATATGTTGAAAATAAAAGCACAGACACTTTAACTTACTGGCATGTTATGCCCATTGGAAAGTATTTTGTTTTCTATGGTTAGACAGGAGTTAATCAATGAGGACTGGGCCAGCCAGAACTGGAAGACAGTGGCACAAATGCATAGCAAAAAGACACAAAGCCAGGAGGTAGCCACAAGGTTGCATTAGTAGGGATGGAAGGGTAGCACACCTAGTAGGTATCACACGCCTGCTCCTTAGAGCTTCTTAGCATCTCCCTGCTCCCACCTCAGGTTCCAGTTCTCCCATGTATGTTCATAAGCCTGTTACTTACCACTGTTATTCAGGTATTTTCTAAGCTAGTAAGCAAGTAGAAACAACATATACTTTTACAGAGTGCAGAGAAAGCCAGAATGGTGGTTTGGTCTGGGGTTCACATTCCAAAATGACCTCATTAGACTTCTGACTTTATCCAAATATGAAGTTTTTTGATAATCATGGAGACATACAGACAGGAATTAAAGGAGAAAACATTAACTATGCAACTGAAATTTATGTCCCTGTAGTTCACAATGAATTTATATTTTCTTTGAATCTAGAAATTATCTTGCTAATGTCACATTCTCTTGCCTTCTCTTTGTGTCTGAGTGTGTGCCTCAAATGTTAAGTTAAAAGTAAACATCTTGGGCAGCACCTGTGGCTCAAGGAGTAGGGCGCTGGCCCCATATGCCGGAGGTGGTGGGTTCAAACCCAGCCCCGGCCAAAAACCGCCAAAAAAAAAAAAAAAGTAAACATCTCAAATGACACCCACATCTTCTGTTGAAAGGGGAGGTTGATTTTTCTGGATTCAAAGTGGGAAGAGGGGTCCTGATGCGTGTCCTGGCAACCTAATTCCCTCCTATTCCTTTAAAACCACTGTACAAATTAAGAACCATGAAAGGCCAGGCCAGCCCTATAGCACACGTTGAAATCCTGAGTGGCTCTAGGAAGTCCACAGCGTTATTTCACATTTCCTCTTCTTGGGAGGCGAAAGGAAACAGCTAGTACTTCCGGGTCAACTTGAGGCCCTTCCGACTGAAGAACCAGCGCCCCCCCTGCTGGCGTGACCCAGAGTCGACTTGGACAGGCCCAGCCTCCAAGTGCAGTCGCGCACTTTTCTCGGGTTATGAAGCTGAGCGGCCTCTCTGTGTTCGTTGGGACCATCCTCCTTTGCCTCCACATGGCCCAGCCTGGAGTCACGAAGAGTCTGGGAAGTAAGGCTAGGATGTTCTGTGTGTGAGTGAGGTTGGGGAACGTTTCCTCTGAGGGGTGTCTGGAACAAGTGGGCCCAGATGCATCGGTACCCCCAAACTTACCCTGTGGCATTTTTCTCCAGCTCAACCTAAACCAGGATTTTGCCCCGAGTTTACTCTTTCCTGTCCGTTCACCCTGTTCCCTATGTGCCGGCGGGATAAAGGGTGCCCGAGGGTCCAGAAGTGCTGCTACTTCAACTGCCGACACCAGTGTATGGCGCCGTGGATGTCTTTGGACTGAGGTGAGCAGTCCAGGTCTGCGGTTCTGGCTGTGGCCCCTGAAACCTTCCTGCAGAACTATTTGTCTTGGGGAAGTTGAAAACTGCCCAGGTCCCTGGAATTCATCGGGTCAGCCAGAGGTTTGCCCGCAGGATAGTGAAGAGAAAGGTCCAGCGGCCCCCTTCTTAGCAAATGCACAATTTTTTTTTCATATCTCCGGCCTCACACTTCTCTGGTTAATGGGGACCCTTGGAAAACATTACCTCTAAACTCCAAATATTATTGAACTTTTATGATGATTATTTTCAGTCTCTCCCCTCTCCCCCTTCTTTTACAGTTTATCATAATGACGCACTTTCATCTTCACATTCAAATTGTGAGGTAAGGAGTTGTAAGAAGGTTTGCCTAGAATCCCTGGTCCCCTAGGGTCCAGTTCCTCGGCAGCACCCATCAGTGCCCTTGGGAGGAGAGTACCTGTCAGGATGTAGGCAAGGACTTAAGAATACAAAACAGGACCCCCACTGAGTTTGCACCGTGCTGTATCCCTGCTTCTCTCTTCTCTCCTGAGATGGAAACCGCTTTTCAACCCAGCTGAGGAGACACTGCTGCTACAGGTTCAGACTTGGAAAACTGGTCTCCAGTTCCTCCATGCTCCTCCCAAGCCCACGAGTTGTTTTTGGAAAGAGTTACAAGCTAGTTAATATAACAAAGCAAAGAAATAAAGCATCATATGTTTGAAACAATATGAAAATCTAAGTCTGCTGGATTGATCGACTTATCTCCCTCTCTCTCTTCCCCCACACACACACCCATATGACTTTTCCCTTACAATTTGAAAAAAAGGTTCACATTGATAAAATCCTGATACATTTCTCTCTTTCCGTATCTCCTGACATTCAGATTCTCTGTTGGTCAGATGCATTTTAGAGTCAAATTTTCTGCTTGGATCCAATGAGCAGCATATTTGCTGAAATGGGAGAACAAGCCATTTTTGCTGCAATTTCTCTGACACTGTTGCTGGTGGCCTTTCCACATGTTACAGTTTTATGATCTAGGAGAGGATTTGGGGCTTTGGGTTGGAAGTGGAAAGTATTTTAGAACTAAAGTGTGTTCTATATTAAATACTAAATACTTTAGAATACACTTTAGTTCTAAAATACTTTCAGGCCTTAAAATTGAAACTATGATAAACAAGGCAGAGGAAATCTTCTCTGTGGTTCAGCCTCGCTACCATGAGTCTTCCCTCTGGAGTTCAGCCCCTAGTCTACCTAATAATGAAGTGTGATTAGCCATGAACTTCCTCACTTTATACTGTCTGCCTCAATCCTCTCTAAGAAGCACAAAGGTAGCAGAGGTCTGGGAAAGTGATATTCCCTAATTTTATTTGTCTGTGACTAATACCATAAGCAAATTGTGAAAAGATTTTCCTTAGCATGTTTTAAGTTGGCATCTAATTTTTTTTTATCACAATTGCATAGTTGAAAATGATAAAATTTTCAGGATATGATGACTATTATAGTTGAAATTTGAAAAGTTCCTAATGGAATCTAATTACCATCTCCATTTGATAGTAATACCTGTGAATGAGGAAAAGACATGTCCTCTTCTCTATCTTCTCCTCTCTTCCACTCTTTTCCCATCATTTTCTGAATTATTCAAACCCAAACCATGGGTGAGTGGGTTTGAAACCTCTGCAAAGCAGGTATCCAGAGAGGACGAGGAGTCAAGTGTGTATTAGGGAAAATACCTGTGCAGGGAGATGGGAGGTACCCAAATGAGCATCAGATGATGATGTAGGCTGATGCGGAGGGGAGTGGAGAAGGGACAGAGAAGGAGGCCTGTGGAAGAAGGGCCTCAGAATGCAGTATATGATGAGAACATGTCATCCAGGCTGAAAGAGAGCACTGCAACTGAAGTTCCCTATTGGAGCAGTCCCACGTCTCAGGAAGAGTCTGCCTTACTGTCTAGACAGCACTGAGTCACTGGCTGGGAGCAATCATGGGGAAGCATAGCCTCTGTGCGCACAAGGTGGCAGATACAGAGGACAGACGCATCTATCAGTCACTCACCTCAAAGCCACAGGAGATCTGAGGGGGTGCAGGTCCATGCCTACCACTTCCTGTGCCTTATGCCTCCCACAGTTACTTCTCCTGGTGTGAAGAAAGCTTGTCAACTTGTCGAGTTATTTTATTCTTGGTTATCCAGTGTCTCATCCATTATGGATGCTTCCTGGTGGGTCTTAGTATCTAATACGCAGATCTTCACACTGAGTGCCTACTCACATGGCTGTCCTCTTCCTCTACCCCAGACAACCTTGCTCTCAGTTTTCTAGTCCTTTACCTTCCAAGCACCTATCTTAACATTTAGGTTTTAATATCATTTAGATAGACCAAAGCCAACACATCATGACATGACTGCCAAAACATGCAAACATTGTAACCTAACTCTTTGTACCCTCAAATTAACTTGAAACAGTAAAGGAGAGAGAGAGAAAGGACTGCCATTGGAAATGGCATTTGTTTTACTCAGATTCCAAGAGGAGGGGGCACACCATACCCTGTGTGTGTCTCACCCCTACCACATGTCCAGGACCTTGGCCACCCAGGTCTACACACGTGAGTCACACCCGGTGGACCTCCTCCATCCTGCATGCATGCCCGGTCCTGCCAGCCAGCCTCACCTCACTGGTGTACTTTATCGTAGAGGCTGACCCTATCTGCGTGGCCCAGTAACAAACACCGGGGGATCAGGGAGACCCAGCAGAGCAACAGTGTTAAAGGCTCTGCCCCACTCCTGTCTAGTTAAGCTTCCAGAGTAGGACCAAGCACACTACCCAGGGATCCATCCTGTCTTTAATGAGGAAAAGAGGCCCCGGCGGAGAAGAACAGGTGTATCATCCCTGCTGTCTGTTTTAAACTGAGAGAAGTGGCCCCCAATGAGCAGGAAAGAGGATAAAAACTCTGGCAACATGAAGAAAACAGGCTATCTCAACACCCACAAAGGATTGCAATAGCTCCCCCGGAGGGAATTTTAACCAAAAGGAAATCGTTGAAACGAGAGATATGAAATTCAGATTATGGGTAGAAAATTAGATGAGTGGCATGGGGGAGATGGTCGAAAATCATCTCAAATAAAAAAAACCAAACAAACAAAAGTCCAGGACAGGAATGAAAAGTATACTAAAGAGAAAGAAATCAGAAAAGGGATAACAGAACTTCAAGAAATGAAGGAGTCATTTAAAAATTCCAAAATACAGGCTCTTGCACCCCTTGCAGTGGTTAGGTACCAGCCACATACACTGAGGCTGGCGGGTTTCCACCCAGCCTGGGTCAGCTAAACAACAACAACTACAACAAAAAATAGCCGGGCCTTGGCCCCATATACTGAGGGTGGTGGGTTCAAGCCTGCCCCCGGCCAAAAAAAACTACAAGAAAAAATAGCCAGGCGTGGTGGTGGGCACCTGTAATCCCAGCTACTTGGGAGGCTGAGGCAAGAGAATCATTTAAGCCCAAGAGTTTGAGGTTGCTGTGAGCTGTGATGCCACAGAACTCTACTGAGGGCGACACAGTAACACTGTCTCAAAAAAAAAAAAAAAGTTCCAATACAGTGGAAAACCTTAACAATAACCTAGACCAGGCAGAAGAAAGAATTTCAGAGCTTGAAGACAAGGATTTTGAAGTAGCTCTGTCAGTAAAAAATGCAGAAAAAAGAATAAAGAAGAATGAACAGTCACTGTGGCAAATATGGTACTCTGCAAAGCAAGCTGATATATTATAGGTATCGTTTGATATAAGCATTCCAAATTGTATATAAAATCATCACATTGTACCCCTCAAACGCATTAATGTACACAGTTAGGATTTAATAAAAAAAAATTAGAAAAGAATTATAGATATCTATGATGGAGAAGGAAAAACACCAGTAAGAGTGGAAAATCTATTTGAGAGAATAATAGAGGAAAACTCCTCTAGTATCACTAGAGGATTAGGTAATCGGATACAAGGTGGTCATTGAGTATCTGGAAAATTCATAGCAAATACTCACATAGCCATCAGCCTGGCCAAAGTCAAAGTGAAGGAGAAAATCCAAGAGTTTTTAGATGAAAGCAACACATTACTTATAAAAGAAAACCCATTAGGCTAACAGCAGACCTTTCAATAGAGACTTTTCAAGCAAGAAGAGAAGGGCAGTGCCTATGGCTCAAAGAAGTAGGGCGCTGACCCCATATACCAGCGGTGGTGTATTCAAATCCAGCCCTGGCCAAAAATTGCAAAAAAAAAGAAGAGAGCAGGGTCCCATTTTTGATCTTCCTAAACAGAATAACTCGGATAAAAGGGGCAAACAAAGCCTGGATGATAGCACATCTGTTTGTAGCACAGTTTAATGAAAATTCTAAGCCCATTGTTGAGACCTACTGCTTAGAAAAAAAGATTCCTTTCAAAATATTACTGCTCATTGGCAATGCACCCGGTCACCCAAGAGCTCTGATGGAGATAGAGAAGGAGATTAATATTGTTTTCATCCCTGCTAACATAAAATTCATTCTGCAGCCTAGGAATCAAACTTCAGCTTTCAATTATTTAATATTATTTGCTTATTATTTAATACATTTTGAAAGGTTATAGCTGGTACCTGGTGACTGGCAGCCAACTAGTGTTACAGGAGTTGGGGACCAATGGTTCTACCAAAGGAAGAGGTGCTGGGCAGACAAAAAAATCTACGCAGGACAAGTAGCAGCTCTCCTATGCTCTTTACTTCCTTTCTGAAATTTAACTTGACCAGATATGCCACAAGCCTAGAAAAATGATCACATTCTTTGACTAGCATTCCTACTTTGACAAATTTACGCTAAGAAAGCAGTCAGAGATATGACCCCAAAATGTATATCCAAAGATTGCTCTCACAGCTTTATCTGTGTATGTGAAAAATTGGAAACCATGTTTCGTGATAGCAGACTGATCACATATGTTTTAGCATATCAATCTTACAAAATACCACAGAGCCATCAGAAAACAGATGTTCAGAGAACATTTCGCACCCAGGAAAATGTCTACAAACTAATTTTAATTGGAAAAGCGTTTTGTCAATGAACATGTGTAATTTGTAATAAGGGAGAAAAGAGCTTGTACATTTTTTTCCTCTGAAATCAAGTTACCAAGGAAATGCCAGAATTCCAAAAGGAGCATCAGGTCATAGAAGACAGGGCCCCTCTTATCCTGAGAGTTTAGAAGACAGCAGGAAAGATGCAAGTTAAATCCAAAGAAGAACTTCCTGACTATGAAGCCTGCCCTGGACTAGAATGAGTAAGACAAGCCCTGGAATGTCATCTTCCTTTCTCGGGCTCAGATGAAGCCATGCCCTGCTTTCAAGGTCCAGGAACTGAATGGTGGTGGCAGGAGTGATGGCAGAAGCCCAAGCTTAGTCAGGAGTTAGTTGTATGTTCCTGAGCCCGTTCCCTCGGATCTCAGGCCCACAGTTTCCTCTTCTTTCTTTCTTCCCTTCCCTTCCCTTCCCTTCCCTTCCCCTCCCCTCCCTTCCCCTCCCCTCCCCTCCCTTCCCCTCCCTTCCTTCTTCTTCTTTTTTTTTTTGTAGAGACAGAGTTTCACTTTATCACCCACAGCAGAGTGCTATGGCATCACAACTCACAGCAACCTCCAACTCCTGGCCCTAGGTGATTCTCTTGCCTCAGCCTCCCAAGTAGCTAGGACTACAGCACCTACCACAACGCCCGGCTATTTTTTTGTTGCAATTTGGCCAGAGCTGGATTTGAACCTGCCATTCTTGGTATTTGGGGCTGGTGCCCTACTCACTGAGCCACAGGCGCCGCCCAGTTTCCTCTTCTTTCAAAGTGAAGGGCTAAGAGGATGGATTTGATCTCTTCCAGTGCTGACAGAGTACTCTGGTTTGATGTTTCTGTTTGGGGCCTTAAGATGCTGAGCCATCTGTCCTCTACCAAATTTAGAAGCCAACATCTACATATGACTCCCATCTAAGATGGTAGTCCCTGAATGAGATGACATTTTTACTCAAGATCCTGTGAGACCAGAAAAGGGGTCCCAGTAGGCACTGACACCTGCAGTGACCAGCAAACTTAGCCAAACCAAAAGCCACACTCCACCCACCCCCAACAGCCAAGCCAGGCCCAGGCAGAGAGCAGTTCTACCAGATGCCACTGCAGGTGACCTCACCGAAGGTGGGGTGAGAAGGAAGGAGGGGGGGGGGGACTCCTTCCTCTCCTGACTAAGCTGCTCTGGCCTCTGTGGGGCTGAAGTGTGAACTGAGGGGGCCCTGGGCCCTGATCATCTTAGGTTCCAGCAGCAGAAACATGAGGTTTGGGAGGCTCCTCCTCCTGGCCGTGCTCCTGGCTGGGGTGAGCCAGCTGCCTGCTGTCTCTGGCCGGAAGAAGGGAGGTGAGTGTGGGCACATCCTCCTGATCCAGGGACCAGGCAGTTTCCACGTCTCTGGGGAGAGTAGGTGCTGGGGGGAAGGCAGAGAACTCCGTGTATGTATGTGGGGGCCAGGGACGGCGGCTGCTTAGTGCTTCCAGGAGCCTGAGTTTTCATTTGCGTATCTTTCTGCCTGTCCACCTGTCTGTCCGTGAAGGTCCTTCTGCTGCCTCCTCAGTGCTTGTCTTAGCCTGTGTGTGCGCCTGGGTGTGGGCCACGGCTCGCCTGTCTCGGTGTAGATATGTGCCTTTGTGCCTGCTAGTCTGTGCCAGGCTCTGCCTGCACGTGTACACTTAGGAACGGCTGCATCCATGTGTGTCTGAGCTTGTGTGCCTGAACGTGTATGTACATGGCGGGGGGGCTGTCCATGCCTGCCTCTCTGTGGTGTCACCAGATCAGTGAGTCAGTGGCTCAAACTGTGGAAAGGACTTAGGAGTTGAGCAGGGGGTGTAGCTTCTGAGATGTGGGGTCTGTTGGGAGGAACCTTGGTCCCAACTTCTCTTCTCTGCCCACCTCCCATCCCGGTTCCTACCCTGTCAAGGTTGGGCTGGCTGAAAGGTGAGGAAAGGCTGCCAAGTGGCTAGGCAGGTGCCTCCTGTTGTGGGTGAGGCCTCTGCCTCTGTCCCCTTCTGGGCCTGGAACACTCTGACCTACATTCACCTGCACAGCCCTTGCCCTGCCTTGGAGGAAGGGGACGGTAGTGGGAACAGTGAGGAAGGAAGGATACTGGTGGGTTCAAGGGTAGACCCTTTGTTGGCTCTGATTCATGCACCATCCCCACATTACTCCTCGGTGATGCTATGGGGTTGAGACTATTTTAACACCTTTTTACAGGTGAAGAAAACCAAGGCATAGTGGGAAACCACTTGCCGAGGGCCAAAGACTGACTCTGAGTTAGTATCTAGGTAACAGGCAAAGGCAGGTCTTTGAAATCAGAAAGACTCACCTCTCCAACTTATTCCTTGTAAAATGGGCCCTGTGCCACTCTCTCAGCAGCGAACAGTGTCATGAGGGATAAGGGCCTGCACTTACTGGGTGCTACACCCTTTGGGGAACCGCTGGCCCCAATATTCGGGGACCCCGATATTCAGCCGAGCTGCTCAGAGGCAACAGCTGGCACCAGCGGAACCTCTCCATATGGCCAGGTGTGACACGCCTGTCTCTCCCCTCATTCACGGCAACCCAGCCCTCCCTGATTTCTCTCTCCCATGAGATGTCTGCCTGGCTCTCAGTAGAATTTCAGGCAGTGGAGGAGGGTGACAGAGCTGAGGGATGGGACGTCCCAGTCTGTGGTCCTTGGAAGCCTAGCTCCCTCTGTTTATATGACATCAACCCCTGCCCCTCACTCTATGTCTGGGTGTTTCTCATACAAAGAGCTTGGCACAGGCCCTGATAAACAGTAAGCGCCTAATTAAATGTTTTCAATGGTTATGTGGCATTGGGAGTATATCTGTGCCTGTGTAGCTCTGTGCAGGTAACTTTGTATATAGATCTCTGTCTATGTATATACAAATCTCTCTGTTCACACACGCCACATAGACTTACCATATACCTGACTGTGTATGTCTGAAGGTCTGTGCAATGATCTAAGAGTATCTATCTGTGTGTGCAGGCACATAGGCACGGCAGCATGCTTGTATGTTTGACAATGTGTTTATGTCCCAGTTTAGACGTACATGTATGACGGCCTGTGTTTATATATGTGTGTATTTATCAATATACTGCATATATCTATAAAACTATCTGACGTGTGTATTAAGTTAAACCATGTAAAATAGCTATTTGTACAGATAAAAGATTGACTATCTGCAATTTCCTCTGCTAGTTGTGTATAGAGACCTCAGTGCGCCTGCACACTTGCCTGTGTTTGTATCTATGTCTGCGTGTGTGAACAGATACAGAACCATGTCTGGGTATGATCTTTTGCTCTCTGAGTGTTCACATCCATGGCGCCTGCATCTGTGTGTGTGTGAGTGCGTGTGTGAGTGCGTCTCTGTGCCTACATCTGCGAGCAGGAAACTGGGTTTGTAGGGATGGTGAGGAAAGGCGGATGAACAATGAGTGTGACTGTCCAGACCTCTCACTCCACCTCTGCACACTCCAGGCTCTTGTTCCCGCCCCACACTGCTGTTGTCACAATTCTCCCCACTGGAAATGCCAAATCTAAACCCCTTTCCCTGCCTGCTTGTGGCTCAAGGCTCAGCTCCGAGTTTATAATACATAGCACATATAGTTTATAACCACCCGGTGTCAGCCCCATTGGGCCCTCTGTGGCCTCAGCAACTCTGGTCTGGGCTTGCGAGTTCAGGGCTAAGTCCTGATCCTCACACGGGGCCCCTTGTATCATCCTCCCCACCCAACCCCTCCTCCCCTCAGGGGAGGCTAATCAGAGTGGGAGCTCCTCACCGGCTATGCCCCTCTTTCTCCAGCAGGGGGCAGCAACTCAATTTGAACCAGCCCAATCTAACACCTGATGTTGACTTTGGGTACTCAGAGTGTGCGCAAGGTGCCACGGAGGCAGTAAGCTGAGGGAAAAAGTTGGACCCAGAGGAAAAGTCACAGCACCGGATCCAACCAAAGAGTAGGCAGGGCGGAGTCTCTACGGTTCACAGACAGCCAGAGCAGAGGGTTGCAGAGGTCAGAGGGAGCTAGGCCTGGGGAGTCCTAGCCCAAGCCCCTGTGGGTCTGGGCAAGTCACTGCCCCAGTTAGGCCTGATTTCTTGCTCTAAGTGGGAGAAGATACTGATCTCCAGCTTTCTGTGTGAAATCTGGAAATGGCCCAAAATCCCAACAAGAAGAGCAGTTAGGTAAGCTCTGGGACAGAATATTCTATAGCCATTCAGAGGGATATTTCAGAGATGGAGTTATAATACACAACCCCTGAAACGATGCCCCTTGCAGCAGTAGTGTGAGCAGCAGTAATGTGCGCAGCAATGCAGGCGTGGCCAACCATGGCTGTGGCAATGAACCAGGCTGGCAATGGCTGACACATGTGCAACGCTGGGTCTCACTTCAAAACCCTTTCTTCCAAGTAGTCACTGGGTCCCTCATGCTGTGCACCACATGCTGTGATGCAGAGCAATGGTGAGCAGAGCAGGCAGGGTGTCTATCCTCACAGCCTCCAATCAAGTGAGAGAGGCAGGCAAAGAGACGCTGAGTCTGAAACCCCAAAGAAAGAGTGCATGGGGGTGGGGCGTGATGGGGCTGACCTAGTGAAGGTGGAGTCAGAGAGGTGGGGTCTTCTGAGGATGGATGTTTCAGCTGAGACCTAATGAGTTGATCAGGTGAGCGGTGTGCAGGAGGGCACACCAGGTAAAGGGTACAACCAAAGCAAGGGTCATGCAAAGAGAAGTGGCTTGGCGCAGGGGCATAGGGCAGGAGCCAGTAAGTGGACAGCGTGGTGGAGGAGGAGGCTGGGGAGGTGGACACAGCCCAGGACCGGCACCACATGGCCTGATTGGCCACAGTGGAGAATTCGTTCTTTCCTGTACTTTATCTGAGTCTCAAACTAGCACTGAGAGAAATGACTCCAGCTTCCCGTCATTTCACAGCCAGAAACTGAGGCTTGCAGTTGTTAAGAAAACAAAAACTTGCCAAAGTACATGCAAGAAGTAAGGGATGGAGAATTCAGATGTTGTGAGTCTTGGGTCAGTTCTTCCTACATAACCCTGAGCTGCCTCCAGCTGCAAGATCTGGGGAGTTCTCTTACAGAGAAGCCGGGAGGCTGTCCCCCAGATGATGGTCCCTGCCTCCTGTCGGTGCCTGACCAGTGCACAGATGACAGCCAGTGTCCCTCAACCATGAAGTGCTGCCCCAGAGCTTGCTTCCGCCAGTGCATCCCCAGAGTCTCGGGTAAGTGCCTGTCACCTTGCTGATTGCCCCATGCCTGGGGCTGGCCAGCACAGGCACAACTCACCCAGGCCCTTGTGTTGCAGTGAAGCTGGGCAGCTGCCCTGTGGACCAACTGCACTGCCTGAGCCCCACAAAGCATCTGTGTCACCAGGACTCGAACTGCTCAGGCAAGAAGCGGTGCTGCCCCACCGCCTGTGGCCGGGATTGCCGAGATCCTGTTAAAGGTACAGCTACTGGGTGCCTGGGGCAGGTACCTTCCTTCTTGAGGGCCCAGCTCTAAGATTTTCAAGTTTAACAAGATACCTTTTCAGAAGCCAGGACCTCCCATGATCTGAATTGGGGAAGTGGATAGGCATGGGAGGGGTCCTATTAGGAAGACGGAGGAAGTGCTGTATCACCTGGACCATAGCCCCCAGATATTCTGAGTTGCAGTTTGCCCTGCAAGGAGGCCGGAGAATTCTGCTCTTAATAGGGACCAGGACTGAGCTGATGGGGCCTGGATGGGGGAATCAAGCCCAGAACCCAGAGCCCTAGTGTGGGTGGGTGTGGGTTAACTCTTTCGTCCTCTCTTCTCAGAATAATCCTGGCTTAGGATCCACAGCTCTGCACTGCAGGTAGGGTTCCCAGCAGAAAGAGTGGACAATGGGAAGTCTGGGACCCTGACACGGAGACAGCATTGTTCCTCACCACCTGGCAGGAGTGGGGAAACTGCAACCTTCTGATTTCAAGACTGCTCTTTTGTAAGCACCAAAGGAGGCAAGAAAATCTTCATCTTTCTCTACTTCATCCCTTTTAATAAAAGGACTTGTTCTTCAGAATTTGGATTCAGTCCAAAAACTTCAGTCAAGGATCCAGAAGGCCACATGTGGCCCCAAGGCCACAGGTTCCCCACCCCAAGGCTCTATATCAACAGTACCCTGTGCCGGGGCCACACTGAGCTGCCCACCCCTTTCCAGCACCCACTTTCACATCTCTCTGTCCCTGTTGTTCCCTCCACCTGAAATGCCCGATTCAGGCAGCCCCTCTTTGTAGAGCCCTGACGCCTCCCTCAGCAGCCTGACTGCCCAGAACAAGTGCTCCAGCGAAGTTTTCCAAACATCGGTCCCTTCACATCCACCTCTTCCACGATCTTCACCTGATCTGCCAAACAGCATTATGATGTGTTACAGGCTTCCTGAACTACTATTCACTTCTGTTGTTCTTTAATCGACTCACTTTGTATATAAATAAATTTATTCCAAAAGAAAACTTGATATCCCTGTTGCAAGTGGGAAAAATGAGATCACTTGCCACAAGCAGAATGTGATTGTGGGAAACACATGCAATGAAAATAGCTCAGTTCCATTAAAGTAAATCACGTCGGATTAAATGATATTAAATAATGTTATTAAACTCTAGCTAGATAGGGCTACCTGCCAAGAGCCTGAAGCCTGCTCTCTGTCTCTTTTTTAGTAAACAGAGATTATCAAGGGTTAAGGAGCTGTTAGGGGTGCAGGTCTCCAGACTGAGGCCTTCTCCTTTAGGGTAATCAGAAAGACCAAGAAGAGAATAACTTGCTCACTCCAAGAGTCACTGTTGTGTGATGTTGCATCCAGCTACACACTAAGATCATCATGAAATGGCCCAAAGTTGGGGAAATGTTGCTTGAGCAGTTGAGATATCCTAGTTACAGAGGGTCTCCCACCACCTTCCTGCCTCCATCCACCTTACTCTCCTGCATTTCTCCAGAGCCCAGTCTCTAGTCAGGGTCTAAGTAGTGTTTCTTGGGGGAATAGGGAGTCAATAAGGGAATAACAGCCATTCTAAAAGAAATTCCTGGTCCTGGACAGCCAGAGTCCTCACTCTCCCCCATTCCTCCTGGTTCTATCTGCTGGGCCTTTTCTGCGCTGATGGACTCAGGAGTTGAGAGGTCAACCGTGAAGGTAAAATCGAAAATCCTTTCCCCCTTTTTTTTTTTTTTTTTTTTTTTGTTGTTGTTGTTTAACAGGCCCAGGTTCAAACCCACTATCCCTGGTTCACAGGGCAGGCACGCTAACCATTGAAGTACGGGCACCCAGCCAAGGGTGGTGGCTCATGCCCGTAATCCCAGCACTCTGGGAGGCTGGGGTGGGTGGATCGCCTGAGCTCACAAGTTCAAGACCAGGTTGAGCCAAAGTGAGACACCGCCTCTAAAAGTAGCCAGACGTTGTGGCAGGCACCTGTAGTCCCAGCCTCTTGGGGGGCTGCAACAAGAGGATCACTTGAGCCCTGGAGTTTGAGGTTGCTGTGAGCTATGATGCCATGGCATTCTACCAAGGATGACAAAGTGAAACTCTGTCTCAAAAAAAAAAAAGAAAGAAAAAGGAAATCTTACGTCTTCTTAACCTGTTCTCTGGACCTTGAAGTATGATCTCCAGTGAGTCCTTCACCACTCTGGGCTTCTGTTTCCTCTGTTGGAAGATGGAAGAAATTTCACTTCCTCACCACCAGTACTATGGGATTCAAGCTCCTGAACTATTGACTCAAAAGCAGAAATGCTAACTATATGGATATAAGGGGAAGCCCTGGAGACAACACCTATCTAGGAGTCACTGACTTCATGTGACCTTGGATATTTCTCTGTATCTTTCTGGGCTTCAGTTTCCTCATCTGTATGTAACCTCAGGTAATTAACACAGATAAAACAGCGGATTGCATTTTTTGCCCCTGATTGTCCCTTCCCCTCCTTCCTTTGGCTTCCCTGGGGGAGGGTACACATCCTTGCCCCAGTGTCCGAGGCTTGGCTATGAGACTTGTTTTGGTTAACGGATGTGATGGTATGCCAGTTTCGTGACAAGGCACCTGCCTTCCTACAGCTTCTACCCTCTGCCAAGAGAAGAACTTGCCCAGAAGCCTTTGGTCTCAGCATGAGAGACGCATGGGACAGGCCTGAAGCTAAGTCTTCCTAGCCAGTCTCAAGCTTGTAAGAGAGTAATACATGTGTGTGATAGGAAGCCACGGGGACTTGGGGGTTGTGTGTTAGTAAGAGCTTGACTAATTCAGATACTGATTATTAGACTGTAGTGAATGCCCACTTTATGCCTCCCACTTTATTTTATTTATTTGTTTGTTTTTAAAGACAGAGTCTCACTTTGTCACCCTCAGTAGAGTGCTGTGGCATCACAGCTCACAGCAACGTCCAGCTCTTGGGTGTAGGTGATTCTCTTGCCTCAGCCTCTCGAGTAGCTGGGATCACAGGTGCCTACCACAACGCCTGGCTATTTTTTGTTGCAGTTTGGCCAGGGTCAGGTTCAAACTCGCCACCCCCGGTATATGGGGCCAGTGACCTACTCACTGAGCCACAGGTGCCGCCCTATGCCTCCCACTTTAAAACATCATTTTACTCATTCATCCCATAGAAATATTGGCTTTGAGATAAGTGACTTGCCCAAGACCCCCAGCTGAGAGGTGACATAGACAAGATTCATCCATACCATATTCCTCCTTAGATACTAACAAAAGCAGCAACGAATAACAATTATAGAGCTTATCTGGTGCCAGAAGTTTTAATTACTCTCTCTATATATATATGTATGCATGTGTATATATATATATGTACACACACACATATATATACATAATCTCATTAGGTCCCCATAGTCTTTCTAGTAAGCTTCATTAATTTCCCCATTTTACATACCAGAAAACTGAGGCACAAAGAGGTTAATTTGACCAAGGTCATACATAGTAGAGCTGGGGTTCAATCCCAGGCATTCTAAACCTAAGCTACATCATTACTAACTACACTAATCAATTACATTTGGCCTTTGAAGATTCCTTCCAGGCTCAGTGCCTGTAGCTCCAGTGGCTAAGGCACCAGCCACATACACCAGAGCTGGTGGGTTTGAATCCAGCCCGGGCCTGCCAAACATCAATGACAACTACAATCAAAAAATAGCCAGGCATTGTGGTGGGCGCCTGTAGTCTCAGCTACTTGGGAGGCGGAGGCAGGAGAATCACTTGAGCCCATGAGTTGGAAGTTGCTGTAAGCTGTGAAGCCACAGCACTCTACCCAGGGCGACAGCTTGAGGCTCTGTCTCAAAAAAAAAGAGGGTGGCGCCTGTTGCTCAAAGGAGTAAGGCTCCGGCCTCATATGCCAGAGGTGGAGGTGGCAGGTTCAAACTCAGCTCTGGCCAAAAACTGAAAAAAAAAAAAAAAAAGATTCCTTCCAGCTCTAAATACTGTACATCTGAAAAATTAGGATCACAAAGAGGTTAACTGACCAGGTTCAATTCTAGACAACTGGAATCCAAGCCTGTTGGTGCATGGTTATCACCTGGGGTTTCTTTCATGAAAGGAAAGGAAAATCAGGAGGGACATTAAAAGGCCCCAGCAGGAAGCTCCCTGGTAAGCCAGTTATGGGAACATATTGTCATATGGTGGTATAACGGACACTGGAAACTAAGAAAAGAGGATGGTGGGAGGGTATTGCGGAATCAAAAATTACTGGGCAGCGCCTGTGGCTCAAAGGAGTAGAGTGCTGGCCCCATATGCCAGAGGTGGCGGGTTCAAACCCAGCCCCGGCCAAAAACTGCAAAAAAAAAAAAAAAATTACCTATTGGGTACAATGTACACTATTCTCGTGACATGTACACTAAAAGCCCTGACTTCATCATTATACAATTCATCCATGTAACAAAAACACTTGTGCCCCCCTAAATCTATTGAAATAATAATAAGACAAGGTCTCTGTCACACTGGCTCAAGTGCAGTGCTATGATTATAGCTCACTGAAGCCTGGAACTTCTGAGCTCAAATGATCCTCCTGCCTCTGCCTCCCAAGTAGCCAGGACTATAGGTACACACCACCATACCAAACTAATTTTTTTTTTTTTTTGAGAAAAGGGTGTATGTTGCCCAAATTTCTCTCAAATTTCTGGCCTCAAGTGATCCTCTTGCAAGATGATTATTTTGAATTCTTTGTCAGATAACACGAACATCTCAGTTTTAAGAGTTGATTTCTGGATACTTATTTTGTTCCTTCTAGGAAAACAAAAAAGACTGCTAAGGGCCCCGTAGCTATCCAGGGGCTCTGAGTTCTGAGCCAGGTCTCTGGAATGACAGAAGGTGAAAGGTCACAGACTGTGGCTTCTCTGGCTACAGATGGCAATACCAACACTATCCACTCTAGAGTCACCTGCTTACTTTCCTGGCTAACTTGCTACCTGTTCCATCAGATCTGTGCATTGGTCTATGCGATGCCAGCTCCGTACTTGGCTGCCAACTCCAACTCCGTCAGCTCCATCTCTGCTGCCTGTCTCCAGTGCCTTCCTGGAAAGTCTTCCAGGAGGCTCAACACCTGGTTCCTTTTGTAGACTCCAACCTGGCTTTTCTCATTCATTCATAAACTGAGCACTTAATATCAGCTCCAGGCTATGCTTTCACTGAGCTCAGGCACTAGTGGATGAGACAAAATCCTACCTAGAGAGGTGCGTGATACACACCAGACTAAAGAAACTTGGGAGGCTATAAAGACCAGAAGGGACCTAAATCATCCTGAAACCAGTTAAGGCTTCCTAAAGGAGGCAATATCCAAGTCAAGACCTTGAGTTTTAGCAGAAGTTGTTAGCCACGTATAACACTGCTAGTGTCCATTCTTCCCCTTCTTCCTTACCAAAACCACTGTCCCTGCTTGGAAATATTTACCAACCTCCCCCGTACCTCCAGGCTACTGGAGTGCCAGTGACCTTCTATACTTTGACCTGGGTGTCAGTTATATGTTTACACAAATTTATTTTAAAAAATAATTTAGCTGTAACTTCATATTTGTGCACTTTACTATAAGAACATTATACTTCAATTTTTTAAGTAAATTAAAATTTTGTGCCTCCCTAGGCTCCCTTGTAGCAGAGGATGAACACGTGACCCAGGACTGGCCAATCAGAGGTAAAGAAATGTCTACTGGGAGGGGCTTCCTAGAGATGTGGTCTTCCTAACTACAGAGACAGATTCACCCTTTTGTCCATCATCCATTTGCCCTGTGTCCTTCTTGGGGCATGGCTGCTGCAGCCAGAACAGCCAACTGGCAACCTTGAGGATAGTCTTAGGTTCTACCCAGGAAAATTGTGAGATGAAGATTCATATCTTTCTATGATGATTTGGAAATGTTTTGAGGAAAAATAGGTATAGGAGTGGAGAAGAGCACCAGGAACAGAAGAGGCCAGCAGTGGGGTGACATTAAATGAAGACCCATTGGACAGTTCTAGAGACAAGTGTAGATGGGATATGTAAATTCCCAGGAACTTTAGGCTCTCCCTGTGTGTAGCCCAAGCAGGCTCTGGTAGACTCAGGAGGAAAAACTCAGGACCCAGAGTGCACAGAAGGGGCAAAGGATCCCTGAGGGGCTCTGGGTAAGAATGAAGGTCAGTCAAGAATGGTGAAGGAGGCCCCGTTACAAGGAGTCCACATCGTCAGTGCTATTCATGAGCAGCTGCACCTGCTCTGGCCTGCCAAAAAAAGGAAATTCCTCTCTGCTAAAGCTACTGTGTTCAGCTTCTGTTCCCACAGCTAAATTGAACCCTGACATACTGGATAAAGAAAGGGCAGGAAGAGTTGTTTGTGGAGAGGGAACAGAATGTGCTGAAAGCTAGGTATTGTTCCCATTTTACAGATGAGGAAAGTAAGGACCTAAGAGGAAACACTTGGCCCAAGATCACTCACATGGCAACTTAGTGGCAAAGGCAGGATTTGAACCCAGTATATTCATTATATATTGTTGTTGAACACGTTGCCACAAATGTAGCAGCTTGAAACAATGCACAGTTTATTATCTCAACAGTTTCTGTGGGTCAAGTATCCCCAGACAGCTTAACTGGGTCCTCTACTTTGGGGTCTCTGCTTCCTGAGGCTACAAAGGGCCAGCCAGGGTGTGAGTCTCATCTGAGCCTCAATTGCAGAAGGACCCAATTTCAAGTTCACGTGGTTATTGGCAGAATTTCAGCTCTATGAAGGCTAATGGACTAAGCACCACAATTCTTAGCTGGCTGTTGGCTGGAAGTCACCCTCATTCCCTTGCCTTTCCGGCATCTTGCTTCCTTAAAGCCAGCTGGAAGTCACAAGCCTAATGACCTAAGCACAAAAGTGACATTTTGTCACCTTCGCTACCATTAGAAGCAAATCAGTAAGTCCTACCCACATGCAACGGAAGAGGGGTGGATACCAAGAGCCAGGCATCATTGGGAGACATTTTAGAAGCTAGCTGGCACACTCATGTACTTAATTCCAAATATATCTATTTTCTGCAATATCAAGCTTACTCTTCAGGTAAGACCCCATGGGTTCAAATGGATTATTTCTGACCCGGGAATGAAGGAGAATTGGGGGAACCACCTATCCATGATTCAGGAAGGACATCGGTATCCCTCTAGCCCCAGACACTCACAATGCCCCTCTTCCCATGCCTATTACTCAAATTCATCCAGAATGTCATTTATCTCCCACAACAGGATTTGAGGATGAAACCAGACCTGGTCCTACCCTCATCTGCCCTTGGGAAACAGGTCTGTCTTTCCCTTTTTGGAAATCACCTTTCCAGCTCCAGGGAGAGGCCCTGAGTTTTAGAGGTAGTGAAGGCTGCAGGACAAAGTCCCAGGCCAGCAATGTGTGAACTGCATCTCTGCAGACCTGACTCAGTTTCCCTAATGGTAAAAGGAGGGAGTTGGGCAAAATAATCACAAAGTAGCATCCTGCTCTCTAACAAGTGCTCTAGGCTCTGCTATTCAGTATGGTAGCCACTAGTCACATGTGGCTGGCTACTGAGCTCATGAAATGTGACTAGTCCAAACTCAGATTTGCTCTAGGTGGTAGGTAGAATTCCAGTGACCCTCGCCCCTGTATAATCTCTTTCTCTTTGAGTGTAGGTGGAACCTGAGAATGTGTGTTATATCCCAGAAGGGAGACAGCCCTGGGTGGGCCTGGATTAATCAGGGGAGTCCCTCAAAAGGAGAGAATTTCTCTGACAAAAGAATAGAAGTCAGCAATCTGGCTTACCTAAAAGAAAGCTGGCTGTGAGCTGCCTATGGGCCCAAGTGGCAAGGAGCTGCTGGCGACTTCCAAGATCTGAGACTGATCACCAACAGCCAGGTAGCAAAAAAGGGGGGGAACATCAGTCTTACAACCACAAGGAGATGAATTCTTCCAACAGTCTGTGAGCTTGGAAGAAAACCCAAATACGAGATGAGAACCTCAACCCTCATTTACACCTTGGCTTCCATCTGGTGAGACCTTGCACAGAGAATCAGCCATGCTCTGCCCAGACTTCTGACCTCTAGAGACTGTGAGATAATAAATTTGTACTGTTTTAAGCTGCTGAATTGTGGTAATTGGTTATGCAGCAATAAAAAACTAGCACACTGGATTTCAGAGACTTCTTATAAACATGAAAATGGAAAATATCTCAGTAATAATTTCTTTACTGATTCCATGTTGAAATCATAATAGTTTGAATTTATAATATTTTAGTTAAAATATATTATTAAAAATAATTTCACCTGTTTCTGTTTACTTGTTTTTAATGCTGCCACCAGAAATTTAAAATTATATATGTGTATATGTGGCTCACATTAAACTTATTAGATGATGCTGGCCCAGAGGACTTGGAAATCACGAGCTTGGGCAGGTCACTACGTCTCTTAAAGCCCTACATTTCTTATATGTGAGATAGAAATAATAATAGCACCAACCCCACAGATACATTTGCAGGTTGAATGAGACAAGGCCTGCACTTGACACAAGATGTTGGTAATTATTAGTAGTAGTAGTAACAATATTAGTGAATCCTCAGGTCTCCAATGCTCCCTCCCCAACCAAGCACACAGCAGCCATGCATTGTATAAATGCTCGAAGAGCACACACCTTCACCAAGGTGTAAACACACCTTACTCTTGGGCACAGTTCTCCCTTGCCCTCACAGATCACTGGGAACGTGGGAATCAGAAACCCCTGGGCAAGGAGGATGCTGAACTTCAGGGGGCAAAAAGATCCATTTCAGGCTTCATAGCCCGCCTGGGTAGAGCCAGGACTTCAGCTGGCTTGGGGACAGCCTGAGGGCTCCCAGAGAGAGAAAGCCACCATCTGCAACTCTCTAACTCAGATCCCCACAATCTGAGCATGTGACTGAGCCTCATCTGTACAACTGGGGACATAAGAGCCTCTCCCTGTCGAGTTTGTGCCAGGAATAACTGAGATAAGTCACCTGGAGCCGATGAAGTACCTGGCCCATGCTCAGCCCTCAATTAAGCAAACTATTATTACTGTTGTTCCTTTGCCAGAGAAGCTTGGGCTGACATCCCTCTCCAGGGGGATCCCCATCCCCTAAACGACCCCTCCTTCCCGGGACCCCGACTCCAGAGGATGCCCTGGCTGTTGAGTCCGATCTCCCGACACCACCACTCTCCAAAGTCAAGAATAGAAACCACCGCCTCCGGCCGCCGGTGGCCTCCCTCCCTCCCCCAGCAGCGATCGATGCGGCCTCAGCCGCGGGGACGGAGGCGGACAAGGAGCAGGAAGGAGGGTGCAGCTGGTCCTCAGAAGCGAGGCTTGGCGGGGCTGCCCGGACAGAGACGAGCTCGAGCACAGCCAGAGGCTCTGTAGCCTGTGCGCCTTTGGGGACAGACGTCTGGCACAGGGCGCCCAGAAGGGGCCCACGACAGGTAAGGGGCCTCCTCCGGGAGAGGCGTGGCCGGGGGAAGGTCCTGGCTCTAAAAGCAGGAGAGAGGGCCTCTTGGAGTTTCCAGTGCTAGTGGCCCCTTGAGGCGACTTCCCTTCCAAAATCGGAGCAACGTGGGATGGCAGGCTTTGGGGGGTGGGGGTGAGGATGGGAGTGGGGGGGAGGGTGCCAAGTTAGTCCTGCTTGCTCATCTGTAAAATGGGAGTAGAAAGCCCTCTGGCAGGGTTGGTGTGGGGAGTGCCGTGTGTGTAGAGCCCAGGGAAGTGACAGGCAGGTAGCAAGTACTCAAAATAAGTGTGTGGAGAGAATCTTGAATCAAAAGGCCTGGTTTCCATAATTATGTCCTGGATTAGCTGGGGGATTCTGAACAAGTCACTTAATCTGTTTTACTGATATTCAGATTCTTGTCAGGAAATGTTTGGTGAATTAATTATCCCATTTCATAGAGCAGGAAAGTGAACTCCAGACAGATGAAGGGTATTATGTTTCCAGTGGGTGATGGAATTGGGTTAAAAACTTCATCCTCTGATGCCAAATCCAGGCAGAGGTGGGCATGGAGCTGCCTAGCACACATCTCTACTGTGCTGGTTACGTGCCAGGATTGTGCTGCTAACCCACATCTCCTCCTAGCCTCTCATGGGAAGTATAATGTTACCCCGTGTACAGAAGGGGACACTGAAGCTCAGAAATGGCACTGAGCCACTCAAGGTCAGAGGCTAGCAAGTGACAGACTCAGAATCCGAACTCAGGGAAGTACAAGGGATTGATGTTTATTGAGCACCTACTGTGTTCCGGGGGCTTTGCACACATACAATAACACTTCATCCAAAGTGCCATTATCCCCATTCTCCTAGGTAAGAGAGCTAAAGCCTAGAGCAGGAAAAAGTCTGGCCTGAGGTCAGACAAGTGACAGAGCTAAAGACCAGCTTAACACCAAGCCCAGTGAAGGGCATTTGGGCTCCCTTCCGGGTACTGGGCTGACTTTATGCACACTTGATCTTCGGTCCACCCTGGGAAGTAGGCATTACAGAACCCACAGTGCAGATGACATTACCAAGAATCAGGATGTGAGTCACTAGCCCTCAGTTCCAGCAGAGCCAAGAGTCAGCATACAATGGAAAGACCTGAGTCCTTCCTGAGTGTCCACTAAGGCTGAGCACTTCCATAACCTACCTTAATCCTACATGTAGGCGCTTCTGTCTGCATTGTGCATTATGCCGGGAGGTGACACCTGAAAAGTAAATATCTTCCTCAAGGCCCTTAGTGCATCAAGTGGATAAGAAACCAATTTGCCTGATCCGAGAAGACAATGTCACAGCTGTATAATTTAGAAAACCCTTTCTGTGAGCCAGGCCCAATAAATATATTTGGTCATTTAATGTTTTTAACCACATCTAGAGGTGACTATTTTTATCTTCATTTGACAATCTCAAGAGAGGCGATCTGACTTGCTTAAGGTCACACAAGAGAGCCAAGGTTCAAGATCAGGTCTAACTAACTCTACGGACGCTTTATGTAATTCTAAGCCAGTAGATCTCAAACTTAACCTTGAAGCTTATTAAAATAGACTGCTGGACACCACCCCCAGAGTTTGTGGTTCAGTAAATCTATGGCAGGCTTAGAATGTGCATCTTTGACAAATTCCCAGGTAATGCTGATGCTGCTGGTCCGGGGAACACACTTTGAGAACAACTGGTCTAAACTGATTCCCCCAGCAACTATAGATGGTAAGTATTAACGTCCCCATTTCGCAGAGGAGGAATCTAAGGTTCAGAGGGCTGGCTGTCCAAGATCCCACAGTAGACCTCGTGGTGTGCATATCCAAGTACTCAGGGAACAGGAGACACCCTATACAGGCACACCCCCCTCCCCCAGGTGCCAGGTCATCCTACCATTTCATCGCTTTCGTAATCCTTCAAGGTAGACGTCAGTATCTGTTTTCCCCCAGAAGAAAACAGTCAGGGGCATGGGGAGTCAGTGATTCGCAGAAAGTACCTCCCCTCCCTTGGGGGTTGGGGGAAATTCAAACCCAGACCTGACTCCTGAGTCTAGAATGCTCTTGACACCTACTGAGCACTTACTGCATACCAGGTGCTTCACAGCTTCCAACACCACCTGGCTGAGGGGATGGAGCGAGAGATTTTAACACGGTTTTTCTGGACGGGAGGCCTGAGGACCCCTCCTCAGCGCGCCCCTCCGGTGTCCGCAGGCGTGAACACTGCAGCCCTGGGGAATGAGTCTCCGGTGCCCGATTCCGAGGTGCCGAACTCCGGGATCCCCTGGCGGCGAAGCGACGAGGCGCTGAGCGTGAACGTGGGCGGCGTGCGGCGGCGCCTGAGCGCGCGCGCCCTGGCGCGCTTCCCGGGCACGCGGCTGGGCCGACTGCAGGCCGCGGCGTCCGAGGAGCAGGCGCGGCGCCTGTGCGACGACTACGACGCGGCGGCGGGAGAATTCTACTTCGATCGGCACCCGGGCTTCTTCCTGAGCCTGCTGCACTTCTACCGCACCGGCCGCCTGCACGTGCTCGACGAGCTGTGCGTCTTCGCCTTCGGCCAGGAGGCCGACTACTGGGGCCTGGGAGAGAACGCGCTGGCCGCGTGCTGTCGGGCGCGCTACCTGGAGCGGCGCGTGGCGCGGCCGCGAGCCTGGGACGAGGACAGCGACACGCCGAGCAGCGTGGACCCGTGCACCGATGAGATCTCCGACGTGCAGCGCGAGCTGGCGCGCTATGGGGCTGCGCGCTGCGGCCGCCTGCGCCGCCGCCTCTGGCTGACTATGGAGAACCCGGGCTATTCACTGCCCAGCAAGCTCTTTAGCTGCGTCTCCATCGGCGTGGTGCTCGCCTCCATAGCCGCCATGTGCATCCACAGCCTGCCCGAGTACCAGGCCCACGAGGCGGCGGCCGCCGTGGCTACTGTGGTCGCCGGCCGCGGCGCGGAAGGCGTGCGCGATGACCCGGTGCTGCGCCGCCTCGAGTACTTCTGCATCGCCTGGTTCAGCTTCGAGGTGTCGTCGCGCCTCCTGCTGGCGCCCAGCGCGCGCAACTTCTTCTGCCACCCGCTCAACCTCATCGACATTGTGTCTGTTCTGCCTTTCTATCTCACGCTGCTGGCTGGCGTGGCGCTGGGGGGCAACCAGAACGGCACGGGCGGAGAGGAGCTCGGCCACTTTGGCAAGGTTGTGCAGGTGTTTCGCCTCATGCGCATCTTCCGTGTGCTCAAGTTGGCGCGCCATTCGACCGGGCTGCGCTCACTGGGGGCCACTCTCAAGGTAGGACCCTCAGAGGCAGCGTTGGGGTGCGAGGAGGCAGGTGTTTTCATGGGCAGGCTAGCAGGGGAACTTCCAAGCCTGTCACGTCCAGGCGCATCCTGAACTGAGACACAATCCCTTGCTCGCGGCCCAGGGCTGGCTGCCAGGTGCAGCTTCCCATCTGGTCTGACCTTCCCAGCAGCCTTGTAAGGAAGAGCTCACTGTCATCTCTATTTCCTAGGGAGAAAACCGAAGCATGGCTTTGCTTGTCTTTATTTTCCAAATCAACAAAAAGACAAAGGTCACTTTTGATACATCTGTCAAACATCAAATGGAGGATCTGTCAAAGGACAGATGGATTCTCTGCCAGAGCGTTTCTTCTGGCATTGTCAGGGGCACAGACAGTCATAGGTCACCCTTAACAGGCAAAGTCTAAAAATAGCCCTGGTGCTAACACTGAGCACTAAATCAGTGCCCGTTTCACATCCATTATCAATTTAGCCCTTAAGACAGCTTCCTCAGGAAGATGCTATTATTTTATTCTCTTACCGTAGGTAAGGCAGCTGAGGTTGGAGGGTTGGCTTTTAAAAGCCTGGTTGCAGTTTATTGAGCACCATCCTTGTGCCAGGCACTGCACTGGGGGTGAACCAGTGCCCTGGCAAGCTTACACTTGGGGCGGGGGAGAATTAATGTGGTTTGGGGAGGGAGGCAAGTGAACAGCTTGTGCCAAGACCTTGAAAGAGAGCAGGGTGAATGGCTGGGAGGGGGCTGTGGAGGGAAGGGGGTTACCCAGAGGTGAGATTGAAGAAGTGGAGCAGGGTACTGAAGAGCCCTGAACTCTTGGCCCACAATTTTGGAATTTATTCCAAGGGCATAGGGAGCTAGCAGGGGCAAGTTTCATTGTGGATGTGGAAACTGAGGCTCCAAGAGGCGACAAGACTAGATGGAGTTTCCTTAGTAAGTAAATGGTGGAGCCTAGAGAAGGACCCAGCTGTGCCTGGTTCCAGGGCCTCATGCTCGCTCTCCTAACACTCGAGGCAGCCCTGCGGAGGGTCCTCAGAAGATGCTAAAAGATGCTGGCCACCCACAGCTTGGTAAAGCCTCTTGCATGCCTTCGCGGCAGGGCTACCAGGAGACTGGGTGCTGGCAGGTGACCTGAGCAGAATCCTAGGCCCTGGGCAGGTAATTCATCAGCTAGACCTCCTGATTCCTCCAGATTCCACCTCTACAGAAAATATTCCTCTGCCCCAGAGCTCTGCCCTGCCTCCACCATGCAGTGCTGGAGGCTACTAGCTTTCTCTGCAGGGAAGGAGAAGAAGATTCGTGCACACTGCCAGGGTCTACGACACAGGTGTGAGATACTCCAGAGGAGAGCCTTGCTGCTCAAAGTGAGGCCTCTGACCACCAGCACCTTCCTCATCATCCAGAAGTTGGCTAGAAGTGCAGACTTTCTGGCCCCACCCCAGATCTACTTGGCTTGGTTCTGCCTGATAAACAAGATCTGTATGTGATTCCTCCACATACTGCAGCCTGAGAGGCCCTGCTCCAGATTAGGGGCACTCAGTGGCACCCTGTTGACATTTGGGACCAGATAATTCTTTGATGTAAGGAGCTGTCCTGCACATTGTGGGATGTTTAGCAGCCTGTACCCTGGCCTCTATGCACTAGATGACAGTAGCACACCTACCTCAGTTGTGACAACCAAAAACGTTTCTACACATTGCCAAATCTCTCCTGTTCCTTCTCACCTTTTGGAGAATCACTGCCTTAGTGTGAGGCCTCAGGGACAGAGCAACCACGCACAACCTTAGCAAAGTGTATCTTCTGGGGTGTCTTGGAAACTTACATCCTTTCACCTTCCAGTAGGGGCAAAAAATATTTTTATACTTGTCAAACCAATCAAAAGTTCATTGAAACCAACTCTGCATTATGGGATATAAACTATGGTTTTCTTGGTCCTGCAAGAGTAAAATCACAAGCTTCCCAGTCACCAGAAACCCTAAGTTACGGTGGCCTAGTCTGTACCTTGGACAACAGAAATTAAGGTTGTTGGGTGGCGCCTGTGGCTCAAAGGAGTAGAGCACCAGCCCCATATGCTGGAGGTGGTGAGTTCAAACCCAGCCTCGGCCAAAAACTGCGGGGGGGGGGGGGGGCGGCGGGGGAAGAAGACAGAAATTGAAATTAAGGTTGTGTTCAATCCCAAGGAGTTTTGATTCCTATTTTAGTTGGAAGATCTTAGTTTGGAATCAGGGATCCTGGGTCTGGAAACCAGCTCTGCCTTGCTTGGTGACTTTGGACCTGTCCTTTATACTCTGTTTCAGTTTCCCCATGTGTTTAATACCAGTTCTGTAAACACATCCAGTTCTGATTGGACTTCCTACATTCTCTTTCAGCACAGCTACCGTGAGGTGGGCATCTTACTGCTGTACCTGGCCGTCGGCGTGTCAGTGTTCTCCGGTGTGGCCTACACAGCTGAGAAGGAGGAGGATGAAGGCTTTGCCACTATCCCAGCCTGCTGGTGGTGGGGCACAGTGAGCATGACCACCGTGGGCTACGGGGATGTGGTGCCGGTGACGCTGGCTGGCAAGCTGGCAGCCTCAGGCTGCATCCTAGGGGGCATCCTGGTGGTGGCACTCCCCATCACCATCATCTTCAACAAGTTCTCCCATTTCTACCAGCGCCAGAAGGCTTTGGAGGCAGCTGTGCGCAACAGCGGCCACCGAGAGTTTGAGGATTTGTTGAGCAGTATTGATGGGGTGTCAGAGGCGTCTCTGGGGACATCCCGAGAGACCTCTCAGGAAGGAAGGTCTGCAGACCTGGAGGCCCCCAGTCAGTCTCCAAAGCCTCAGGTTTATTAAAACCAGGAATCCACGACCCTCTTCCCATACCCCTACTGTCAGCTGGAACAGAGCAGAGATTCCTCCCCTGCCTGAGTTCTTCATGGTAGTGAGCCTCTCGGGACCACTCGTGCTGGCCTGAGAAATCAGACTCAGAGGCTGCGTACCTTCCTCCAAAGGCAGGAGATAGTGCTACCCAAGATTCTGAGAGCAACTTTGTCAACCAGCCTGGGAGCCGTCCATGAAGCAGGCATGATTCAGAAGGAGAAAGTCGCGAGGATGCCAGTGATTTCTGAGCACCTCCTAAATATTAGCCAGATGGTGTTTGGCCCTGCCTTGTGGGATGAGAATTATCCCCATTTCACAGAGGAGGAAACTAAGGCTCAGAAGGGCCAAGACTCACTCAAATTCAGTCAACTAGAAGTGGCAGAGTCAAGTCTGGAATCCAGGCTTATGGGTCTTTGGGGACCAATGCTCCATCAACTGTCTTTCTTCTTACCTCACAAAGCCTGCATGAGGCTTTAGAGGGCTTGTGGATTCCCAGAGTTTATCCTTAGGGTGAGTATCCCCCTTCAAGGCAAGGGAAAGCACCAGATAGGAGATTGGGATGAAGGAGCCTTGGATCTCAGCTGTGGTTCTTTTTTAGGAGCTTCTGATAGGAGTCAGCTCTGAAAGATGAGTCTTCATGGGGGAGGAGAAGAGAACTGCCTCTTTAGCTGATGTTTTATTTGCTAAGCAATACTCTCCTGCACCTTCTTCCCAGGGCTGACTTGAATTAAAGAAACTCTGAAAGGGTCCTGGTTTGAGGCCTGAGGTCTGGACCCAAATGTACCAGGACCTGCCATGTGAAGTGGGCCAGTCATTGCCCCCATCTCCAGATTCCAGCCCATCTGTCAAATGGTGACAGTCTCTAACTCAGAGGGAGATGAAAACCAAGTGGAGGAGAGGGGCACTGAATTCAAGCCAGCCCAGCTCTGAAGTGTTGGTGGGAGGGGGCTGCCATGCTAGGCACCTGCCTCCCAGACCCCTCTGGTCTGACTTTGGCAGTTCCCTCCTGCCCATCAGCCAGACCGCCAGCCCTGCCTTGAGTGACCATCCAGGCCAATGCTTAAGACTTCTGGCCAGCTCCAGCCCCCTCGCCCTTGCTGTGGGCACAGCTCTGATACTCCCCTGCCAAATCCTGTCTCCACATACTGAGGTTTGGGGAGGGGTGCCCTTAGCCCTTTTCATACACTGTGGCCAGAGCACCCATCACTGTATTGCCATTACCTGACTGTGGCTTTCTCTGTCCCATCACACTGAGTCTCAAGGTGTCTGAATCCCAGGCTTGGTGCAGAGTAGGCATTTAGTAAATGTTGAATAGATTGATCAAATTTTTTTTTTTTTTTTGCAGTCTTTTGTCCAGAGCTGGGTTTGTACCCGCCACCTCTGGTATATGGGGCTGGCGCCCTACTCCTTGAGCCACAGGTGCTGCCCCAGATTGATCAATTTGTGTAGCTACCTCCAGGGGGCTGAGCACTGAGGACAAAGAGGAAATAGCAGAGAGAGACCTAGTCCTCAAAAGGGCGCAAACAAGACTGAAAAGAGGACCACGTGGCTCTGCCTCTCCGTCCCTGCTTAGTTCTTGAAGTTTTTACAATGATTTCCTTGTAGGGTCTTCACTTACTCATTCAACAAATATCTACAGGAGGGACCTTCAGCTAGGGTTTCACATGTGGCCCGCAGACATGTTTTGTTCAGCCGAAGAGTATTTTTAGTATATTTTTGAAATTTGAATTCTTTGGGTGAGGCAGGCCCCCTCTAGTACCCCATAGCATCTCCCCTGCCCACTGCCCCCACACACAGGGACGCTCACGCTGCTGTGTTACACACAGCTACTCCTCAGATTTACTTTACCCACCTGGCCTCTGATTTACTGACTGCTTACGGGGCTCAAGAGGTACAGTGGTGGACAAAATATATATCCCTGCACTTGTGAAGCTTACAGACTATTGTGTTTCCCCGAAAATAAGACACTGTCTTATATTTATTTTTTCTCAAGAAGACACACTAGGGCTCATTTTCAGGGGATGCCTTATTTTTATTAAGTATAATACAACAATCTACATTTATTCAGATATAGTTAATCATATTCTGGAATGTGACAGGGGGAGTCGACCTTGTTGGTGGGGCTGGCGCTAGTGATGCGTGAACTCCTTTCCCCTAGCCATTCGCACATGTGCAATAGGATGCCTGTGACCCAGATTACCAGACAGGCACCCGCGCAAGTGCAAATGGCTTGGAGAAAGGAGCTATGGCAGATAAAAGGTATTCCAGTCTTCCTTACTGCTCCGCAAAGAAATGCAGGGCGTGGCTATGCAGATACGCTGTATAGCCACGCCCATCACTAGGTCTTATTATCAGGGTAGGGCTTATATTTAACAAATGTATAGAAATCCTGCTAGGGCTTATTTTGGGGGAAACACAGTAGAAGGGGAGACAGACTCTAATGCAATAAGCACATAAATATATAATAGTGCACTCTGCTGAATACAGGGAACTATAATATGTATAGTGTAGTAGGGACCACTGCCCAAGGAGGTGAGAGAAGGCTTTCTTGATTAAGTAACAATCTAACCTGCCATCATAAGATAAGTAGTTAATCAGGCGAAGGGAAAGTGCATGTCTGAAGGGCTTATGTCCTATACAAGGCCTGGGGTCCCCACTTCACTCATGGATTCTGGGTCTCTGGATTGGAGCAGAGGCTGAAGCTCCACCAAAGGGGTTCTGGTGAATTCACACATCAGCCCTCCCACACACTCACCTTTTAGCATCCAGGCCCAGATGAGAAGATGTGCATACACCACTCTTACGGTCTTGCCAGACACACCCAGAAGCCAGATGGCTTCCAGGCTCTGTGCTCCAACAAACAATTCCATGAAGCTGGATGGAGAAAGCTCAGGAGAGAATCACCTGGCCTGAATGCACCATAAGGTTGTGTGTGGTCTTGGCAGAAAAGCAACAACTCACTCCTAACTCCTGTGTGTCACTGAAATCCGTTATGCAAATAAAGAGTGTAGCCCAGGGACCTGTTTCTGCTTGTGTGGAGCTGGCTTCCTGGTGTGCTTTTTGAGTGATGGGGGAGGGTGGGCAGCATGTGGAATGACCTGGACTCCACATTCTGTGCTTCCATTCTTAGGTTTGGCATAGGCTTTGTGATTGCACCAGCCAGAAGAGGTTGCAAATGATGGGAATCCAGGTGGAGGGTAACTCCTTACAGTACCAGGTGTCCTCAAACTATGGTATGCAGGCCATAGGCGGCCCGCTGAGGACATTTATCAGGTCCTCTGGGTGTTTTTGCCACCACTGCCTGTCCTGCTTAGCAGCTGACTTGTCCCAGGGCCCACAGTCTGGCCCTCCAACGATCTGAGGGATAGTGAACTGGCCCCCTGTTTAAAAAAGTTTGAGGACCCCTGCAAACCATTAAAGTGATGAATAACTGTTACAAGTAAGAGTTCCTTGGTTGCAAGCAAAAGATGAATGTATTCGTTTCCAGTGGCTGCTGTAACAAATTATCACAAACGTAATGGCTCACCAGGGGTGGGGGGACTGCAGCCTGAAGGCCACATGTGGCCCCTTGACTGAATCCAAACTTCACAGAACAAAATCCTTGTAAAAGTTGACTTTAGTCAAAACGCCGCACTCAAGGAATAGGTTCTTGAATAGCAGAAATGCGTGCTCCTAAAGTCCTAAAGACTACAAATGAGAATCAGGGTGTGGGCAGGGCCATGCTCCCTCTGCAGGCCTTATGGGAGAATCCCCTCCTTGCCTCTTCCTGTGTCTGGCAGCTGCTATATTCCTTGGCCTTCCTTGGTGTGTGGCTGCCTCTGCCCTTCTGGCATCACCTCACCTTCTCTGTGTGTGTCAAATCCTCCAGTGCCTCTGTCTCATAAGGACATTTGTGAGGACACTGAGGGCCCACTGGGATAATCCGAGATGATCTCACCTCAAAACCCTTAATTTAATCACATATGCAGAAAAGACTCTTTTTCTAAATAAGGTGGCATTTACAAGTCCCAGAGATTAAGTTATGAACACGTTTGGGTCACTATTCAGCCCACTACAGAATGGTGTCTGTGAAATTCACCCAATCAAAGGAAGAGCCGACCGGCAAGGCCATGGGAAATACAGGAATGAGGGAGCTCTAGGGACCTTGGTGGAGGGCTCACAAGCAGTCTGTTCTGGACACTGATCCCCCTCCAGTCACCTTCCTTCCCTGCATTATTCTGCTCCCAGTTCCAGTCCCATGAGAGGGGTGGACTTAGCCAGGGTCATATGCCTCCCCCATGGGGATGGAGAACAGGGTACTGGATTCATGTTGGAGAAAAAGTAGTCACCCAAAGAAAAGACCATGTGTTGTCACCAAAATAAAGGGGAGAGGTATTAACAGACAAAAATAGGTGTTCACTACCTTCCAGCACTGGGATGCCCAGCATATCACGCACTCCCCTCTTCTTCTAACACACTTTTATGCAAGTTTTTGGCACAAGAAAACTTATATATAACCAAAAGCACACTAATCTGTCCCCAAAGAGAAGACACCCCATGAGTCAGATCCTGTTCATGAATCCAGCTCTTTGTTCACTCCTCCGCTGGTACCACCAATCCTATCCCGATATCCTGTAACCAAAGCAATAGATGGTAAATGTAACTGCCACCAACCACCCCTCTATAGTGTGATACTAGAGGAAAGGAAAAGAAAGACCCAGCAAAGGGGGAAACAGACCATTGCTACATCCTTCTTCTTGTCACGATCATGAAGCTGCAGCCGCCACCTGTACCATTCCTTGTCTGTGACCCTCATCCTGGTGCCCCCTGCCTTTGGCCAGCACTTCAACTGGTTGGCATTCTTATAAGTTGCAGAGGTGTGGGAGGCCAAGTGTTTTGTCTTTATTCTTAGACAACTGGAGCCATCGGTTGTCCTGCTGCCATATAGAGACGCCCGAGGGAATTCATGAAGTTACCTGCACCCCTCCCTGCCTTCCATGAGTGGCAGAAACTGCGTTTCCACTTGACACCCTAGTCAATATTGTAACTCTCTTTACATAGCGTACGGGCCTTTACTCCATGGGTCAGGGAGCCAATGTAGGAATCTTTCCCAACTATCTACTCAGAAACTAGACATATAGGATAACTTTGGAATCTCCACTAGGCTTCCAAGGAGGGGACAAAAGTCAAAAGGCTATTTTTTCAGAGGAGGTAGGTCTACAGGGGTGCTCTCAAACCCAAGAAATTGGTATCGGCTCAAAGTCCTCAGCCAGGGTTCCTGGATGAAAGCCTTCATTCAGGGTTCCTGGAAAGGTTTGGGTGTTTTTCTTTCTCCAGCATCCAGTTACCCAGTAAATGCCACAAGTCCTTTTGGAGAAAAACAGAGAAATATTTACATTACACTCATAGTAGCATAGCAGGCTGAGTAGCACATCCTTCCATCAAAGGAACTTAGAGCCATATACTGACTCCAGCCTGGTGTTGGGTGATGATCTGTAACAGTGGCTCAGTCGGGACTTTCTTTTGCCAGAGCGAGCAAGTGTTTTTTGGATTTCATTTTTGTTTCTTAGATTTTGTTGGTTATACAAATCAAGTAAAGCTTTAGTGGGCTGCCTTTGATGTAACTTTTTAGAGTGCTGCTTTTTTGCCTCATCCAGAGCCTGCTGAATATTATAATGATCATTTTCACTTAATTTCTCCGAATTAAATGCTAACACTTGGCCTCCCCTGCCTCTGCATTCTTCTTCCCCTCTGAGATCAGGGAACCCATTTCAAATTGCAGCCTCTGCACCCAACAGCACTCCTGCTCTAGACATTCCTCAAAGCAAGGGTAAAGAGTGAAGGCCATCGTTAGAGGAATCAGTGGGAAGGAGGCACAAAAGATCCAATCCAGCATCCTGCCTTCAGAAATCATTGAATCCCTTCCTCTCCATGATGCTGAGGGACTCGGGGCCTTGAAGTTCCATTTCACGTGGGCCAGATTTGGTCCAGGTTTGCAATAGCCAACTCAGCAAACTGTTAGTGCCCAGCCAGCTCCTGGAGCTAACATAGAGGATGCTAAGTCCCTGGTTAAGTGACTTTATACCACGAAGATCAGCCTGGTCCAAAATTACACATCCCCTTCCTTGATCAGGCGCCACAAAAATCCATTCCCACAAATATTCCCCAAGTTTTGGATGGTGTCAATTAACACATTTCTGCAATTCTGAGCAGGTCCAAGATTCTTTCCTACTCAGAGTCTACTCTTCACCCTCTAGGCAAGACTGATCACTGCCCTCCAGCTAAGCAGCCTGAGATGTGGGGCGAGCAGGAGGTTTCAAGCTTTCTCCTGTAAGGACGGGCAGGAGCTGTTTGCACCCAATGTTTTAGAGAGCTTTCACTTCCTCCAGCATCCTCTCCTATGACCATTCCACTTGCAGACTGTGAATTCAGCAATCTGTATAATTTGGAGAACTCAGCCCTACTGCAAGTCATAAGAGATTCATTCGCCAGGGTCTGAGAAATGCTGTACATTTCACTCTAAGCCCAGAAAGGAGAGGTGGAGATTGATATTTGGGCTTGTTTTGTTGACTCTGCCTTCACATTATTCCATGCAGTTAAAACATTGTATCACACAGCCTGGGCATTTCTCCCTTCCTTAAAATCAAACTGTGACAGATGCCACCCTTCCCTGAGAGCCTCGTCCTCACTGGCCAAGTGGTATCACATAATACAAGAAATAGCTTTTGACTTGGCACACCATCGCCTGCTGACTTCCTAAACTACAGCAACCTTACTGCGTTTTGCACAGCTGAATTTTGAATACTCCACATTTCCTGAAGGGAACATTGCCCACTGTAGCAGCCCATATAGCCTATGGCTAGGAGGAGTGAGAGTTATAGGAAATACCTGTAATGGAAAACCTTGGTGAAAAGGGCATGGAGAGAGATTTAGTTCTAATTAGCATGAGAGAGTTCACAAGATGAGAGCACTGGTGAATTGGTAGTCTCTACACCTGTGGTGTTGAGAAGCACGAGCTCAGCCTTATATTAGGCTGGAGGAGAAGGCAGCTAAGAGGCATGCGCATTCTATCACGGATCCACTTACTCTCCTGCCTGCAGAACGCCAGCATGGCGTCTCGCTGCTGAAGATTACCAAGCTCTGCTAAAGACTAAGCTCTATCTGTCCTAAGAAAACTGCTTTACTCTCTCTAAGATTCTCTCTCTCTCTCTCTCTCCCCAGCTAACAATAGATAGCCCTCAAGCGCCTAAGAGAAACTGTTCCTGAGCAAGGTAGCTTAGTGGTCCGTGTCCAGAACCTACCTAAGCTGGGCCCGTAGACCTGGCCAGTCCCGGGCCCTGACAAGTGGTGTCAGAAGCGGGCTAGTGAACGCCACTGACAAATGGTGCTGTGAGCAGGATTCAGTGAATGCCGACTGAGAGGGAAATAAGCTTTAGCAAAATAAGAAAAAGAAGAGAAATATACTTACAGGGAAAAGAAATATCTAAGAACGACAGCCAACAGCAGGCCTTTCTCATTTGCTTTTTTCCTCTTCTTTCCTACATTTTCTCTTTCTAAATTCTAACTACTACTATGGGGGTAAAAGCCTTTAGCCTCTTCTGTGAAGCGGTTGGAGGGAAAAAAAGCAGAAAAAAGCCTGTAAACAAGAGGGAAAGAGAAAAGATAGAACTAGGAGATAAGAACCTTTAGCAAACAAGCCTTTAGCCTCAGGGGTGAGAAAAGCCTTTGGTAAAACAGCAAAGAGAAAGTTTGGGAATAGGTTGCAAGTGTTTATTGAGTTAGGGAAGAGAACTTCTAACTGCCTTCCCCTAATATCTTCGCCCAATGCCAGCAGGAAGTAGCTTTCGAGAGACCGTCGCCCCGATTCCCTTTTTGGCAGTTGAGTTCTGTTTAAAAAGAAAAGAATTGAGGTAGATTGAGGCTGGTAAAGAAATAGAGGAAGTAAAGTTTGTAGAACTAAGACTCCAGAGTAAAAAGAAACAGCTAAAGAGCTCCTATCTCTTTTTTTTTTTTTTTTTTTGAGACAGAGCCTCAAGCTGTCCCCCTGGGCAGAGTGCCGTAGCATTACAGCTCACAGCAACCTCCAACTCCTGGGCTCAAGCGAGTCTCCTGCCTCCGCCTCCCAAGTAGCTGGGACCACAGGCGCCCGCCACAACGCCCGGCTATTTTTTTGGTTGCAGCCGTCGTTGTTTGGCGAGTCCGGGCTGGGGATTCGAACCCACCACCTTAGGTGTACGTGGCTGGCGCCTTAGCCGGTTGAGCTATAGGCGCCGAGCCAAGCTCCTATCTCTTTAAAGCAGCCAAAGGTTCTAAGAATTGAAAAGGAAAGATTGTAAAAAGTAGAAGGCCGAAAAATGAAAAAAAAGCCAGTAGAGAAAAATCATAGCAAATGAGATACAGCAGTTGAAATACAGTTGAGCGATCAGATGAATCTTATAGTAGAAGCAGGTGAATGCTATATTGACAGGACAACTCAAATTGGGCAGCTGGAAGATCAGAGGGTAAATCCCCCGGTTAACATCAAATGCCATAAATGTGGGAAGCTAGGCCATAAGAGAAAAGAGTTTAAAAAAGAAAAGAACGTTGAATGTTAAAGAAAAGTAACAAAGAGCGTGTAAACCTCCAGGTGTATGTACCAAGTGTAAAGGCTTTCACTGGGCAAACGAATGCCGTTATCAATTTGATAGAAGATGGAACACCTTTATTGTAGGGAAATTATCAGTTGGGCCAGAATCAGGACCCACTGGTAAATGAAAGAAAAAATAGTTTAATATTTTCATTTCAAACCATTCTCAGAAAAAACAGTATAGTTCAATTCTATGCTATGGGAGCACTCTGCCAGCTTGGTTAGACCTGTGGTGCCTCAGTGTAAAAGTGGGGAAATTAAACGAGACCAATGGATGACAATAGAGAATAATTAGATTAAACGTTTGTGGAATATTAGGTTACCCTGTGTGGTGAAGGGGTAACCGACCTCTCATCAGTGTCTGTGCACTATAACTGGGTCCAGCTAAGGAGACTGGACACAGCCCAAAGGGGAAGTGTCATTAGAAAGCAAGTGAAGCCTTTGGAAGATTATGAGAGGTGAGACCAAAGGGAGGGAAGAGTAAGAGTTAAACCACCATTGTTAGGGAACTCCATTTGAAAAAGGAGTCTGGAGTCAATTAGCAAAAATTTCGCTGGAAAAGCAGCTGGAAAACGGGAAAAACTCTGCTATCGAGGAATTGTGAAGGGTGGTACTTTTTGGACCACGAGTAACAGTTCCACAAGAGGAACTGCCAAGTGTGGAACCATTAATCCACGAGTTAAGTCTTTTGCCATCTGTGAAGGTACCAAGATTAGCAAAAGCTTTGGAATAGCGAGAGAAAAATCCTTGCTTGCAAAGATTGCAAGGAAAGCGTTATCTTTTGTTCGTCCGTTAAGTAAACATCAAAGGAAAGTTCCTATCGTTAAAGAAATGGTAAATTCTCTCAGGAAAGATTTCGCAGTTTTCTCCATTTAAAAAGACCTTTAAGGGAATTAACATCACAATCATTTTCCTCTAAGCACCGGCTAATGGCTTACATCTGTATTGGGCTGCCTCATTTAAAGAGGAATTCTGAACTGACAATTACCGTATTTTGCCTAGAAAGAAAAGGGCTAGATAACAGGAAGAACTGCCCTTACGTTAAAAGTTACTTTGTTTGTATATAAAAAGGGGGAAATGTAGCAGCCCGTATAGCCTATGGCTAGGAGGAGTGTGAGTTATAGGAAACACCTGTAATGGAACACCTTGGTGAACTGGGCATGAAGAGATTTGGTTCTAACAAGCATTGAGAGGTCACAGATGAGAGCATTGGTGAATTGGCAGTCTCTACACCTGTGGTGTTGAGAAGCACGAGCTCAGCCTTATATTAGGCTGGAGGAGAAGGCAGTCAAAAAGCATGAGCATTCTATCACGGATCTACTTACTCTGACTCTGTCTCCTGTCCTGCCTGCAGAACGCCAGCAGGGCATCTCTCTGCTGAAGATTACCAAGCTCTGCTAAAGACTAAACTCTATCTGTTCTAAGAAGACTGCTTTACTCTAAGATACTGTCTGTCTGTCTCTCGCTCTCTCCAGCTAAAGTAGATAGCCCTCAAGCACCTAGGAGAAACTGTTCCTGAGCAAGGTAGCTTAGTGGTCCGCGTCCAGAACCTACCTAAGCTGGGCCCATAGACCTGGCCAGTCCCGGGCCCTGACAAGTGGTGTCAGAAGCAGATCCTGACAGCCTACAGCTCTAGTTCCAATTTCATTATCAGTTAAGAATCTTGAGTTACAAGCAACAGAATCCAACTCTGAAAAATTCAAGCAAAAATGACTCTGTTGTATAGATACTGGCTGGATAGGATCAAAGTAAAATTAAACGACCAGACTTCGTGAGAAAACGATGGCAACACAAGGAGTTGAGGTAGTTACAATTCATGAATCACCTCTTTAGGGCATTGTGGCTCAGTGACAACTGCCTCTGTTTTATAAATCATTCTGCTTAAGCTAAAAGGTTCCCTGAAGATTGTTTAACTGGGCTGGTTTGAGTCAAGCGCTCATCACCTGGCTTTGTGGAGGAATGAGAGAGGGAAAGTCACGGACGGTCAGGCCAGGACTCAATGGCAGAGGGGTAGAAGGAAAAGTGTGGGGCTTTCATTAAACTGAGGGGAAGGGATCCTGGGAGACTTTTACAAAACCACTGGGTGAAAATGGCGGCTATGCTGCAGTTTCAGCAGTAATGGAACCCAAAAATGAGAGACAGAAAAAGAGATACTGGTTTCTGCATCACATAATAGAAACGGATAACAGGGTTACAATCTCCCAGTTCCACACCATGTAGTGCTGCCTCCAGAGAGGTCCCACCCAGTTCCAGTTTGAAAAGTCTGATTGGCCCAGAGTGGGTGATGTGACGGGATCACTCAACTGTGGCAAGGGGCTTGGGTCTGTGGACCCCACAGCTATCTCTTGCAGTCTCCATCTCTTGGCCCGTAGTTTCAACTTCTGTAAAATAGAGCAATGTCCAGAGATGTTCAGGAGTAACTGGGACCCTCACGATGTCCAGGACTCTGGCTGTGATGTGCTTGTTGTTGATCATGAAGAAACTGATAGTTTCTCCCTGTTGGCAGTAAACTCAGCGTGGGGACTTCTGGGTGAATGAAACACGTTATTCCTTAGAGATGACTCCCAAGGGGTCTTCCTAGCCACAATCTTGAAAGCTTCCAAAACATTCCGTGAAGAAGGCAGGTTTTTGGTTTATTCAAGTATAAAGTACATGGCTCGGCGCCAGCCACATACACCTAAGGTGGCAGGTTCGAATCCAGCCGGGGCCTGCCAAGCAACAATGATGGCTGCAACCAAAAAATAGCCAGGCGTTGTGGCAGGCGCCTGTGGTCCCAGCTACTTGGGAGGCGGAGGCAGGAGACTCGCTTGAGCCCAGGCATTGGACGTTGCTGTGAGCTGCAATGTCACAGCACTCTACCCAGGGGGACAGCTTGAGGCTCTGTCTCAAAAAAAAAAAGTATAAAGTACATAAAGGAGGGTTAAAAGCACAGATCCTGAGTCACATTAATGACTTTTCTCAACATGAACACACTCATGAAACCAGCACCCCAGAGGCCCCTTCGAGTTCTCACCCATCACTATCCACACCCAACAAAAGGCAAGCGTTGCTCCAACTTCCAACATCATAGATTAGGTTTCCTTGACTTTGAACTTTGCACAATATGTACTCCTTTGTCTCTGGCTTTTTTTTTTTTAATTGTGGCAAAATATACATTAAGTTTGCCATTATAACCAATTTTTTTCTTTTTTGTTGGGGAATCATTGAGGGTACAAAGAACCAGTTTATACTGTTTGCATTTGCTGGGTAAAGTCTCTCTAATAATGTCCCATCCCTAAGAGGTATGTCACACACTGTGGTCCCACCCCCCACCCCCACCCCCGCTCCCCTATTCCTTTCCCTCCACCATGTACTAGCATTAATTGTCCTCATATCATAATGGAGTACGCTGGACTGTTGCTTCTCCATTCTTGTGATGCTTTACTAAGAAGAGTATTTCAACTCTATCCAAATCAATACAAAAGATGTAAAGTCACCATCCTTTTTAGTGGCTGAATAGTATTCCATGGTATACATATACCACAGCTCATTAATCCATTCCTGGGTTGGTGGGCATTTAGGTTGTTTCCACATTTTGGCGATTGTAAACTGAGCTGTGATAAACAGTCTAGTGCAAGTGTCCTTGTGATAAAATGATTTTTTTTTTTCTTCTGGGTAGATGCCCAGTAATGGGATTGCAGGATCAAATGGGAGATCTAGTTTGAGTTCTCTGAGGATTCTCCATACTTCCTTCCAAAAGGATTGTATTAGTTTTATTATCTCACCATCATTCTCTGAAATTACCCCTTAATTACACAGAATGTGAGTATGACAGCTGTAAGTCTAAACCAATCTCAGCGTATTGTCTTGCACTAGTGACTTAAAACTCACAGACACTGCGGCCACAGATGAAATTTTCTGAAATGAAGAAAAACTCTTGGAAAAACATTCTGACCAAAAACAAACTACAGGTGTTTCTTCATTTCTGCATAGGTCCTTCCTAGAAAATTAATTGTAGAACACTGTATGAAGTACTTGTGTTGACATGTAAATGAAATTTGGTTTAGTATCAGATATTTGCAAATAAGATTCTGTGAAACTAATTAGTGCGGTGTAACATCGGAATGTTGTGCTGGGCATAGGTCATGTTTTGTTGCACTGACTGCCCAGGCATCAACTGCACACACCTAGCAAACCTATTCCTGCCCGTTACATGTTGGTAGAGCCCCTCGATTCTTGTCATAACCAAAACACCTCCCACTTGGTGATGCTGTACACTGCTAGAATCATGGAGCTGTAGAAAGGGGCGTTACTCTACACCTCTGAGTTTGTGAGGGAAAAAATGAAGTAAAAGGCTCTGTGTCTGGCATATAATAAGTGCTGAATAAATGTAAATTTACTTCATCCCTCCTTCTCTCCATAGATTCTCAGCCTGATCAATAGGGAACCTCTGTCATCAACTGAGGCAATAGTAGGGAAGGTACTCGTGAGGTGAGTGAATTAGGCAACAATAAACACAGGTCACCTTGCTCCAGAAGCGGAATTAACATGACAGTTACATAGGCTGTTGAACTACACTAAATACTGTGGAGTAACTTGACTCAAAACACCAACTTTTCAGTGTAACTCTGTTCTCTCCCTGCTGCGGGGTTAACTACTAAGGCTTTGAGAACCCAGGGTCAGGCTGGAGGCTTATGCCTGGATACAGATGAGCCCCACGAGGGCAGGACCCTGCTGTCTCCCACCCTCCCTGCTCCCAGTGCTGGCCTGTGCAACAGCAGACAGGGATGAATTCCAAGGTGATCCACACCAGACTCTCACACCAGACCCTTTGTGCAGGCTGGACGTCTGTCCGGGACGCCTGCTCTCCCTAACTGCCCATCCTTCATTGACCTGGCCATCTAGTCTTCATTTTTTAAGTTTCAAGATGTATTACCTCCTCCAGGAGAGAGCTTCCTTGGATACTCCAGCAGAATTGGTTTTCACGCCCTCCTCTGTGTGTACGCAGGCATAGTCTTCCTCCTACCATAGTCTTTCCAATATTGTGTGCTTCCGGGCTTGGCTAACTCCCCAGCTGCTCTGCGAGAACTGTGTCTGGTTCATCTTCATGGCCCTGACAACCAGCTCAATAGCTGGCACACAGTAGGTACCCAACAAAAATTTACCTACCTTTCCCCTTCTTTGGACCTTAAACACACCACCAAGTCATGTCACGAAGATTGTTCCCAGCACCATTATCCAGGCTATATATGGAGAATCTCATTTTTCAAAAGGGAATAGTATGGGGTCCAAAGGACAGTTTATTTAAAACCGGTGACAAGGTATAAGAAGGAAGGAGGGAGAACAATCCTAACATAAAAGCACATAGGAAGCATCTCAAACTTTAAAGAAAAAAAGGCGGACGACGGAGGAACTATGTCTTATCCATATACAAACTGCTGACCTCAACTGATTATTTACATCCAAATCTTACAAAATAGCATTTCAAGTCAGCACACAAGCTAGTGTAATTAGTTTTTTGTTACAAAAAGTTAAAGCTACAAACTTCACATTTTTAAATTGTACATCAGCAACAACATTTAAGCTTTTGTTTTTAATCCAAGTTGGTCCGAGTGCAAGCTGGTACAAGAGATTTTTTTTTTTTTTTTTTTTCTGAACACAAACTAGAACATGTGTTCCAAAGACAGTATAAACCAGATGAAAACACAAAGACAGGGTGGGGTGGAGTGAAGATGTGAATTGGGCAGGAACAATTTTCCAGTAAATGAGGAGCTGCAATTTTTAGAGGCAACATGGTATGCTAGAAAGGACCCTGGAGTAAGAATCAGAAGACCTGGACTTGAATCCTGGCCCTGCCATACTCTAGGCCACATGACCTTGAGCAATAGACTTCCCCTCTGTGAGCCTCAGTCTCCTTCCCTGTAAAATGAGGACAATAATACCTCTATCTCCTAGAGTTATTAAAAACAGTTGCAAACCAATTGGCAGGGGCGAGGGGTGGTCAGGGATGTGTGAAAACAAGCTGGCCTGCCTCCATTCGTAGGTGACTGTTAAATTTCACCAGACCTAGGCTATTCAGATTATCTATGTCGTCTTAAGTGAGCTTTGGTACTCTGTATTTTTTAAGGAATTGTCCATTTCATTTATGTTGAAGTTATAAGCATAAAGTTGTTCATAACATCCTGTCATTAGCCCTTTAATAGCCATAGGATCTATAATGATATCACTGCTCTCACTGCTGATACTGAAAATAGCTACTGAGCTTTAAATGGTATAATGAATTTATAGCATCTGGTAGGTGCTAAACAAATACTTCCTGAATCAAGATCGATAGTCTCAAGGAATCAAGGCTACAGTTCTCAGATTACTGGTCCTATTTATCCATCGACACATGCCTATCTATCCATTCATCTATCCCCCAACCCTGTCAAACATTCATCCATCCAATTGGTGGCTGGAGGGAAACAGGAATGTGCTTCAAAATTGATGGGATAGCTATTAAGATATCTTAGAGAATTTGAGATTTTTTTAGAAGACATAATTAGGGCACCTTTGCTTAGAAGCAGAGAACTGAGAGACTTAGTTTCCTAGAAGCTTGAGTCAAATGCTCAAGCAATGACTGAAGCTCAGGGCTCAATGAAAGCAAGCTGATGTATCTTGAATTCAGCATTCAAGGAAAGTTTACTAGGACTTGCTTCTCTGCCTTTTGGTTGCAAGAAAACAAATACACCTTGTCAGGAAACTTCTCAGATCCAAACAAAGGGCTCTGTCTAGCTAGACTGGTGAGCAAGACTTTGTTGGACCCAGCACATCAGGTGCACATATGCTTGGAACAAAATAAACTCCAGATCAAGGTTTATGACCCAAGAATATTTATGGGGGAAAACTGAACTTTCTTTTACTTGTAGATAGCTTAGGACAGGAGAAAATGTGCTTTCTCCTCCTGTCTGGCCAAGTGCAAAGTTCTCTGTATAAAAAAGACTGACACAGAACTACTAATTAGTATAGCAAATGGTATGGGGGATTATGTGCTTGATACTTTGGTTTTTAAAAATCACTTGGCTGTTAGACTGGACTATTCAGCTATTTTCCAGCCTATAAATGCCAGCTGGACTGGCTTTAGTTTGAGCCTTAGTCTGAGCAAGAAGAGGTGGTCACTTCCTTTTAAACAGACTTGTGACTTTCTTTTTTCCTATAAATACTGACCTCATAATAGTGATGCTCTGAATCCTGATCCTATCACTGACTAGCCTTCCTGCTTACTGCCTAGTAGAGAAAGACCCTTTCTTTCCAAAACCATTTCTTCCTCTGTGAAATGGAGAGAAGGTAGTTAATTCACAGTGTTGTTTGTAACTCTGGACCCTACCGAGCTCAGTGCCTGGCTTGTAATAGGTAGTCAACAAATACTAGCTGCCTTTTATTACTCCAGCAAAATCCACAACTTGTCCTCTATTTTCTGTATCTGTCCCATAACTACTTCAGTGGCCAAAGACCAACAACTGCCTCTTGTATTTTTTTTTTTAATTGCTTTAACTACAAAGAACAGAATCTGGTCACAGAAAAGGAACATTCCCTGCCTTTCCATCGATTCCCAGGTGTAGGGAGCAAAAGCAATGATGGAGGCAAATCATGGTATCGTGAAGTGCAACCCCGTCATCGCTCCCCTCGCTGAGGGAAACAGGGATGAGGGGAAAATAAGGAGATACTTGTCTTTCCCAACTTCCACACAACTTTGCTGTGTGACTAAATGCCATGTGGCCTCCAGCCAAAGCTGCAGGAGGAAGGCTCCGTGCTGTGGTTCACAGAGCCCTGTGGACATGCTGAAAGGGATCACTGGCTCCTCTGAGCAAATTCTTCACAGCTAGCTCGCTCACTAAAGAGGCGAGGAGACAGCAAGTTTGTGTGAGCCGGGTTCTCTGGGATGACTAAACTAAAACTGACACAAGTCTCTTCCCTCAGAAAAGGGTTGCGTGGCCCAGGACTGAGGACCCTGCGTTCTAGTCCCGGCTCTTACTCTAACTTGCTTGATGATGTGGGCCATGTCACTTTCCCTCTCCAAGCCTCAGTTTTCCTACTCCTATGAGAAGGCCAGGCCAGACAATTTCCATGGTCCTTTCCAGCTCTGACACACTGTGTCTGGATTGAGCCTCCTGGGGAACAAATCTTAGTCTGAGATTCATTTACCCTTTCCAGACCCCTTAGCAGTAAAAGAAAAAAAAGTCACATATTTGAATGTGGCTCACAAAAGCAACACCCTCTACTCCATCTGTAAGGAACGTGGAGCAAAATGCCACGTGTATAATTGTCACATGAACAATGAGAGTGTCAGAAACCTTTTGCCTTTGTGGACTGCATGTTTGCTGAGAGTTCCTGGCAGGCCTGTCCCCTCACTGGATCATGTCTCCTCTTAAGGCACTGGGCAGTATCTGTTGTGACTTTAGGCAGCTGGGCGAGTGGACATGGATGAAAGGCGCTGAAACAGCAAAGGCCAATTTGCAGAGAGGATGCCAGGCTTCTCCTGGGACTCAAAGAGTAAACAGAGACTCTCAAGGCTTGCGCCTGGACATCACCAATAGCTCCAGGAGCCAGTGGTGACCACACAAGGCTGAAACCACGGTGAAAGGACTGTCCCAAACCTAATTTTTAAAGCAGCCCTGCAAAGGGTGAGGTTGGCTCTTGGGACTCCATGACTTCCCAACAGTCTCCTGGTGTCCCCTGCCCTCATGTTCCACAGTACCATAATCTTACAGAAGAGAGGCAAACTGTTTAAAACTGTACCTGTACAGAGATGCCACCACACTGAGTGGGGAATCTATTTATAATTTATATATATGCATATTTATATATTTTTAAAAAATCTTCCAGAAAGAACAATTGAAAGCCATTGGGAGAATAAAAACAAAAAGACAATGTAAAATTTTCCCAGCTATCACTCAACTAGAAGTCTCTGGTCCTGGGGTTTAAAACTGAGTTAAAAGCGCCAATACAAATCCTCTGAAGTAATGTACCTGACCTATGTAAATACGCGCATCAAAATGGCATGCTGACTGTCAAGGGAGCCCTTCCCATTGGCGCACATTCCTGAGTTCACAAAAGGTGCTGTGGAGAAACAACAGAGCAGAAGTGCTGGCTAACAGGAGTGAGGCAGTCCAGAATTCGTGGCCTGGGTGGAGGGGGCCTCCTCGCCTGGCCTTGCTCAGAAGTTCTGTTGCCGCCTCTTCTTTGCCTCAATGGCGTCCAGGATTGGCTGCCGCTTGGACTGGTACTTCTGCCGGATCTCTTCAATCTCCTGCTCCATCATGGGGTCCAGAGCCAAGAGTCTCTTCTGAAGGTCCTCCACCGTCCAACTCTTAAGCTGGAAGAGAAGTGCAAAGTACAGCTGTGACCAAGCCCAGGCTGAGGGTAGAATGGCAGCGAAGCCCGGGCTTCCCAGGCACCCAGAGGGAAGGGAGATAAAGGAGGGCACTGAGGTCAGACCACGCAGGGGCGGACTGGTGGCTGGAAAGTGACAGTTTATTCCAATGAATGGCACAGCTCAAAGCTTTTCTAGGCAATCCCTAGAAAAGTTCTCAAGTACTAACTTCTTTGATCTAATGAGCTCTAACCAGGAACTTAGTAACACTCTCACCTCCCCGATCTTTTCAATTAAATTAACATAAATCCACAGTTAGGGCATTTTAAAATAATAAATAACTTGCTATCTGCAAAATAACAGCTGCCTCCCATTAGACAGTGTCTGGACAGTGCCCATCTCTCTTTTGGGACGTCACACCAGAGGCTGGATGCTGAATGAGGATCTGATGTTCTCCTCTCCTGCCTTCCCACAACCCCACTACTGTGGCACTCTCATACCAATCATCACTAATATTTACTGGGGGGTAATAATAATATATACCAGGCACCTCTCTAAGCCTCTTGGGAATAGAGACACAACTCCTGGCAGGGTTGAGCAGAGGGGATGGGTAGTTGGAGAAACCCTGAAACTTCTGAGATTAAGTTTCTATTATCCAGAGGAAAAAAGGACTTGATATGTAAATTAAGAATAATGGCTAGCCTTTATAGCTTCACATGTGCTGATTTATTTCATCTTCACAACAACCCTATGATGTAAGTATATTATCTCCATGTTCTCGATGAACAGGCCAAGGAGAGGGTGGCTTAGTAACCTGTCCATTGTCTCCCAGCTAGTAAGTGGCAGACTCGAGACGCAAAGCCAAGTAGTGTGGCTCCAAGCTCTTCATCAGTTATTATGGAAGAGCACACTAGCAAAGTTTTAGAACTCATTCAATTTATGTTTAAAACATGGCTCTGCCTAGTGAACATCATGAGATTCTGGCAAGTTAACAATCTTTCCAGGCCTTCCTCATCTACAGAAGTGGACCATAGTGCCTCATGTGGATTATAAGAATTAAATGAGATCGTGGCTATAAAATTCTTAACAAGGTACCTGGTGTACTATGTGCTTAACGATGGCAGTGGGTGTCACAACCCTCTCTTCACTGAGGCCCAGGAGTGCACCCGTGTTCCACCCATGTTACAATTATGGGGCAAGTGGCTCCCCTGCCGGATGTGTAGATTCCAGGCACGGCCGGTCTTGGCGGGCGGGGTGGGAATGAATGCCCACGTTATCCACAGCCAGTCTAATAGGTGCAGTGTTTCAAGAACTCCAAGGCTCCCCCCAAGTCTTACAAGTGGTCTGTTGTCCCCATATTTAGAAAATCATGATCCTCAGCCCCTCCAGAGGCCTCCACAGGAAAGTGGTCCAGGAGGTGGGTGAAGGAGCCTCTTTCTGCCTGCCCCTCCTGGGGGTGTGCGCACCAGCGTGAAGTGCTACAGTGGCCTCCCTAGAAATGGTTTAGTGACCTGTCACCACAGGAATTTTCCTTGGCCTGCTTCAGGGAGGTTGTCTGAGAAGTGAGAAAAGCCTAATAGTTCAAGATGAAAGGTTCTTTGTAATGTGAGAATGGAAAGCCTTGAGAATGTGGGGAAATGCTGGCACGTTGGGCTGAAAAAAAATGCATCTTTCCTGCCAGCCTATGGGTTTATACCACCTTAGAAGTTGGTATTCTGTTGGGCTGAAAATGCATCTTTCCTGCCAGCCTATGGGTTTATGCCACCTTAGAGGTTGGTGTTCTTGGCCCAGAGACACCCCAAAGAGTGCTCAGCTTGCCTAGTCCTTAGCATTTCAATTTCTTCCCCCAAGGAAGAACTCCCCAAACCTAACACTGAACGTCACTGGGAGTTAAAGAACTTACTCTTTGGTAGTATGGATCCTAAATCTCTACTGGCTGTGTAACCTTGAACAAGTAATTTTACCTCTTGAGCTTCAGTTTTCTCCTCTGGAAAATAGACAATGCTAGTTCCTCCACCCTTGGGTAACAATGAGACTTAGACAAGATAACAGGCAGATGGCAAGCACTCCATGAATTGTCGGTATCACTACTGTTGTTGTTATTATTGGCAAGTCTCTAATTTTCTATAAATAAGCTGTTCCTATAACCTCTAGCTAGAATCAAGTGAAAAAGAAAACATTCTACTCTATTTTATGCTAACAATGCCCAAAGGCTGGTACTTTGCACAAAGCCCATTAACTTATTTACAGATTAACAAAATATTTTGCAACCATTTACCAAACATTCACTGAACATCTACTATGGGTCTGGCACTGTTTGAAACACAAAAGAAACTTCAGTGAAAGAAAACCCCCAAAACCATTGCCCTTGAAAAGCTTACATTTCTAAATATTACATTTAGAAAAATAACAAACACAATAAATTAGTAAATTATTATTACATTAGAAGGTGCTTTGGGGGCAAAAGGAAAAACAGTGAAGGAAGGGGAGCTGGGAACTGAGCAGCAGACCGGGGTTTTCACCCACCCATTAGGATGAAGAATAAACTGCGAAAGGAAGAAATAGAAGTTACGGGAACTGCCCCAACTTTCCAACCTGTGTGCAACTTTGGGCCAGCCCCTTCTCCCTCCTTATACCTCAATTTCCTCCTGTGTAAGAGAGGGCTGACTGGTCGATCTTAGAGGTTTTTCCAGACTCAGTGTTTGTCAGCGTAGGATCTGTGGATCACTGCGTCAGAATCGTGTGTCACAGATTCTCCAGCCCCAAACCAAAGGTACTTAACAGATTCCCTTGGAGACTGAGGCACAGGACTGAAACATCCTAAAGAAGCTAACTGGGTATTTCTTATAAATCCTCGAATTTGGTAAACACGATCTTACATCTTATTTTTTGTTTGTAAAATTCTCATAATTTTGAGAATTTGCTGCCTGTCTCTGGTCCAAGCTTCTTACAGCTTTCTAATTTCTAGGCAATTTTTTTGCCCTTGAGCCTCTCTGGAGGCAATAAGCACCCTTCCTTTATCTCAGCCACTTTCAGACTAATTTACAGTGTCATAAGGCCTTTGGGGCCTAAGTTACACCTGATCTATTAGAACACAGCCAGCCAGGCACTGCTGATGACTCGGTCACACTATCCAGATATGGATTTTTCTGAAAAACAAGCTCAGACAATGGTTTTATGGCGCCAAGTATAGCATTTCACCTTCCTGGTCCTTGGTAGCATAAATAAATTTCAAATGGGGATCTTGCAGTATGACTACAGATCTACAGTTCTGCAACAGTCAACATCCTACATGAGCAAATCAAAGCAGCCACGTAGGTTGGCTTGAGCTATCTTCACTAGGTAAGGAAAGTACCACTATTTAGTATTTCATCTATTCCCTACAATTAAACGTCATCTCTATACTCTGATTCCCACATTTATATCTCTAACCCAGAATTCCCTGAACTCCAGATCCATACGTGCATCCAGGTCAGAGCATACTGAATTATCTGCCCCTGATTATGTCATGGAAATCTGCAACTTCATATGGCCAATGCAAAACTCTTGAGTCCCATCTCTCCCTCAGCCCAAATATCTTCTCCATATTTTCTTGTTCTCCTTCTTAGGAATGGTGCCACCACCCTCATGGGTGCCCAGATCACCCTGGCCCTGCCCTTTCCTTCGCCACTCTCCTGCTAACATCCAGTCCTTCAGCAGTCCTGTTAATCTCATCTCTTGAAATTCTGGCCCAACTCAAACCCAACCACTTTTTCCATCTCTCTCCACCACAGTCCAGGCCAGGCCACCATCATCTCACAGCAACAAACAATTAAAAATACAGAAATGAATCTGATCACATCACCCTTATGTTTCCTGCTGCACTTAGAATAAAATCGAACTCACTAGGGCCTATGAGGGCTGGCCCCTGCCTCCTCTCCAACTTCATGGCCTATAACTCTCCCCTTTGCTTGGGACCCTCCAGCCACTCTTTATTTCAGATGCTTAAACAGGCCACACATTCTCTGGCCTTGGTGATCTAAGGAGTTAATGCCCCTTTCCCTTCCTGGCTCAGGGCCAGTTCTTCCTTATCCTTTAGGTTTTAGCTCAGATGTCAATTCCCTGAGGATGCAAACCTTCTGACCATCTTATCCAGAGAGGTTGCCTATTCTCCATTACTATCACAGCTGTTTGTTTATTTCCTTCAAAATAACCATCTTTTAATTATTTTTATTTTCTTTTACTTGGAAATAAGTTTTCTTACTAGGAAATAAGTTTTTTTGTTTGTTTGTTTTTGTTTTTGTTTTTTTGAGACGGAGCCTCAAGCTTTCCCCCTAGGTAGAGTACTGTGGCGTCACAGCTCACAGCAACCTCCAACTCCTGGGCTCAAGCGAGTCTCCTGCCTCAGCCTCCCAAGTAGCTGAGACCACAGGTGCCTACTACAACGCCTGGCTATTTTTTGGTTGCAGCTGTCATTGTTGTTTGGTGGGCCTGGGCTGGATTCGAACCCACCACCTTAGGTGTATGTGACTGGCACCTTAGCCACTTGAGCCACACGCGCCGAGCCAGGAAATAAGTTCTATGACGGAATGACCTTGTCTGTCTTGTTAACTCTGCTAAACATAATGCCTGCTGAAGAAGTGAATAAATTACCTTTCATTGCTAGTCAAATGATGATGAAAGCCACTGAAACCAAGGTAACAAGCTTACACTGAGCACCACTGGGCAACAAGGCTCTGGGTGCTGAAAGGACTCAGTGTAGAAAAGAAGTGAGTTCTTCCCTCAAGTTCTTTAAACTTAAAGGTGATTCTCCTCAACATTCTTTTGAAATTGAAGGAGATCTCTGCTCACTTAATGAAAATCTCACTATCTCTCTTTCTTTTTTTTTTTTTTGAGACAGGGTCTTGCTCTGTCACTTGGGCTAGAGTGCAACAGTAGCATTATTGTAGCTCACTGCAACTTCAAGTGATCCTCCTATCTCGGCCTTCTAAGTCACTGGGACTATAGATGTGCAATACTACCCCAGCTAGCTCTTCTAACTTTCTGTACAGACACGGTCTTGCTCTTGCTCAGGATGGTCTTGAACTCCTTGTCTTAGCCTCCCAAAGTGCTAAGATTACAGGGATGAGTGCCTGGCCTGTTTTGCACTGACTGATAAGAACCAGGTCTCCAGCCCAAGGCCAGTCATCTCTAAAGGCATGCCCATTTTACTTTTCTATTCAGACAAAAAAGAACATCCACTAGAAGAAATTGCATTCTGGAAAGAATGAGTCATCAAAAGATTAACAGACATGTTCCTTCTGGACAAGACAAAATAAATGTCAGCCCTAGAGCTACAGGCTCATTACTGAAGGTGGATTATTCTAAAGAGAACAGACCAAGCCTAAGGATTTCTGACTCTCTTCCTGGGAGGGGTCACAGAAGGAAGGAAAAACTAAAATGAGCCTTTTTTGGAGACAGAATTTCACTTTGTCACCCTGGGTAGCATGCTGTGGCATCATACAGAGCTCATAGCAATCTTGAACTCTTGGGCTCCAGTGATCTTCTTGCCTCAGTCTACCTAGTAGCTGGGACTACAGGCATCTGCCACTATGCCCAGTTAGTTTTGCTATTTTTAGTAGAGTCTAAGTCTTGCTCTTGCTTAGGTTGACCTTGAACTCCTGAGCTCAAGTAATCCACCCACCTCCGCCTCCCAGAGTGCTAGGAGTATAGGCGTGAGCCACTATGCCCAGGGTGGAGCTACTTTTAATTGAATGCTATGTGTTAGGCACTGTGCTTCACATCCTACATGTATCATCTGGAGTAATCCTCATGTGAAGTAAGTGGTACCATGCATTACCCCATTTTTACAGAATTAGGACCTGAGGCTTACAGAGAGAAATATGCCACCGTCCCAGAGCTTGTAAGTGGGTAAATTAAGCCACAAGCTCCACTGTGTCTGCCTGCAAAGCCTGGCTAACTCTGTGTCAGGGCAATACAAGCTACAAGAACAGAGAGAAGGACACATCCCTGGGCGCTCAATCTCTGGGAAGAGGGATTATCTTTTTCTATCTCTATAGCAGAGAAGGGGTGCTCATTCTAATTCAGAGAAAGGTCTGAATGGTAGAGATTTTATAGATAAAATGCAAATAACACATCTGATACAAAGACAACTAATAAAATTAGGTTAAATAAATGACAACACTTAGGAGCGCATCTGTCAATAACTGCCGAAATCCCTTCAGCTGCCATGTTTTCCACACTTCCATGCTTCCGCTGAATGTTAACTCCCTCTGTTTTCTGCTTCCGGAACAGCCCCATTCAACCCTGCACTCAGCTCAAGCTCCAACTCCTCTCTCAACTCTAATACTTTTGTCTCTTACTAAAGTGGAAGCCATTTGAGAATAAAGACTATGTCTAATTTATTTTCAGAGAGGCCAGCAGAAAAGAATTCTCAATAAATATTTAATAAATAAATTAATCCCAAGCCTTTACAAGGAAACGATACACTGACTTTTTACCAAATCCTCTCAATCACTAGTAAGACACTGAGCTTTCAGGAGCTTTGCAAGTATAGAATCAATACATTAAACCTAGGAGGACAATATAAATCTGTTAAATAAGGTTGTGTCCATTACTCAAAATTGACCCATGCATGCCCAAATCAAAATGAACAGCTTATGCAGTGCCTGGTTACAATAAAGTTACAAGGAAAAATGAACATAAAAATTCACTCTAATTTTGGTTTATGATTCTATAAGAAAAATTCTATTTTGGCTCGGCGCCTATAGCTCAACCGGCTAAGGCGCCAGCCACGTACACCTAAGGTGGCGGGTTCGAGTCCCCAGCCCGGACC
>NW_003852418.1:7308148-7341417 GCF_000181295.1 Otolemur garnettii | reverse complement strand
AAAAAAAAAAGATAGAAAAGGCATTAAGTTTGCGGGTGGAACACATGAACAGGAATGTGTTCCAACTGATGGCAATGGCCCAGTGCTATCCATGCTTTCAAGTATCCACTGGGGTCCTGGGACAAGAGAAGACTACTTACTTACCATAGCTATAAATTGGTGTATAACTTTCACACTTACGGAACTCAACATGTCAGAAGGAAAACTTTTTAGGAAGTTAGTAAACACATTAAACCTCCTGGAATAACTGTTAATGCCTCCAGAAAATAGAGTACAAGAACAGAGGTAAATGTGATGCTCTTGATGTTTGAAAGCACTAAAGGGAGACATCAAAAGTAACCTCATCCTTGTAGGGATATTAATCTTTCAGAAGATGCGAAAATCTAAAACACCAACTGCACCAAGCTGCTGTTTTAATGTAGCTTAATAATTCAGGAAAAGAGCTATCTAATCACATAAGAATCTGTGCAAGCTATGCCTCTGTACACTTTCTTGGGCTGGAAATTTCCAAGACAGCAGCCGCCGCCTTGCTCTTTCTGCCAAATTAAAGAAGCCCAAAGAATCCCAAGCAAAATCTAAAAAGCTACAATGCAAATTGATCTCATTTTATTTAACAGATGCAGTCTTAAAATGTATCTTCAAACTAAATAGGATCCAATTTTAAACCCACTAAGAGAACAAAATGTTTACGGAAAGCTAGTCAAAAATGCAAATGCAAATTCCCTGAGTAAGCTACTTTGCCGGCCTCATTTTTTGTAATTTGGACTTCCCTAAAGTGGGAAAACTTGCAGGTAAACAGCTCCCTCAGTTTCCACAAAGGGAATAAAATTCTATAAGCCTGACTATTAGCAACTTGCAGGTAATGAAGGGTCAGAAATTCACAACCTAAATATGCAAACAGAAATATCCTCTTAAGCAATCCTTGGGCAGGGGCAGGGGGGACAAAGAAATTCTTCTACAAAAGCAGAGAAGTTCTATCTGCAAGGCATCTTAGCATCTTTCTGTAGTGGCCATAAAGTCTCAGGACCTAAAACCCCTAATATTGTCAAAAACATAAGTTAGGTGTAGATAGGTGGGTGTATGTGTGTAAGATTTTCAATTCATCCAGAACCACATAATTATTTTATAGGGAGTTTTTAATGACCTCTTATTTTTCTGGCTTAACACTTCCTGGAAAAGATGGTTTTAATCCATATTCTACAAAAGCATTAATATGTTGTATATGTCCTAGATATTTTGGGATAGTCCATTTAACTGGTATAGACAATCAAATGTGACTTAATTTATGCCATGGTAATACTTTTCAAATGTGTAAATTCATAAACCAGAAAAAATTCTTTGTGAAAAAGAACGTGTCCTTTGGTTCACAAAATCATGTTCACTGTATTTCAAGCAGTCAGCTCGTCTAAACTCAGAGTTAAGAACACTTAGCTTCTCAAGTATGAAATCATTCTTTAAAATGTGCACCCCAAGTGCTTTCTACAGGGAACAAGCATCTTAAGGAAAAGTACCTCTAATCTAGGGTTTGACTTACAATTTGGAATGTGTGATTCTAAGAATTGGAAGAGGAGAGAATAGTGACAATACCACAGTTTGTATATAACACAGAGAAGTCCCATGGGAAGGTATAGTTATATGTGTCTATAAACATATTCTTTGTTATCTGAAACTTTATAAATTCTAATTTTCATGAAGTCTTTTTCCCTCGGAGGGGTCTGATTGTTAATAGCACAAGCATATAGTTATTACTGCTTCTGATTTAATAATATTTCCTTTAAAAAGAACAGAGAAGCCAGGTATGGTGGCTCACACCTGTAACCTAAGCTACTTGGGAGGCTGAGACAGGAGGATTGCTTGAAGTCAGGAGTTTAAGGTGAGCCTGGGCAACATTATACTCCATCTTTAAAAAAAAAAAAGGAAAAAGAAAAAAAGAACAATGAAAGTATGCCAGATCATTCATTCATTAGCTATAAGGTCCAAATGTACCCTTCTACATATGCTATATGATAAGCACCTTTCTGAAGAGTGTGTGATATGAAGCTTTCCCAGAAGTGCTTGGAAGAAACAGCCATCCTGAGTGTCCAGCACAGGGGCTGGCAGTTTGAGAGTGAAGACAGTGGATGTGGTGGCCCACCCACAACCTAGAACTGGTCTCTCCATGACCTCGCAGCCTCAGCCCCAAACTCAGCCCAGCTTAACCTTTTGAAAGCTTTGTTGACATGAACACCAAAGCCTCCTCCCCAGCCAGTGCACGGACCCTACTTACTACATGTTCACATCACTGGATGCTGATGGGCCTGCTCCTCACCTGCAATCCGGAAGGCAGGCTAAGGCTTGCCCAGAGGCTTTGGACCAGCCAAAGCCAAACTAGAGAATGTCTCTGCTAGTCTATGGGCTGAACCATACCTTCTCTAATGGGCTCTGAACCCCTGGCAGTTTGTCGTCTTTGCCTGTACTCCCTTAGCCCTAGGAAACCATACAGAGTATCCTCATATCTTACAGTTACCCTTTTATCATAGGTGACACTTTTTTATAGTTAACGTCCTGTTTCACCTACTGTGTGGTTTCTATCTCCTGATCAAACCTAGACTGCTACAGCAAAGAAGGGTGCAAGTGACTGCACATGAGCACATTTGCCCAGTCATGGAAAAGCCTCCAAGATGCCAAAACCCAAGTAAATGTTTAAATTTGAAAACTGCCAAGATACTTTCAAATTCAGAATAGTCTGGTATATATATTTTCAGCCTACATACAGAATTAAAATACCCTTGTTTTCTCCCACTGAAATTTAATGGTAAATAAATAAATTCTGGATCTCCATACCATGGAAGCTACTCAGCAATAAAAAGGAACAAATTCCATATATTTACAACAACATGTATGAATCTCAAAACAGTATGGTAAATGAAAGAAGCCAAATGCAAAAGGCTATATACTGCAGGACTCTGCCATTCATAGGACATTTTAGAAAAGACAAAACTATAGAGAAAAACAGAACATAGGGGAATTTGGTGCTTAACAGAAATGCACTACCATTTTGGTGGTATTTATACAACTGTGCATCTGGCAAAACTTATCAAATTGTATACTAAATTAACAGGAGCAAAAATATAGTTTAGTAGACTAAACAATATTTGATAGTACACAAAGTGACTACAATCAACAGTAAGTTAGGGTATATTTTAAAATAACTAAAAAAATGGAGTTGGGACTGTTCCTAACATAAAGATATGTTAAATGCTTCCTGAAATGATGGATATGAATTACCTTGATTCATTTACATCATATGACTGTATCAAAAACTGTATGTACCCTATAAAAATACTCAACTATTAGGTACCCATAATAATTAATTTTTTTAAAAAATTTTTATTATTATTTTTTGCAGTTTTTGGCTGGGGCCGGGTTTGAACCTACCACCTACTGGTATATGGGGTTGAAGCCCTACTTCTTGAGCCACCACCAATAATTAAATTTCTTAAAGGAGCAAATTTTATGGTATATAAATTAAATCTCAATAAACCTGACTTTACAAAACTACTACATATCAAAAATTGTGGAAGGTAACTAAAGTAATATATGTAGGGAATTTTTGTGGCCTTAAATGCATATATCAAAAAAGGATAATAGGCTGAAAATTAATAAGCTGAATTGTCCAAAGAAAAAAATCAGAATAAACCATGGAAAATAGAAGAAAATGATAAAAAATCAGATCATCACTTAAGGAGTTCAGAAGTTAAAGCTGAATAGCAAGAATCAACAAAACCAGAAGCTAGTCTTGGTTTAAAAAAAAAAAATCAAAACCTCTGACGAGGTTGACCAAAAGAGAGAGAAAAAAGCATGAACAAATAATAGGAATGAAAACAGACTATAACTACAGATACTGCAAATTTTAAAATCCAAAACTTGATGCCAAAAATTCAAAAACTTGGATGAAATAAAGATTTCATGGGGGAGGAGGTGCCTAGTAGATTAATCTGGAATGAAACCAAACAAAATCAAAGACTAAGAAATTTGGGCCACGAGGATAAAGTAGAACGAGCTAGATCGTTAAAAATATGTACTCAAATGATAAAGCCACAGAGAATAAAACAATCTTTGCAGACAGAGACAACCACGATGTTAAGCAAAGATGTTTTCTCTATAAGCAGGAAAAAAAAAAGTTAATGCTGAAATTCTAGATCTGGCAACAGATCTAGAGATAACTCCTGAAATGTCTTCCTGTGAGGGAAGCAGGATCCCCACATGGTAGGTATGCCCCTTCTTACAATGCATTGCTACTCTCAGTAAATTAGGTTAAAATGAACACTAAGGGAAGTAGTCCTAAGCATTACACCAAATGCTTCAAATGCATTAATCTCATCTGATCGTCACTAAGTCTTACAGCTATAAATTATTAACCCAATTCTACAGATGGAGAATTTGAGGTTACACAGCCAGCAAGTAGCGGAGATCAAAAGTGCATTAGGCCAGGCATTGTGACTCAGACCTATAATATTACCCAGCATCCTGGGAGGCTGAGGCAGGTGGATCACCTGAGCTCATGAGTTCAAGACCAGCCTGAGCTAGAGTGAGACCCTAGCTCTAAAAATGACCAGGTATTGTGATAGGTGCCTGTAATCCCAGCCACTTGGCGGGCTGAGGCAAGAGAATTGCTTGAGCCCATTAGTCTGATGTTGCTGTGAGCTATGACACCATGGCATTCTATCAGGGGCAACAAAGTGAGACTGTCTCCAAAAAAAGTGACTCTATCAAGACTCTACGGTCTCTACTTTTTTTTTTTTTTTTTTTGAGATGGAGTCTCACTTTGTCACCCTCAGTAGAGTGCCATGGTGTCACAGCTTATAGCAACCTCAAACTCTTGGGCTCAAGTGTTTCTCTTGCCTTGCCCCACCACAATGCCTGGCTATTTTTGGAGAGGGAGTTTCCACTCTGGCTTAGGCTGGTCTTAAACCAGTGAGCCCAGGCAATCCACCAACCTCAGCCTTCCAGAGTGCTAGGATTACAGGCGTCAGCCACTGCGTCCAGCCTTAGAGCCTACACTTTTAATGAAACATCACCCCATCTACCACTGGTTAGCTGCTGCCACACTCACCATCTCAGTTAAGCAGAAAGAAAGAATGAAGCATGGACAATAAAGCCCATATGAGAGGCAGAAGTGCAACAGAGAACCCACTGTTCAGCTACTTGTGGCAGTAAAAACAAGCTAGCACAAGTCGGGCAAGTTCTCGTAATACGAAGTGGTTAGGGACAAGAGAGGGTGGCTTTCTCCATCTGACAACAGAAAATCCAGATAATCCCAACTAACCTTTTGCAAAGTCTTTGTGAGAAATAATCAAAATGTCAAGTTTCCTGGAGATAAATTTAGGCCTAAATTTAAAAATGTTATATCTTAAGATAGAGTTTTGAGCAATAATAAGGACTAGTACCAACTCATGGAACTCTCCCTTCTCAGAAACCAGAGGTAGTCAGTGTTGGTGGAGGTACACGGTGCGGGTACATGGCCTGCTTCCTGAGTGAAGGACACAACCACCTGGGGACTTTACCCTGACAAAAGCAATTTATGTAACCTAATCACATGTATCTGCATATTAATCGCTAAAATTAATGGTTCCTTTTCACCATGAAAAGAAACTCATCAGAAAAAAGTTAAAAAGGAAACAAGTAGGGCAATCATCCAGAAAAATGGTAGCAAGAGTTGGAAAGCATAAGATCTAATGGTAAAGAAAAGAATGTTGGATAATGCCTCTTGCTGGAGATTATCCCAAGAGCTCAGACACATGCCCTTTGAGACCTCTTTCACTAAAAATAGAAAACCTAGCCAGGTGTCATGGTAGGCAGCTGTGTCCCAGGTACTTGGGAGGCTGAGGGCAAGAGACAGAGGTTGCTGTGAGCTATGATGATGCCACACCACTCTACCCAGGGCAACAGAGTAAGACTCTGTCTTAAAACAAATGAACAAACAGACAACAACAAAAACCTTTAAGTCTTAGATAAAAACAAATAAGAGACTCCTTTCAATCATGAAAGTCTATCATTCATAAGTAGCTTACTCAGACAAAGGCTTCTAGGCATTCAAAACATGCCAATTTGTCACTTGTGCTTCCAGTGAAGCCACACCAAGTGACTTCAGGACAGTCACACCTAAGGCAGCAAGATACTTACTCCCTTTCTTAGGATCCACTTCTGAGCCATTCTGGACTCAGCTCTTTGGCTCACCATGTAGCTAAGATAAAGTCTTTCTATGTTTTAACGTCCGAGAACAACTGGCCATAGAGTGAACTTTAAAGAAGGCTGCCAAGCACCCAGGGATCAAGCAGTCACAGAACCAAACAAAGGAAATAGAAAACAGTGTCAAGCTCACCCAGGCTACTACCATTTTAAGTAACCTCCTGGGGTCATAAACCACAAGCGTTCAAGTCTTGCTCTTAGTGACATTTTCAATAACTGAGTTAAAAACCAAGCTCAAATCAGCCAGCATGATTCACTGGCAGAACCAGGCTACTGTGGTTCTGGGACAAAGACGACATTCATTAGCCATGTGGCTTCTCAGAAAGCATATCTACACAGCAGGTTTTCCTGGCAAATTCTGGATATATATGTCTTTTTCAGACTGCTGTTCTTGGCTAGTTTTCTGAAAGGAAAGAGTACAAGATCTCATTATATTGCAAAGTACAAATGAATTCCATCTCAACATACTTTAAACCCAGCTTTACAGGAAAAATAAGAAGTTGAAACAAAAACACTGTACGGTGTCAAGAACAATTTAGGACAGTCTTCTCACCAAAAACTGCTGTGGTGATTACCTCAGTAAAGATCTATTAACGTGAAACTGGTGTTTATCCTGGCTAGCTCCTGGGTATTCACACGGCACTGTCGGTCAGAAAGCTAAATACTAATCACAGTCTCCATTCATCTTTCTTCTGGCACAGAAGTATAAAGAGAAACTTATCAGAGAAAGGTTAAAAAGCAAACAAGCATGGAGATTGACCAGAAATGTGGTAGCAAGCGTCTGAAAGCTTCGGGTTCTAATGGTTAAAATCTTGGCTTAATTCACAAACTCAACAGGCAGAAGAAAAAAAAAAAAAGCAAACTCAGAAGCCTCAGCCCTGAAACCCCTTGTTGACAGGCCAAGAGCCTGGCTTAATAAGTTGGAATGATCTAAAGGCAACCAAAATCCAACCAAAAAACGCTCCAAATACTAAATTACAAATAAAAGAGAATTATTAAATCAACTGAAATAATATAATGTTTTATATAACTTTGAAAATGATTTTATAAATGGTTTTAAATGATATGAGAAAGTATTTAAGATATGTTAAGTGAAAAACATAAGATATTTTACTTACAGAATGATCTCGGGTGTGTAAAATAACATATAATACAAAACTAGAAGGAAACAGGTTAAAATGTAAATTGGGATTATTGCTGGGGGTAGTGGAGAAAGAAATGCAGGAGATATTTTCTTCTTTTTTTTTTTTTTTAAGAGATAAGGTCTTATCTGGAACTGAATAGAAAACCGGAAGAAACTAACATCATACAGCCACCTAATCTTTGATAAACCAAACAAGGATATACACTGGGGGAAAGAATCTCTATTCAATAAATGGTGCTGGGAGAAATGGATATCCACCTATAAAAGACAAAACTGGACCTGCATCTTTTTCCACTCACAAAAGTTGATTCAAAATGGATAAAAGACCTAAATCTAAGGCACAAAACAATAAAAATCCTCAAAGTGTAGGGAAAACTCTTGAAGCTATTGGCCTGGGGAAAGACTTTATGAGGAAGACTTCCACAGCAATTGCAATAAGAACAGAAATAAACAAATGGGACTTAATTAAATTGAAAAGCTTCTGTACAGCTAAGGAGACAACTACCAAAACAGACAACCTACATAATGGAAGGGATATTTGCATATTTTGAATCAGACAAAGGCTTGATAATTAGGATCTACAGAGAACTCAATCAACATAAATTCAATTCTTTATATCACTGGACAAGAGAGATGACTAGAACCTCCTATTAAAGTGCTCATCATTGGGCGGTGCCTGTGGCTCAAAGGAGTAGGGTGCCGGCCCCATATGGGAGGTGGTGGGTTCAAACCTGGCTGAAAACCAGGAAAAAAACCCCCACAAAACTCATCATCCCTAATTATCAGAGAAATGCAAATCAAAACCACCCTGAGATATCATCTAACCCCAGGGGGAATGGCTCACATTACAAAGTCTCAAAGCTGCAGATGCTGGTGTGGATGTGGAGAGAAGGGAACACTTTTACACTGCTGGTGGGACCACAAACTAATATGACCTTTTTGGAAGGAAGTATGGAGAATCCTCAAAGAACTCGAACTAGATGCGGCAAAGGCTATATTAACCAGTTTGATGAAAATATTTTAAATGGTATATTAAACCAGCACACTGTACCCCATAATTGCATTAATGTACAAGGCTATGATTTAATTAAAAAAAAAAAAACCCTCAAACTAGACCTTCCATTTGATCCTGCAATCCCATTACTGGGCATCTACCCAGAAGGAAAATAATCCTTTTACCATAAGGACACTTGCACTACACTGTTTATCACAGCTCTATTTACAATCGCCAAAATGTGGAAACAGCCTAAATGCCCACCAACCTGGGAATGGATTAACAAGCTGTGGTGTATGGAAAACTATTCAGCCACTAAAAAAGATGGAGACTTTACATCTTTTGTATTAATCTGGATGGAAGTGGAACATATTATTCTTAACAAAGCATTGCAAGAATGGTGAAACAAGAATCCTATGTACTCAATTCTGTTATGACGACAATTAATGACCTAGTACATGGGTGGTGGGGGAAGGGGAGAGTAAAGAGAGGGAAGGAGGGCGGGGGTAGGGGATCACAGTGTGTGGTACACCTTTTGGGGGCAGGAGACAATTATAAGAGGGTCTTTATCTAACAAATGCAATCAATGCAACCTGGCTCTTTTTACACTCAACCTGCAACAATTAAAAAAGAGAATGATAAGGTCTTGCTATGTAACCTAGGCTAGAGAGCAGTGGCATGATCACAGCTTACTAGAGCCTCATACTCCTCAGTTCAAGCAATCCTCCCACCTTGACCTCCTGAGTAGCTGGGATTACTGGTGCAAGCCACCACACTCAGCTGACACCTTTTTCTTTAAGCTTCTCTTTTTATGCTTTCTACAATGGGCAAGTATAAGTATTACTTTTACAAATAGGAGGGGGGAAAGCAGCACTGTAACATTCTAGAAGAGCAAACTAACACGAAAAAGGAAAAATATCATTTATTAAGTGCTTACTCCAGGGGAGGCAATGTCCTAAATGCTGCACGTGCATTACAGGTTGAGTGCCCCTTATCCAAAATGCTTAGAAAAGAACTTTTGGATTTTCAGATTTGGGTTGCTTAACTTGCTCATTTTGATACTCAACAACAGGCCCTACAAGGTTAAGTATGATCTTGTCCATATTTGACCCATAAGAAAGGTAATGTAACAAGTGAAGAAGACGGGTTATGAACCCTAATGGAATGACTCCAGTGACTTTAACCACTGTGTATACTGCCCCTCAACCACACTGGCAGAATCTGTCTCCCTGTCTGCAAACGTGAGCTAAAAATAAGCCTCAATGATACAATTTACCTTTGAAGGCACTATAATAACTTAGAAGGATATGACTACAAGAGACGCCTCTGCCAAGGTACTAAGATATTCAGGTAAATTTTCTAACCAGAGGAACTTTTAAGTTCTTCTAATGACGCTATGAAGGAAATCTATGCAAAAGAGCAACACATCACTGTGGCTGAAAATATACCAGCAACAAACTCTACCCACAGCTAAATTTCACCATACAAGAGAAAGCTAGGAAAAACTGTCAAAGACCACCAATTCCATTTATCAAACTGCAAAGAAGAAAAATATTTAAAGATGTAATTCCGAGGACTTGGACAGAAAGGATTTGAATTTGCCCTCCAAAAGCCCCACAGTACTAAGAGGCGTGGACCACTGGAAACCAGAGAAGAGAAAGAAACTCAGGAGAAAAGTAAAAGGCACTGTACTTAACATCGAATTATACAATCTGCACCCAGCTTAGGAAGACCCCCTTACTTTTGTTTTCAGTCTATGTTTGAAGGCCTTTTTGGTTAGAAATAATTTTGCTTGGCAAAAAAGGCATCAAGACATACAAGTACTTTGGATCAAATTCTGTTGAATCAGCCTATTTGAGATGCATTAAAGTTAATGCCAAAAACGATATGGTGTTGTGTTCACAATTCCTTTCTAGAGGCTTTAAAAGCAGAAAAATATTGAAGCTCAGAGTCTAAGGTGGAAACTATCTATAAATACAAACCACTTTTACATATTAGAAGCTATCAAGATTTGGTAACTGTAACCATGTATTTTTAAAGTCCTTAGTTGTTAGGAAAAGCAGCTAGCTGTTTAGAAAAATATAAAGCTGAACTGGTACCTTACTCATTCCAAGACAAATCCAGATGGATTAGATACTAAAAAAGAAAAAAATATATAAAATAAAGTAGGGGTTAATATTTTTGTTATCTTAGAATGTGAAAAACTTTTCTAAACCAAAAGACTAGGAAAATATCTTTACCACATATGTTAAAAGCTTCATAATCTTACTTGATATAAGGAACTCTTTAAAATCAACAAGAAAATAAGAATTCCATTGAAAATTAGATATATAACACAAACTAGCAATTTAAATACCAAAAACAGGCAAATCTAACCATGTCTTTAACAATTTCAAATTTATGAACAGTTGACCTAGTATTTCTACTTGTGCAATTAATTCTAAGGAGATACCATGCAAGGATATTCATTAAAACAATGTTTATTGCCATTAAAAAGCTGAAGGCCACCTAAATGTCCATGAATTGGGGATTAGTTAAATCAGAGGTCACAAACACAAATGTTTTCAGGAGTTGGCACGGGCGGTAGCCAGTTATAAAACAATAAACAGCAAACAGCAGGATCTGTGGTAAACTGGAAATCTAAGATGCATTTCAGTAATTCGAATTGTAAAAATTACATGTCCACAGGCCAAACTGGCTCTCCCTTCCCCAGTCCCCACACCCGGCAGGATTAGTGTAATCTATAGCCATGGGACAACTACTGCTGCCTGTTCCCTCTGTGACAAGCCCACAAAGGTCCTCTTACTCTGAATGCTCATTTATTCTATCACATTTGAATAGCTACAAAAGAGTTCATTGATGTGGCAACAAAGACTCTTAGGATTGGACAAAACCTGAAAGGTTGCCTAGTCTAACAGGAGACCTTTCCTTGAGGCTGTAGTCAGGCCCAGGTAGCCTGGGGAGAGGGGAGGAGAGGGAAAGGGAGTGTGATGGAGCAGAAGGCCAGAAGTCAGGGAATGAGGACTAGACCAGGCTTTCCTGTGGGATTTTCATTTTCCTTAAGAAGGAAACTAAGATGGGAAGAGAGGTGGTGAGAACAAAAAAAGGTGGAACCCTGTGCATCACACCCCACCTGTATCGCTGTACATAAGACTCCATTTATAGATCAAATTCTAGGAACTCAGAAACTATTCTCATATAAAGTGCTGAATTCATAGTACCACTGTTAAACATTCCTTCAGCAATAAACTTCTGGGCAGCTGTTACCCTCATTAACTAAGCCGGCACGAAGAAGAGTTGCCACAGATAATGTGACAGATTGTATATGATATTTTTATTGCAAGATATTAATTCACCCCAGGAACTGTTTTAAATTAATCCTAGAATGGTTGTGGTTTATAATTACAGTCGCAGCAGCACTTCCAAAAGTGGAAAACCTCCACTCGAACCTGGAATGGAACACTTCTTCCTAACACGTGAAAATAACTTTATGCTTGGTCCTGCCATATCTGGGAATGGACAGCAAATTTTCGGACTTTACTTCATTTTAACTCAGTGTTAACTCCACTGCCCTAAAATTTCTTTCTTTTTTTCCATTGGTGTCCTAGTGCCTCACGTGGTTTATTGGAGGTTATTATCCACATTTCTGTAAATATAAACATTCTAAGTGACCATCACTAGTGCAGGTACCTTTAACACACGAATGCTCCACAGGAAGCTACTTCAATTTGTTTGTAACAAGAATCAAGATTCCAAAAACTCCCGTTGTGCTGCTGAAAAGTAATAATATCCAAAACACACCCTACCAGCAAAGTGAATCTCTTCTGGTGATTTTCAGAACAACTCTTGGCTTTACACATAGAAAGTATGCTGATTTGATAATATGTGATCACTGGAAGTCTCATGTCTGTAGGTAAGGATTAGATAAAGGTCTTTCCTTCTCATCACTTAAGAGTTTTTACAATTCAAATGTACACAGCACCAGTGAATTTTCATAGAAGAGCTTTGCGATTTTCCCAATCTACTTCCATAATTGTTATCTGCAGTACTGTGCCATTTCCGCCTTCATATAATTAGGACTGGACAGTCATGTAATAAATTTGTAAACAAAAAAGTAAAGCTCAGGACACATATAGGGTATCTTTTACGTTTTCATGACACAACACATTCAAGTGCTTATAAAGCTTTTGCTCCTCCCAACACATTACAAAAAAAAATGAAAAACCATTTATCTGTTTTCAGCCAGCAAATATTAACAATACTTTAGAGATCATATAATTACATCCTCAACTGAATTCATTAATTGCTCTCTTCATAAATCCATGTATGTATCTAAGCATATGCATTTCACTATATAGGCGAGCCAAGTAAATTATTTTAGGTTCTTCAAGGGAAAGTACTCCTGATAACAAACTATTTCTATAATTGCCCTAAATTCTGCAAAGAAGTTGTTTTAAATCTGTGTAGAAACATGCATAGCTATTTCTAAAAAGTAAGACTACAAACCAAAACATGCTTTGTCACGAAAACTAATCCATGTACTTGAATATACTCCAAATATCTTATTTTCATTAAAGTTATGCCAATTTATTTAAACATCTATTTTAATGATTTTTGAGACAGAGTCTTACCATGTCGCCCTCAGCAGAGTGCTCACAGCAACCTTAAACTCTCAGGCTTAACTGATTCTCTTGTCTCAGTAGGACTACAGGCACCTGTCACAAAGCCCAGCTATTTTTTTGTTTTAGTTGTTGTTGTTTAGCAGGCCCAGGCTGGGTTCAAACCTGCCAGCCCCGGCATATGTGGCTGGTGTCCTAGCCACTGAGCAACAGGCTCCGAGCCTCTTTTAGATGATGATTAATTTAACATATCATTAAATAATCGATTCCAGAAAATGTCGAAAGTCATTTGGCCAAAATTTAAAAAAAGCAAACTTCCACATGGTCCCTTACATTAAAGAAGGACTGCCTGGACCAATGTGATCAATGTAACTGCATATATATTAATTTATCTTAACATTTCCACTCACTAGCATTTTATCATAACATACAAATCCTCAAGACGCAATTTCCTTGCAAAGGCTTCCTCCTAAAAGACATAAGCACAAAACAGTTGGCAGACACTCTTCAAGTTTTATTTCACTAACTTCAGGTCAAATTTCCAAAACTGTGTTCTGGCTAATTTATTATCCTCACTTGGCTTCCCAAAATGGTAGTACCAAAAGATTTGCAGGGTAGGGAAAAGTGACCAGTATAAGCAGCACTGCATTTACTCATCTTCCACAAGGCAACAGAGTTGATCATCTGATTGTCCGACCAACCAAAGCTTTAACAGCATCCAGGAGGACAGACAGGCAAACCCGAATGCAGACACACTTCCGTTTGTCAAAATCAAACCAGAGCAAACCTACTCCACACAGATATGAAAGGCACTGGTACTCATCTTTGCTTTTTCTGTTGTCACAACCTTTTTTCTTCATTATCACATCTGGTAGTTTCTCAAGTCCTTCCTGTAGTCCATCTCCTATGATTGCACAGGTAGGGTGCAAATGCCAAGGAGCTGATGAACTCAGTCCACCCACTGCCAACAATTTCTCAGTCTCTGAGAGAGAGAACAAGTTCCTAAAGTCTTGTTTGTTAGCAGCTATATCCAGGGACTCCCTGAGTTTCTGATATCCTAGTTGTATTATTAAGTTAATTCTGGTTTCTTCCATCCTTTCAACATCAACCAAGTCCACAACAAACCCAACGCCATCTGTGTGCCTGGCATGTGACTTCCACGGTGGCCTTAATTTCTCCTGACCACCTACATCCCAGAAGTGAAAAGTGACTGTTTTGAATTTCCCAAGGATACCTTGATTTTCTCAGTGTTAAATCCTTTGATAGGTATGGTGTTTACAAATTCACTGAACTGCAGCCTTTGTAAAACAGTTGTCTTCCCATCATGGTCCAAACCCAGGATAACAATGTGGAAGGACTGAAATGAAGCCAGGCTGGACAGGGCAGAAACACGGTCTGACAGTTCAGTCCCCATTTCTAGCTGCTCTAAGTGTCCCAAATTGAAATGCTTTCTTCTTACTGCTTTAGAACTTCTCTTCCTAGGTGATCAGCTATGAGACTTCTGACTAACCATCCCTCCCTTGTCCAGACTCAGTGTGTCTCTCAGCCACTTGAGAGCCACACTGATACCTGTCTGTGGGCACCAGCAAGGCCTGGTAGGGGGGCACAAGACAACCCTGACAGGGGTGCCACGAGCCAGGCCTCACCCTAACGCTGCTCGGCCAGCGGCTCCAAACCTTGCCCCCTGCCGCCCCAAGATTTCTTAAACTAGATACATCTGTCTGAAGGTTCCAAAATCTTATTTTTTGCCATGATTTTCCTAAACAAAGAACAAATGAAAGGGACTAGTAAGGATATGAAGGGGATCCAAGTTTGCCCTTCTTCCAGCCACCTTCTGATTCAATCAGTGCTGTGTAGAATGTGAGCTCAGTTATGCAAACAGGAGCACACACTTACTTGAGTTATTTTACACTACTAACTGTGCCATCAGGATTCAAACTGTTCTGGAAGAAAAAACAATGTAAGAACTGTCTCGGTCTTACAGCTTCCAGGCAGGCATCGAAAGAAGCAATCTGGTCAGAGAAAACACAAAAGGTCTGCCCACGTTTCAATCAGCACACTTGATACTTAAACCCTAGGAATAAGAAAGTCATAACAGACTTCGGTTCATTTTAGGTGTTAAATAAATGCCTCAAAGTAAACAACATTTGATCTAGGAAGTGGGAGCTGCCATGGCGGAGCCCTCAACAAAACTGAAGTAAGTGCTGAGGCTTCCTCCTACCTCAGTATCTTTAACTTTGCCGTTTCTGGTAGTTCATCTCTCCCACCTTAAGTGTTTCATGGGTAAATAAAATTCACTGCATGGCTGTGTCAGATGCTCTACTAAACACTAAGAAGGTATTTTAAAATGTGATCTTCTCAATGACCCCAAGGTAAACAGGATTAGTCCCTTCATTTTAAGTTGAGCAACTAGCTAAGTTACACAAGGATTGAATCCAGGGCTATTTGTCTCTTGGTCAGATGTTATACTGCCTCCTATGCTCACTTTGGTCTTCTAAGAACCTCCCTGTGTTTTAAAAGGACAATGGAAAAACCTCATATATGCTTTTCCTGCTGTACCTAGGTTCTCAGGCTCAGACAATCCCTATGAGAGAGACACACGAGCTCCATTTTTAAGATCGGCAAAGCCCAAGAGAATTTGAGGGTTCTTGAAGACTTTAATTTCGTCTTTAGCAGATGAAGAAACAGAGTCCCAGGAAGGTTAGGTGCCTTGCCGAAGGACATAAGCTAGTTACTGTCAGAGCTGAGACCTGATTCTGGATTCACTGATCTCTATAAGCCATCACTCTGAAAGGAACCCACAGATAGTATAAATAATAGAATAGGAATGCCAGGCACTTTCCTAATGTTTTATGTGCTTTATCTAAGTACAATCAAAGGGATTCCCAACCCTGCAATGCTCGCTCATCACTGTTCTCTACTGATGTTTTAGCAAAGAAAGGGGAAAGATACAGATTCAATGTCTATCCAATTTTTAGTCCAATTAACATGCTCCTGTGCACACAGATGAATGGCTACTGCAAAAAGAGAATCTGAAGAGATTTAGAAAGTTTGGCCAAGAATGTACAATGGACTCACACAACATAAACAACACATTCTGAGCACCTGTGTGCTCCGGCTGTTTGCCAAGTGCTGGGAACACTAGGGAAAGAAAATAGACATCATTTGAATTAGGTGCATTTATAACAGTTCTCATGCAGACAAATGTGTTATTTTGAGAAAAATAATGGTCTTGGCATTAGAAAATGTGGATGCAAAGCCTGACTCTATCCTACGTTGTGGGTGGGACAGGTCACTGAGTATCTCTAAGCCCCCTGGCGAATGAGTGCACATCAGATCCCCCATCAAAGATGGTGTGAGAAGCAAATGCAATAAGCACTCAGTAACTGCTATTTTCACCATTTCCTTTTCAAATTCTGCAATCTAATCTTAAGAGAGCAGGCGTCCCTGCCAATAAAATTTAAAGTAAGATAATAAGCAATCAATATGGAGATTACTAAAAAATTCAGTATCTATCATGGAGTAAAGAAAAGCAAATTAACAAAAACGTGATTTATTGGGGCAGCGCCTGTGGTTCAAAAGGGTAGGGTGCTGACCCCATATGCTGGAGGTGGTGGGTTCAAACCCAGCCCTGGCCGAAAGAAAAAATGTGATTTATGGTAAGACAACAGGCAGCAGGGGAAGGCAAATTCAGAAGTGAGTGTCTGAATGAGGCTGACAGCACACTGCAACGGAGATACTGCCAAAATATATGTCAAAGTTTGCTGTCACCATTAAGACTCTACTATAAGGCCTGGCCGATGACTCACGCCTGTAATCCTAGCACTCTGGGAAGCCAAGGCAGGTAGATTGCCTGTGCTCACCAGTTTGAGACCTGGTCTCTACTAAAAGTAGAAAAAGTAGCCCAAGGCTAGCCGCAGTAGCTCACGTTTGTAATCCAGCACTCTAGGAGACCAAGGTAGACGGACTGCTTGAGTTCGAGACCAGCCTGAGCAAGAGCGAGACCCTGTTTCTAAAAAGAGCCAGGTGTTGTGGTGGGTGCCTGTAGTCCCAGCTACTCAGGACACTGAGGCAAGAGAACCACTTGTGCCCAAGAGTTTGAGGTTGCTGTGAGCTGTGACACCATTAGCACTCTACAAAGGGTGACAAAGTGAGACTCTGTCTCAAAAAAAAACCCAGAAAAACTAGCTAGGTGCTGTGGCAGGCACCTGTACTCCCAGCTACTCAGGAGGCTGAGGCAAGAGGATCTCTTGTGCCCAAGTGCTTGAGGTTGCTGTGAACTATGACGCTATAGCACTCTACCGAGGGCGACAAAATAAGACTCTGTCTCAAAAAAAAAAAAAAAAAGGCTCCACTACACCTTTGTTTTCACCAAGGTTATATTTGGTCAATTCTTAATGCCTTTTTAGTCAGCATGGCCTTTTCTAACAGCAGGATAATTACCATAAAACCCATAGTTACAAAGTAAATGTGTAAGAAACAGCAGCAAAGTAAGGCAAAAGTTAAATTGCTCCAACAAGAGAAATTCTTTACATAAACAACTAATGAAATGTAAAGCTTGTCAATCTGCACTAAGCTCTGAATAAGCATGAGAAAACCACTTTGAGTTGGCAATAATACTCCTCTAATGTCACAAAATTCCCAGTAAGACGCAACAAATCTGAAACCATTCCTCCTGGTTATTGTAGCTCCTATTACAGTATTATTTGAAAGATGATTGCTTTTTAAAAAATTTTTTTTTCTTTTTTTTTAAACCATAATAATGGCTGCATGAGAAAGATGATTCTTTTCCGGGTTTATACAACTGAGTACCCAGGACGTGCTCACAGTGGTTGTTTGTTGTGGGATTCATTTTCATGTGAGAAACGCGGACGAGTTTGTAGAGACAGGAACCAACCTGAGGATTTGGGGTTTATACTTAACTCTGGAGCTAAGTAGGAAAGATGCTTCTGTCTCTGGACTCTAGTTCCTCAGTCTGTAAAAGGAGATAAGAAACCACACCTTGCTCCCTCTCAGCAACACTGGACAAGCAACACTGAATGCAAGAACAAACTATGAATACACCTCTAACGTGCGCTCACAATTTAAATGCGATACAAACCTAAAGTGATAACTTTACTGTCATCAGTACTAACAGAGGCATAACAAAGGTCCGGACTTAACCCTTCCCTTGTTTTTTGGGATATCAAAGAGCTGATGATTTTCTTTACAAAGGTAAAATGTGACATAATAATAAACAATAATTAATACACAGTGAACCCAAACCAAATTACAGAATTCTACCACAGTCCTGAAAGTAAACCTGGTTCAAATATCGAACCTACATGTCACCTGATCCTTCTCCAACTCCGTGGGAAGAACAGGTAGTATTGTGCTTGAGTTTTATAGACTACAACCTTGGAACTCTAAAAGAGGAGAGCAACTCACCCCAGGGTCCAGTTAAAGCCAGGGCCCTTCACCCTCCGATGTAACTTAATGTTCATCCCACTGGTCTGTGTTATGAGGTGTCTATATTTTCAAGGAGATTCATTTTACACAAGGTCAAACTTCTAGGCTGGTAATTTTATCATTCATTTGACACAGAGGGCAACTTCTACCACAAGAAAATCAAGGAACTGTGCACACAAGAAGTGAAAGGGCGGCATCTATTGGCAGAAGAGTGTTGCTACAATGGAAGCAGTGCTGAGAGCTTCAAGATTCAAAAATGCCAGTAATGTCAACAGTGCACAAAACAGAGTGGAAAGAAAAACCATATTGTTAGAGGTGCAAGGGGGAAAAGCGAGTGAGCAGTGGGAAGTTCTAAAACTGATACCAATGACCACTTTGGTGATCAATTTCAAACAAATAGTTTTGATTCTTTTGTTCTGAGTCAGAGTCTCACTCTGTCACCCTTGGTAGAGTGCTGTATCATCACAGCTCATAGCAACCTCAAACTCTTGGACTCAAGTGATTCTTTTGCCTCAGCCTTCTGAGTAGCTGGACTATAGGTGCCCACCACAACGTCCGGCTTTTTAAGAGACAAGATCTTGCTCTGGCTCAAGCTGGTCTTGAACCTGTGAGCTCAGGCAATCCACCCGCCTCGGCCTCCCGGAGTGCTAGGATTACAGGCATGAGCCACCATGCGGCCCTTAGAGTAGTTTTTATATCCATCCCTTTGGGAGCAAGCTTTCTTTGGGAATGAATACAGCTGTGGTTTTGTAATGAAAGTCAATGGCAAATCACTGGGGAAAAGTTTTGTAACTGAAATTTATTCCATGGACAGTGTTTCAGGAAAAGAAGGGAAAATGGAGGGAGAAAGGAGGAAGCTGACACTTGCGAAGCGCCTACTGGTTTAAAGTATCCCTAATCCAAAAGGCTTGGGGATCAGAAGTGTTTTACCCTTTGCATTTTGGGATATTTGCATTGTCTTTAACTGCTGAGCATCCCTAATCCAAAAATCCAAAATCTGAAATGCTCCAGTGACTATTTCCTTTGGGTGCCAGGTCCATGCTTAATAAGTATTGGATTTTGGATTTTAGGTTTTTGGATTCAGGAGGCTCAGCCTGTTTTATGTTGCAGGCACTTTATACCCTGTTTAAGACTCACATAGACACAAAATATACCCTAAAGGCTCTTTTCTCACTTTATAGTTGGGAAAAAGAATGCTCAGAGAGGAGAAACTGGTCCAGAGCTACTCAGCAAATGGTAAAGTCAGGATTAGAACCCTGAAGGCCTGACTCTAGTGATCCTAACCACCAAACATACTTCCTCTTAACTGAAACAGCAGTCACTTGGGTACACATAAAACACAATTTCCATACAAACAGCGCAAATGAAACTTCAAAAAACCTTGTAAAGCAAATGTGTCAGAAAAAACATTTGGACGTATAGAACCACCACCAACCTCACTTGTGTCTTTTGCTCAGTAGAAGATAATAAATTACCATCAAACCTCCTCCTCTTTAAATCATCTTCGCAATACTACTTCATCCCTACACTGTCAGTTCAAAATCTCAGTAATTATCAGCATCAAACTCCCAACAGAGAAATGAAGAAAGGGAGAGGGACTTTTCCCATTCAAAAAGTACTGGTGCTCAGCGCAAACACATCAAGAGACACAAGATGCTCAACTGGGCTGTATTTTATTTGAATGGTGGAGCATCAGGATTTCTATAAGTAACAGTGGGAAATGACATGAGGACAACATTTTAGATAATGAAAAAAGTTCCACATCATGTGCGTCTTTTCAGAGGCACTAAGTTATATAAGTAAGTGTCACTTTTCAGAGTTCTACCAGAGACTCTCTTTGGATAAGGGTAAGAAAACCAGCATATATCTTCTCCTTTGTCTTAATATTTTATGTGCTGGGAATATGGATGACTGGAACTGTCAAAAGTCTGTGTGAGGAAAAAAGTGGGTGGTGGAAGCTGAAAAGGAAAATTGAAGAAAGAATCTCTGACAGCTCCAAGGAAGAAGAGTAAAAAATACACATCTGGGTGAATGCAATCACAATTCAAAGGTATGGTTGGTGGGTCTAGTAATAAGAAAGATAATTTACATTCACCTCCGCTAAAAACTCAAAACTCTGCTTCTAGAATAACTGATTTCCATTTTAAACTATTTCTCAGTCTTTGGAAGAGTCTTCATGAAAAATAAACAGTGAATTTACAGTCATTTCTCTTCTTCTCTGACTTCAAATTGTGGCAAAATTAAAGGAACTGAACCAAATCTGGCCTTGGTTGTAATGAGATTCAAACTCAAAACATCCCAGAGTCTGATGACAGCACTTAGGAATTCCAGGCCTTCAAGTTGTTAATCCCAACCTGGCAACATTTTGACACCTGGGTCAGAATAAACAATGTTTGCCAAGAGACTGCCCTTGCCACCCATGATGACACGACTAATCAAAGGTCTTAAGGGCCAGTGTATAGAAACAGCACCAGAGCATGGAAGAGAGAAACTTCTGAAAAATCTACTCCCTGCAAAGATAACAATTATTATATAAAAAGTATCATTTGCTACTTACAAATAGGTTTATGAAGCAATTAACTACGTATGAATAGGTTTACAAAGCAATTAACTTTAACACATCCCTGTATACACACAAGTATGTTTCTCGGTTCTAGTCTATAACACTCCTCTATGTCCTACTGTTATAATGCTTTCATTATTGTGCTTTTGATATCTGGAAGTATTTAAATTCAACTTTGTTCTTGTTCAAAAATTTCTTGAATATTCTGATGCATTTATACCTCTACATGGGAAGTAAATAAGACACTATATTTAAACATCTACTTATCTAGGTTTTCAGATTTAATGACATAAAATTATAATCTTTGATCATTCTAACATTTTTCTATTTCTAATAATGCTCTCTCCCTCCCTTTCCCCCTACTATAGTTTATTGGTATCGTCTTCCTTTCAACGTAATCAAGTCTGCCAAATATCATGTCCTTTCAAAGAATGTTTTTGGTTTTATAGCTCAACTTTTTCATTTATTTTCTATTTCATTAAATTTTGCTTTTATCTTTATACTTTTTTAAAGATCATTTATAACCTTTCTTGTATTCTAAAAAAGAAAATACATTTAAGGCTATAAATCCTCTTCTGAATACCATTTTTTGCTACATCCCATAGGTTCTGAATTACAGGTTTTGGAATTTTGTAAGGTTCTTATAATTCATTTGTAAATAGTTTATAAGTTCTATTTGGACTTTTATCTTCAAAGCAAGAATTATTTAGAGATATGTTTTTACATTTTCAAATGGGATAAAGTAGCTTTGGCTACTTTCTTATTGTTAATTTCTAATTTTATTAAATATTATAGTCCGTGAACGTGCTCTGTGATTTCTGGGTTAGAATTTATCTTTGTGTACTTTAAAACAGTCAAAGTTTATGAATATTCCATATATGTTCTTAAAAGTTTCATGTAAATTTGAAAAGTTTTTCTATTCTCTGTTTCATCAACCTTGTCAATAGTGCTTGCTAGCTTTGTTTTTTGTCTAACTGAAATGTCAGTTTTTGAAAGAATATTTAAATCTTGATTAATTTCTTCAAACTACAGTTTTCTCATTGCTCCTTATAATTTCTATCAGTTCTAAATAAATATATACACTTCAGAGAGGTTCATTATTTATACCTTTTAGATCAAGTATACTTTTCAGCAGTATACGATACATTTCTTTCCCATTTAACATTCTTTTGTCTTGTATTCTATTTCATCTGATATTAATATTGTTTCACCTACTTTCCTATTTGCCTAGTGTTATCTTTTTCCATTCCTGTTTTAAACTTTTCAGTGATGTTTCAGTTATATCTCTTACACACAGTGTTAAGCTGCATCTTGTCTGCTATTTTTCCTCCAGGGTCTCTGTCTTTTATCAAGAGGTTTTAATGCACTCACATTTACTGTGATTACCGAGTGTTTACATTTAGACTGTCAGCTGGTGTGTCACTCAGCTCCAGCCACAAAGAACTTCTTTCCTTCCTTAACCACCTATGTCCTGCTTCAGAGTCTTTGTACTGGTCCTCTGCCTTCCTGTGGCTTGCTTCCACTCTTCGTTCATGTGTCCAGCTGAACGCCCTGTCTCTCTACATAGCCTTTTTTCAAGTACCTCTGAACTGTGCTTTTGTTTTGTTGTTGTGAATATTTGTTATTACCTGAACTAACATTCACTACACTACTGACTTAATGTCTGTTTTCTTCACTGTAAACTCCATAAAGAATGTGGGCTTCGGGGGCACAGACCCCATATACCAAGGGTGGCAGGTTCAAACCTGGCCCCCGCCAAACTGCAACAACAACAAAAATAGCCAGGAGTTGTGGTGGGGGCCTGTAGTCCCAGCTGCTTGGGAGGCTAAGGCAAGAGAATTGTCTAAGCCCAAGAGCTGGAGGTTGCTGTGAGCTGTGACGCCATGGCACTCTACCAAGGGCAACAAGTAAGACTCTGTCTCTACAAAAAAAAAAAAAAAAAAGAATGTGGGCTTCACTTGTTTTGTTCACCACTGTTGGCTATTGAGTCATCTTAAACTAAGATATTCCAGTGTGTTTTTGAAGATTCATGAGCCAAACTGGATTTAAGTTTACAGCTTTTTGTGGCCTTATGAATGGCAAAATAGAAATATCTGACTTCCCATCAAAGTAACAATCTTTCCCCATAGTGATCTGTTTATAAATTATAAAATATCAATTTTACAGAATACTGCATTTCATACACCATCTATTAATCACCATATATCTTAAACACTAAAGAGAATCTTTGGGGTTTTTTCAACTTGGCAAATAAGACAATTCAATCTTAGAAATGGGACAAGTATTCAGTTTCAAACAAAAATATGAAGCTTTTTTGGTGAGTAGCAAATTCTTTCCCTAATTAAATTACTTCTCACTTGCCATTTTGGGCAAAAAGTTCATTCTGAAATAGCAATTGCCTTCATAAGAGGATATCTTTTTTTCATAATTAAATACTGCCTGTCTGGGAATAAGAATGTCTCTGAGATTGCTGAGGGAACTGTATTAGCTAGTCTGACATAAATCCTTCTTTAGCCTTAAGGAGATTATTTAGAAACTTAACTTCACTCAATAGATTGCCTCTTTTTTTGCCAGATGTCACTTGCAAACATACCTTTGCCCATATTTTATGTCATTCTTTGGTACTTCCAATAAGAGTACAGAATACTCAAAAGGGGACTAAGAAAGAAATTTAAAAATCATGCAGTGTTAATAAACTATGAAGGGATAGCTGCACTCCCATGTTTACTGCAGCACTAGTGACAATTGCTAAGATATGCAATCAACCTAAGTGCTCATCAATGGATGAATAGATAAAATAAGGTATATATACAAATGGGAGTATTATTCAGCACTAAAAAGAATGAAATTCTGTCATTTGCTATACCACACATGGAAATGGAGGTCATTACATTAAGTGAAATAAGCCAGACACAGAAATACAAATACTGTATGTTCCTACTCCTGTATGGAAACAGAAAAACCAATCTCACGGAAGTAAAGAGGAGAATGGTGGTTACCAGAAGTTGGGAAGGGAAGGGAAGGGGAGAGGGGGAGAGGAAGAGATGAAGAGAAGTTGGTTAAGGGGCACAAAAATACAGTTAGAGAGAATAAGTAAGTTCTAGTATTCAACAGTACAGTAGTATAGTTAACAATAACTTACTGTATATTTCAAAATAGCTAAAAGAGAAGATATGTAATGGTCCCACTACAAAAGACTTACGTTTAGAATTATGCATACTTACATAACATTCTTTTTTAAAAAAGGAAACTAGGCCTAACAGTACAGATTTGGGGATTTATTTATTTATTTTTATTTTTTTTAAAGACAGAGACTTATTATGTTGTCCTCGGTAGAGTGCTGTAGTGTCACAGCTCACAGAAACTTCAAACACTTGGGCTTAAGTGATTCTCTTGCCTCAGCCTCCCAAGGAGCTGGGACTACAGGTACCCACCACAACCACCGGCTATTTTTTGTTGTTGTTGTAGTTGTCATTGTTAAGCTAGCCTGGGCCAGGTTCGAACCTGCCAGCCTTGGTATATGTGGCCAGCGCCCTAAACACTGGACTACGAGCACCGAGCCTGATTCGAAGATTCTTAAACACTCTATCACAATGATGATGTGACTTAGTAGTTATTTAAACATCTTTGCCTAAAGACTCACTAAACTGAGAAAATCAGTCTTACGAATACACTAAAGATAACTACATAAGCAACATGGAATAGCAAGCACAATAACTCAAATATCTTAAGTCTACTGATGAACCATGGCAGTCTGGAGCACTGTGTTAAGAAGGATTCTGAAGCTCAATCCCAACCTGTGGAAAAGACAGATGCCAAAGACCCAGAAGAGAAGAACAGCAGCAGATGTACCCTATATTTGGTCCCCTTTGTATAGTAATAAAAACACTGTACCCATGTTCAAAAAATCTATAGCCCTCCTGTAGTAGCAACTAGAATAACTTTTTTTCTTTTTTTGCAGTTTTTGGCCAAGGCTGGGCTTGAACCCGCTACTTCTAGGGCTGGTACCCTACTCTTTTGAGCCACAGGCTGCCCTGGAATAACTTTTTAAAATAGAATCAAGTCACCTCCTTCTAATGGCTTTCCATACCACGCCAGAATGAAAGCTAAAGTCCTTAATATTACACAAAAAGCCCTGCATTTTCCAGCTCTCCGTTACATCTCTGATATTATTCCCTGGTACATATTATTGATGCTATTCCAAACATACTGTTTCTCTTCACTGTTCTGTAAACACACCCACCAAGTCCCTTGCCTCAGGATCTTTGCATTTGCTATTCCTGCAGCCTGAAAGCTCTTCCTCTGGATAGTCACGTAGTTCACATCCTTGTGTTCTTACCAATAAGGATGTCCCTGTCTCCTCTATTTTTAAAAGCTATACATACACACATACTCTCTTTCCCCTAATCTCCCTTTTGCTTTATATTTTCCACAATTCTAACCACCATCTGACACATTGAATATTTTACTTATTTTCCTTCTTCTAGAAAAGCGGTTCTCAACCTGTGGGTGGTGACCCCTTTTAACTGTATTAAAGGTTCACGGTATTAGGAAGGTTGAGAACCACTGTTCTAGAATGAAACTTCCATAGGGGATCGGTTTTTAGCTGTTCTGTTCACTATGAGATTCCCAGAATAGTGCCAAATACATAGTGGCACACACACATGCCAGTGAATGAATAAATAAATTAATAAACAGATGATAAAAACAAATGAACCTGATTCTAGCATGGGTTCAGTGAGTAATTGGTTAAATAACTTTAGGTGAGCTATTCTGGTCCTCAAAAGCTCTCTAGGTACTGACCTCAACTACCATTATTTGTATAATCTATGACATTCCTACCAATTTACAAAAGTAGAAATGAAGTTACGGAAGAATGACATCATGTCCTTTAGGCCAGTCAATAGAATAGGAGAAAATCAAGACCAGAAAGGCCTTCCAGAGTTCAAATCCAAGGCTCAACTAAGCTCTTTTATAAACAACAACAGAATTATGACAGCTAAAAGACAAACTTCAGAATACAAAAATAAAAAATTCCTAAAGAGAAAAATCCCTTCTAGAAATATTCAAAACAGGGATAGACTCCTTACTCTTTCCCCAATTTTTTGTGTGCCTCTACTCATTAAATCCTTATAAACATTAATAATTGTGGTTGAAAGAGAATGTTCCATAGCAGAGAAAAGAAAAACACATCCAGCTTTTCATTAGAAACTTTAAAATAATTTATATTTATTCTTAGAAAAAATTCAGGATAATCCTCTCAGAGTGCATAAAATTAGAATGGCTAGCAGAACAAGAAGACACCGCAAAACAATAAAAACTGTCTTTCAATCTAATTCTTTTTTTTTTTTTTTTTTTGAGACAGAGCCTCAAGCTGTCCCCCTGGGTACAGTGCCATGGCATTATAGCTCATAGCAACCTCCAACTCCTGGGCTCAAGCGAGTCTCCTACCTCCGCCTCCCAAGTAGCTGGGACCACAGGCGCCTGCCACAACGCCCAGCTATTTTTTGGCTGTAGCCGTCATTGTTTGGCAGGTCCTGGCTGGGGATTCGAACCCGCCACCTTAGGTGTACATGGCTGGCGCCTTAGCCGGTTGAGCTATAGGTGCCGAGCCTTTCAATCTAATTCTTAAATATAAAATCAAAACCTCAAACTATTAAAGACAACTGCATCTTCATTTGATGACAGAGTATTGCTTTCTTAATTTCAAAAAAGAATGGCAAGTGAACAAAAGATTTTTAAAGCAACAAAAGACACCACTATTTAGGGACCCCAGAACTGCCTACCAACTGTCTCTCAACCCAGGAATCGCTGCCAACTACAATTATGAGACTCAAACTGCACAAAAAAATGCTCCAGCACTTTCAGTGAAATGACCGAATTGGATGTGTGATACTGCAACTAACCTCCCCTGGAAGACATAACTATTTACTTACAAACTCATAGTCTCCATCTTGTGGCACTTTCCAATCTGAAGAATTTTTCAGTGGGCCAGGTACACTCTTGCCAAAGCTGTTAATCTGGTTTTCCTTTTCTTTTTGTTCAAAATATTCAAGAAAAGATGGTTTTGCAGGCTGCATAGTCTCATCCCTTCCTGAAAACCAAGAAAAATAAAAATTGAAAAGGAACACTGTTACATTTTAGATAAGTTTAATAAACGGATCTATCTCTAGCTGGGCTACAGTCTCTGGATCAGTGGGTCTTTCTGTTAGATAAGACTCCTTCAAGAATCTATGAAACTACAGAAAAAGGGCACAAATGCTCACTCAAAATATTTCTCACAGAGTTTTAAGAGGATTTAAGGTCCCCCTAAAATACAGGCAAAAACTTCTCCAGCATCCCTTTTTCTGGATAGACGGATTGGGTGATGCAGTGATTCTGAGTAAGCTACAAATAATACATTTTAGGTCTCCTATAGGAAATAGTTCTCATAATATGTAGATTGAAAATAGAGACGCAAAAGTATCTATTTAGCATCTATCAAATACGAAAGTCTCTACAGGCACTGGAATAGGAAGGAGGTGATACAGTAGGGTGATTTTGATAACCTCGTGGCCTAACTGGAGTAAGAAAAATATGCATAAGTAAGTCACAATCCATCCACTCTGAAATATCATGTAACACTTGAAATACTATCTATACATGGTTTATAATAAAGTTAAAGGGAAAACAAGATAAAGTATATGTATATATACAGTATAATCCCAACTCTATAAAATTATATACATAGGAGAAAAAGTCTGGAAGAGAATATATCAAAATGTTAACAGGGTTTGTCGCTGGTAGTAAGACTATACATTATTTTATTTACTTTTATTTATTTATTTATTTGCCAGGGCCGAGTTTAAACCCACCACCTCTGGCATATGGGGCCAGCGCCCTACTCCTTTGAGCCACAGGCACCGCCCCTATTTACTTCTTTTAAACAGTTTTTTAAAAGAGAGTACTAAATATTAAATACATAGAACTAACTATAAGAGTTACATTTGTCCAGATCTTACAAGTTGGAAGGTCATGGAAGAGTGGTAAAGGGGAGCTTACTTAGGCTGGGCCTCAAGCCATTCTGGAGAACAGAATCAGCAGTTACCATAAGAGAGCAGTATATGGCAATTACTCGTAACAACAGCAAAAGAATTCAGTTAAAAACCTAGCTGAGTGTACCTGCTTCATATGCTAAAAGTTATCTTTGTGCCCGTGATTAGTATTCTGATTCGGGGAAACACAGCATTTTTTTTTCAGTATTTTCCACGAACATTTAAGTTTATGCAGCCCTTTCCCACATTAACCAGGAAAAAGAACCGGAAGGTTCAGAGCCTGAAGAGGTATGTGGATAGAAATCTAGAAGATAAAGAAGAGTAAGAGTTTCTCTTCAGGCATCCTTGTCCTAAGCAATCTTACTGATCTCATGACCCTCGCCTAGTCCACTTTCAAGCCGGCACCCAATCTCTCTCAGACATTTGTCATCTTTCTGTCACCATTGCTAAGTTCAACTAATCCTAAATTTGCCCACTTCCAGATGTTGCCAATAGCTTACCACACTGTTGTCTCCCCACTTACTAAGCCTTAAACACAAAATTTGCTAGGACTAGTCAATGAGTACATGGTGTTATGTGTGTTCTAAGTATGGTGCTAGGGACTTTCCGTGTTTAATTGTTAAGCCAAATTTAAGGTATTATTTCTTAACATAGTTCCACAGGAACTACACAAAGATACATAAATGATAATGCTCTGGATCTGCCAACATGTCAGGAAGCCATGTTCTTTTGCTCAGTCCCCTCCTCTGGACAACTTTGCAGCAATGCTACACATAATCCTATGAATTAAAAAAACAGGTGTTCAGAGGACCTCCTAGAGCCAGCGACTGCAATAGCCCTGCCAACTGATGTCAGAGGAGGTCAGACAATTAAGTTTGCAAACTCATCCTAGAAAAAGTGCTGTATACTTCATTGCTAATTATCATTATGGTCACCTTCAAAATACTCCCTTGAACCATCTGGTGACCCTACGATATTCGGCAATGAGGTATCTAGCACTTTTCCAGAAAGAGTTTGCAAAATTAATTGTCAAACCCTGTATGACCAAAGGTCTGATGGCTATTCAGAAGAGTTCCAAAACTGCTTTGAAGGGTAGGCTTGGAGCTGGTATCAGTGCATAGCTTCCCAAGGGGAGTACTTTGAAGGTGACCATGGTGATATTCAGCAATGAGGTATGTAACACTCTAAATAGAGTTTGCAACCTTAATTGTCCCACCTTGTATGTAGTGCACTTTATACAAAACATCCTGACAAGATATACTAACTAGCTGAACAGAACAGACGGTCCAGAAACAAAATAAAAGTCCAAATGGCTGGCCAGGTTCGGCGGCCTGTAATCCTTACACTCTCAGAGGCTGATCTGGATGGATTGTTTGAGCTCAGGAGTTCGAGACCAGCCTGAGCAAGAGAAAGACCCCCATCTCTACTAAAAATAAAAAAACCTGCTTGGGTATTTTGGCGGGCGCCTATAGTCCTAGCTACTTGAGAGACTGAGCCCAAGAGTTTGAGGTTGCTGTGAGCTATGATGATGCCACGGCACTCTACCCAGAGCAACAGAGTGTGACTCTGTCTCGAAAAAAGATTAAATTGAATCTCTACCATCAGACCTTAAACCAGGAAAACTCCAAACAGATAGCAGATCTAATTATAAATATAAAATGCATAAATGCTAGAAGAAAACAGGTGAATGCCTTTAAAATCCAGGTGTGGAAAAGGTTTTTGAACTATGACAAAAATCCAAATACAATAAAAAATAGATAAAAACGTTTTGTGTAACAAAAACACCACAAATTTTAAAGAATAATCATGCGTACACATACTAAGCCATGTTTCAAGACAAATGGAAACAATTATTTGCAATACCATAAAAATGTTTTAAAGAAAATTTTAAAAATGATTTATGTATAGTCTTGATAGATCAGTTCCTAATATTTATTTATTTATTTATTATTATTATTATTTTTTGAGACAGAGCCTCAAGCTGTCCCCCTGGGTAGAGTGCCATGGCATCACAGCTCACAGCAACCTCCAACTCCTGGGCTCAAGCGAGTCTCCTGCCTCCTCCCAAGTAGCTGGGGCCATAGGTGCCCGTCATAGTGCCTGGCTATTTTTTTGGTTGTAGACGTCATTGTTTGGCGGACCCAGGCTGGATTCAAACCCGCCACCTTAGGTGTAGTATGTGGTTGGCGCCTTAGCTACTTGAGCCACAGGCGCCGAGCCAGTTCCTAATATTTAAAGGACTTTTTAAATCAAGAAATAGAAGACAAATAAAGTAGAAAAATGCACTAAAGACCTAAAAAGACATATGAAAACATACTGAGGTTCACTCACAGTAAGAGAAACTCAAATTAAGACTACTTAGAAATATCATTTCCTACATTTCAGACTGGCCAAAATTCACAAGCTTGAAAACACACTGTCTGTGGAGACTGAGGCACTCATATGTTACCGAATTGGAATGCAAAATGGTACAATCCTACAAAGAAGATCTGGCACTGCCTAAATATCAAACTCAGAAATGAGGTGCATTCCAAGGAAGACTGCCTGCAGGAAAAAAAAAAAATTCTGTAATGTGAAGTGAAGGAAGGCACAGAAGAACTCTGTGGTGCTACATTTGAATGGAAAGTATTAATATGAACTCGTGATTTTTTAAAATACAGAAGATACTTCCAAGTTTTTTCAATTTAAAGGCCTTGAAGCAACTGATACCCCAGAACCAATAAGCATACCTCGAACTCAGATCTTGGTGTCCAAAGACCATTCCCTACTAAAAGGAAGTAGGCCGTCTTAAGCAAAACAGCTGATTCCAGGGCTAAAGCAGGAAAACTACAAAACGGACCTGGAGCATCTTTTTGTGCCAAAAAAAGCAAGCAAATATTCAAAAACCGATCGAGACATATCAAAAGGATGCAGGGGCCATCTTGAGGGGCTCCCGCTGGTATGCTTCGAATATCAAAAAGAATACACTGAATAAAAAGAATCTATGAGATCAGAGCAATAATCTAAAAGTAAACCAGGTTTGGGACAGAAGGGAAAGCTCCTCTTTAGAAAAACTGCCATTTGATAACTATGTTATGATAACAAAAAATAAAATCATCTTTCTTATGAAATACACACTTAAAGTCTCAGAGTGAGCTGAACATATAAGGTACCAACTTCTCTCTCCTCATTCCTGCCACCACCCACTGATCCCATACAGAAATGACTAAAATGAGTTTATCAATAAAAACAGTGACTTCCGGACAGAAATAATAGGTATTTAAAATTCTTTCTCCTGTGGAATTGTTACCAAAACCATAAGGATATTGTCCTTTTTAAGAAAACATTATATCCAACAATAAGACATACTTCCATGGTTGTTCATTAATTCCTTTTAGAAGGAATTTAGGTGGATTTCAGAAATTAAAATCTTTCAATCCAAGTTGAAACACTCAAGATACTATTTCTGTGGTCTAGTTCTAAACCATGCCATAAAAATCAAAAGAATGCCTGCTATGTTAGAGCACAATCATTTGTATTAATTTCTATCTCTGTTCAGATGAAAAAGTGAGAACATTTGCTTTCCTCATATTTGGGTTATGACAGCCCTTCCCAACACTCCTTAAAGATTTCTAACATTTCTGGAGTTAAAATACCAACTGTTCTTTGTCTCTTTCAACAACTAACAGTTAGAAATAAGAAATTCTATCTGAAATTCCTTTCTTTTCTTTTCATGTTTTGATACAATAGTAGGGACCTGATTATAAATTTAAAATTCAAAGTTCCAAAAACTACAGTGAATTTTATAATAAAGGTTTTGATCTAATCATGTGAATAAACTGAGAGCAAGATTCACACATGTATTAGAAATTTAACTGTAGCAAAATGATTAGTTAAAAAGATATATATATATATAAATAAATAAAACTTGATTTTGGAGGCAGGACAACAGAAAAATCCCCCTCTCAGAATTTCATGTTAAATATATTTTACCACAATAAAATAAAAAATTGGGGGAAAAAATCCCTCAGTATGTGGCTCAAAAATTTAGATTCTGTTTCTGACTATATGATTTTGAGAAAATCACAGGTTCCCAATCTCCACAAAGAGGACACTGGGCCATGTTATTTCTAATTTCCCTTGTAGCTTTGAAAATTTCGTGATTTTATAACTTGGCAATAGCATATGAAAACCTATTTATGCTCCAGTTATTGATAACTATTCAAAAGAAGAAGTTCTTATCTCCAGAGGAATTATGATATGTGATGATTCTAATCTAAAATGTGTTACAACTAGATGTGTATGGACATAAAACAAAGACCAGACCAAATGAAAAAACAGCACTCAATAAGTATGTTAGTGATGAGAATGTCTCTGAGTCTTCAGATCTCTTTTTGTTGTTGGCTTATTTTTACAGATGGAAGAGGTGACCAAACTATAATAAAGAAACCATCTAGAGCAGCAGTTCTCAACCTGTGGGTCGCAACTCCTTTGTAACAATGAAAATACATCCTGCATATCAGATATTTACATTACAATTCATAACAGTAGCAAAATTACAGTTATGAAGTAGCGACGAAAATAATTTTATGGTTGGGGGTCACCACAACATGAGGAACCATATTAAAAGGTCACAATATTAGGAAGGTTGAGAACCACAGATCTAGAGATACAGGTGATAAAAATATTTTATGTAATGAAAGCAGAAAAAAAATTAAAGAATCAACCAGTTAGGGAAGCCACCTCAACTGGCAAGAAACTGTGTATACATTCAGAAACAGGTGATCCCTGTATTTAGTCATTCCAGAAATTAAATGCTCTCACTGTAATGATTCTTTCCTATGTGTAAGACTGCTTCATGGATGGGTTATGGAGATAGCAGTCCCACTGTTACCAATATCATTTAACACTGTAATTAAGGGCAGCACCTGTGGCTCAGTGAGTGGGGCACTGGCCCCAGGTACCGAGGTTGGCAGGTTTGAATCCAGCCCCGGCCAGACTGCAATTAAAAAAAAAAATAGCTGGGTGTTGTGGTGGGCACCTATAGTCCCAGGCTCTCAGGAGGCTGAGGCAAGAGAATCACCTAAGCCCAAGAGCTGGAGGTTGCTGTGAGCTGTGAGCTGTGAATGGCACTCTACTGAGGGCAACAAAGTGAGACTCTGTCTCTTAAAAAAATAAAAAAAAACAAAAACACACTGTAATTAAGATGAAGCACCTGTTCTTGGTCTGATTTTCTTTTTTTTTTTTTTTTTTTTTT
>NW_003852418.1:7277972-7307950 GCF_000181295.1 Otolemur garnettii | reverse complement strand
GCCACCTTAGGTATATGTGGCTGGCGCCTTGGCCGCTTGAGCCACAGGCGCCGAGCCCTGATTTTCTAGAATAATAATTCTCAGTAAAGAGATTTGCATCCTTATCACAATTAGTATCTAAGACATACTATTTTCAAAAATGGCTACAGTAACATCCTCCTGCTATTTTTCTTTTTTTTTTTTTTGAGACAGAGTCCCACTCTGTCACTCTAGGTAGACAGCCCTGGCATCATAGCACACAGCAACCTCAAACTCTTGGGCTCAAGCGATCCTCTTGCCTCAGCCTCCTGAGTAGCTGGGACTACAGACTCTTGCCATGATGGGGTCTCTCTCTTGCTCGGGATGGAGCTCAGGAGATCCACCCGCCTGAGCCTCCCAGAGTGCTAGGATTACAGGCATGAGCTATGATGCCCAGCCCCTCCTGAGTTCTGCTTTCCCACAATGGGCCTACCTATCTAACTTGCTTTGGTCACTGAGACAATAGCAAATGCATAGCAAGAAGAAACTTAAAAATTATGTGTATTCTACTACAGAAAATAAGTCTGAATGAGCCTGCAAGATGATGAAATACCACATGAAGAGGCTGGTGAGCAGATGTCTCTAGCTGAGGACTTCATAAATCAGCCAGCCCCAGCTGACTAAAGAGCAGAGCAAACCAGCCCAGATTGGAAGAACTGCCTAGCTGAGTCCAACCTAACTACCAACTTCCAGAATTGTGAATTATATAAAATGGAGCTATTATAAGCTACTACATGGGGGCGGGGGTCTTTTGTTATACAGCAAAAGCTAACTGATACAGTCCAATCTGTCTCTCTTTCTCTCACACACACATACACACACTCATAAACCCCACCCTAAATCTACAAAAAGAGTTCCATTCTTTGGGAACTCAGGTTCAAATTCAACAAGCCTTTATTGAGTACCGTCTACATTTCAGGCTTTCACATGATGTTCTTATCCAACTTTATGACCACCATATAAAGGAGGGAGGGAAGAGGCTTTGCACTTACCAGATACCAAGCAAATCCCAGGCAATGTACTACCTCACTTAATCCTCAAAGAATATTCTGAGGTATGTGTTTTTATCCCCCTTTTACAGGTGAGATATTTGCCTAGGATTCCATAGCTAGTAACCAACAAGGACAGGATTCGAATGCCAATTGTTAGGTTTTAAGTTTAAAAAGCTGCATCTCAGATTGTAAATTCTCTAAAATCAAAATAAAGATTCTCAACATGTTAGAACTGCCATTAAGTGTACAAGGAGTGAGGGAATGGAATTTTCCCAGTAACCTTATCTTTGAACTTTTCTTTCAGCACCCTTCAGTTAGACAAATGATCAAGTGTGGTGGACAGCAACCTGACAGTGCTGAAAACCATGAGAGAATCACTCCAAGCTGATTAAAGGCCAGGCTGTCCCCAGGGCTTCAGCTTGCCAGTGGGCTTTTTGTTTTGACTAGAGCTAGAGTATTTTTTCAAATGTATCCCAGAAAATGAAGACATTCAGTGAATGATAATACAAGAAACCTAAAGCCATAGGAAAAATGGACGAAAGCAAAGAAACCAAGCCTTGAAAATAGTCACATCTTGCTCTGATTCTTTTATCTGGTGCAAGAAATACATGAACTCCAATACTACAACTGGCCTATTTTTCACTGTAGGCAGCATTCATCAAGCTAAATGGACAATCTGTTGAAGCTCACAAAGGAGTGAATTCATAAGCAACCGTATCTTCTATTTTTCTTTGAAAAACACTATGCAAAAGCAAAAAGACTTAACCCCAAATATCTACCAACTGATAAATAAAATGTAGTATATCCAACAGTGGAATATTATATAGCAAGAAGAAGAATCCTATAACATGAATTATTTCTCAATTAAAAAACAGTAAAACATTAAAAATTAGATGGCAGTGATGGTTTAAAACTCTGTGAATATAATAAAAGCCACAGAACTGTATGCTTTAAATGAGTGAATTGCATGGTATATGAATTATATATCAATAACTCAATTAAAAAGAAAAACCAACAAGACCCCTTTCTGCTATTATCTGTCCTTATTTCTGGACTCATATTAACTTGTAACACAACATCAGGGTAGTTATAAGTGAGAAGAAGCTTTAATCAAAGATTGAAGCCCACTTTTCCCACTGGAATGACTACCTACTGGACCTTAAAATTATGGCCTTCCACTTCAAACCTTCATATTCCAGACTGTTACTATGTAAACCACCATGGTCGGCCTACTCTTTCCTTAATTCCTATAATAACTATTTTCTCTCTAAATAGTAATTAATTTTGTCCAAACTACAGAACTGGGCAGAACCTGCACTTTCTTTTCTGTTTCATGCATAAATATTTGCAAAAATATAACTCTAGTAATCCCTCATATGTTTTCTTTAGGCCTAGAATGCCTTAATGTGCAATTCTTATCATAGGCTTTCTTTTTTAATCTAACATTGCTATGTGTATGTAGTTGTTGTTTTTGTTTTTGTGACCAGGTACTTAAGTGCTTTATATTTAATTGATGCATTTAGTTATACAAGTTATTATCCAAGGGGCTGTGTGTGACCCTGTATATTCCAGTGCTCTTTGAAACCACTAAGAATCACTAGAATAACTACTTAAAAGATTCCCTGGAGTCCTGAACGACTCTTCCTGTTAAGCAGTTTAGTTTTGGTAACTGCCTTTAAGTGAACTGACCTTATTTCTGGGCAATGGTGCTCTACTTGTTTTAATATAGCTATTCAAAAAGATGCAAATACAAATTTCAAAGGGTTACTAACTAAAGCAACAGGGGCAGTGCATCTACAAAGATACAAAAGTTTCAGAAGTCAGAATGGTTATCACAAGAATATCCTAACTGGTCTCACCTTTTGCAGCCTTTTGGGACTCCACTGTATCACTTTCCTGATCAAAATATATCCTATTACTAACAGCATCAAGTTCAAACTCCTTACTTTGGAATTCATGGTCCTCCAAAATCCAGTCAACACCCACATAAGCTTCAGCCAAACTGAATATTCATTTCTACCTTTCTGGCTTTATATCTGCTAGAAACTTCCCCAGCTTTCCTGCATATCTGAGTCCTTGCCTTGGTTTTCCTAAATCCTTTGACACTTTTCTGTACCATTTACCCAGCATTTGGCCTAGTATTTCATTACCTTCATATGTAGAGGTCCTTTCTCCTAACTAAATAGTGTCATTATCAAAATACCACTGTATCTGGAACACCCAGGATAATATTCTATACATACAAAGAATTCAAAAGAACAATTGTAATAGTAGGCCTGCCATAACTATTAGATAATGACAAAGGTCATCTTCTTCTTTCAATCTCTAAGTTTCAGGTCAGCAGTAATGACACTAGTTTTTGTACACTACACAGTAATGACACTATAGTGATTCCTTAATAAATAGTTCTTGGTTGGCATTGTTTATTTTTAACAAATACTAATTCTAAGTTGATATTTCTTAGAGCATAAACATGAAGAAAATAATCTCTTTTTTTCTTTATAGATCCATTTAAGCTGATATTGGAAAATGCACCTCCATTTTCTTGTTGATTAAGAGTAAAGTCAGAATAGTTTAGGCTGCCAGAGAAATATATTCCACTAACTGATCAAGACTAACTTACCAATCTCTTAGGAATAACAGCCAAAGTGTATCTTTTGGGATTTGCTTTTCTTTGTTCTTTATTATTATTTGCTACTGCCCCTCTCTTGGAAACTATATTTCTCCTATAGCTGTTGTTGGCTCTGCTTTTACCAATATAACTATACTGGAGACCTATCTTTCTAAAAATATAGGCCCAGAGCCCTTCTCCCAAGTCACTCTGAGATCTGGTACTTTCATATACTAATATGTGGTCTGGCAGGGTGTTTTGAATGAATTTTCAGGCACCAAGAGTCTGTGCTTTTTGGCTCAGTCCAAAAAAATCAAGAATGCTAATGGTTTCTAAAGATAAAAGCGGGCCCAACATCTGGACGCAATAAGAAGAACTGCACAAACAATTAGGATTTAGTCTCCACTCTGGCAGGATGACCTTGAATTATTTGTGAAACTGTGAGAAACATATAAGTATCAAGATGTCTGCTCTTCTATTGTAAACCTCACTCAAGAGGGAGCTTCTGATAAAATGCACAGTGAAACACAGTGATTATCTTTGGGAGATGGAAAAAATCCAGTTGGTAACAAATTCCACAGTATTAGGATAAGAGTTTGAAACTTTACAAAAGAAGGTTCATGTGGATACAAAGTCTGGACTTCTTTGAAATCTTTCATCTTGTATTTTGAGCTATTTAACAGATTCTCAAAAACACGTATCATCTTTTTGCCAAGGAATTTAAAACACACACACACCCCACATGCTCCCTCTCTCTTCTTAGCACATTGGGAAAACATTACTGAAACTGACAAACGGCCTTCCCTTAGCACAACCATTTTCTTTCTTTTCTTTTTTTTTTTTTTTTTGAGACAGAGCCTCAAGCTGTCACCCTGGGTAGAGTGCCGTAGCGTCACAGCTCACAGCAACCTCCAACTCCTGGGCTCAAGCGAGTCTCCTGCCTCAGCCTCCCAAGTAGCTGGAACCACAGGCGCCCGCCACAACACCTGGCTATTTTTTGGTTGCAGCCATCATTGTTGTTTGGCAGGCCTGGGCTGGATTCGAACCCGCCACCTTAGGTGTATGTGGCTGGCGCCTTAGCCACTTGAGCCACAGGCGCCAAGCCAGCACAACCATTTTCTTGCCAGCACTCAGACATACCTGAGGTGACACTTACAAAAAAACATTAATACCAAGAGTAAAAACTAAAAGTACAGCTATCAAGAGAAAAGGAGTTAAGATGAAGAAAATTAGCCCTGGTTGAAGGAATGTTTAAATTCCCTCTCATATATTAGAAAATTCATAATACAAATACTTATTAAAATGCCTACCATTTTGAGTACTTATATACACTCATTAATTTATTATCTCATATCATCTTGACAAAAACTACAAAATCAGAACTTTTGTGCCCCATTTTCTCTAACCAGGAAACTGAGTTTCAAAAAAGGAAATAATTAGATTAGGGAGACTCAGTTTATAAAACCCTGAGTTAAGTTTGAAGCCGAAGACTCTGATTCCAAAAATTAAAGCTCATTCTCCTATTTCCATTTCTCTCTTTCTTTCCTTCTTTCCTTCCTTTTTTTGAGACAGAGTCTTGCTCTGTCACCCAGGCTAGAGTACAGTGGCATCATCAGAGCTCACAGCAACCTCAAACTTCTGTGCTCAATGGATCCTCCTGCCTCAGCCTCCCAAGTAGCTGGGACCAGGATACACACCCACACCTGGCTAATTTTTCTATTTTTGATAGAGATGGGTCTTGTTCTTGCTCATGCTGGTCTCAAACTCTTGACCTCAAGTGATTTTCCCAGAATGCTAAGATTATAGGTGTGAGCCACCATACCCAGCTGCTTTTCCTTCTCTTGTTCTTACTCAGATATATGATTCCAACGCAACTAGATGTTTTAAGTTTTAGCTTTGGTACGTCTAAATACAACTGCACTGATGCTGACACTCTCCTATGATGCTGTGCGGAGTGGCAAGCATACATGGACACTTAATATTCTCTGATGATCATTTTTAAAATCCTGAAAAGATCAGACATTGGACTGTAAGGTTTTTGTGGTAAACGAAGTGTTAAAATATATCAGTACTTTATGTCCTAATTACTATACTTTCAAATGCTATAATCCCAGTGAGAGAGAGAGAGAGAAAGCGCATGTGCACAAAAAGAGACAGAAAACACAGAAGAGGCAATGCTAATAAAACAAATCCTTTCAACCAACTGCAGGTGTAAAGAAAATAGGCTGTGAGTCAAGAATTTCTACCTTATGCAGCTCTGAATTTAGAATCTGATGGACAGTGTTGAAATAAAATCATTTCAACAAGAGTCCGGCCTTTCACTTGATTTTAACATGAGCAAACTCGCAGCAACAACAGGTGCCTTCAGGAAGCTCAGGACTTTCTGAGGAATGATAAATATGTGTTTTTACATAATATTATCTTGGCCACTTAACTGAAATATGCTTCTGAGTTGCCCTAACTTAATTATGCCGTAATGCTTTAAAATTATTTTCCAAAGAGATTCATGTGGCTATTGCTATAGAGGAAAAATGAGAATTTTATTAACTAAGTAAGTTTTAAAAAGAAGCCACCTCCTCACTCCAGCAAGTTTACTGAGTTTAATTTTAAAGGCTTGAGTCAGGGAAAACAATCATTCAATTTGCAGTCCAAGTTCTGCCTCGTCTGGTCTATTAAGCCTGGAGATGAGGAGGGGAGACCAGCTGATATGCATCTCTTGGGAATATACTGAGAGAAATTCATGACATTAGATCCAGGGAGAACCTCTGCATGCCAAATGTTTAGTGGATGGGTACACATTAATGCAAGTGACCATCCTTTGGGCTGTCATTTCCTTGTTTACCATCTTTGCTTCTGAAAAAAAAAATCCTTTTTGCATCCAAATACATGAATTACTTACAAAAATATTTTAATGTTTTTGGAATGTTGGATTCTTTCTATTTCTAGTATGGCTCATGAAGATGACACAAAAGACATAATTGTACAAGAAAACTGAGACAAACATGATGTCACAGAATTGGAAGTTGCTGTGTAAGAAAAGACTCTGCAAAGTTAAAAGCATGAGCCACGGCTAGGAGAAAACACAATGCATGTAACTAGCAAAAAACCTCCCAGCATCTAAAATATAAAAAAAAAGCCAGGCGCGGTGGCTCATGCCTGTAATCCTAGCACTCTGGAAGGCCAAGGCGGGTGGACTGCCTGAGTTCACAGGTTTGAGACCAGCCTCAGCAAGAGGCTGTAAAAATAGCTGGGTGTCGTGGCGGTCACTTCTAGTCCCAGCTATTCAGGAGACTGAGGCAAGAGAATTGCTTGAGCCCAAGAGTTTGAGGTTATTGTGAGCTGTGATGCCACAGCATTCTACCAAGGGTGACAAAGTAAAACTCTGTCTCAAAACAACTATTAAAAAAACACATATGCCTGGTACTGTGCTGCTGAAAGAAAACACCAATTCTGGTTAAGTTCACTGAAAAATCTAGGAAAGGAGGGGAAAAGTTACTATTTTGAAATGTTTTGGCTGACTTCAGTCTTATTTGAACTTTGCCAAGTATAAGGTATCCAATCTCCTAACTAAAGGCCTTGCCCTAGTGTTGCTGTGGTTACTTAAAATATATGTAAAAATAAATAAATAATGGTCTTGATCTATTAAAAAGCCTCCCATAGAAAGGGGATTTGTGAACTCAAATGGGAACACAATTATATCCCATAATTTATTACAGAGCTCCCTCTGCTGGCCCAGAAAAGGCACGCTGATCCTAACACTGACAAAGATTTCACACGCTCTTCAGTTCTTGGAGGTAAACAAGATTCTTCTAGAGACCTTATTTAAAAACCATATCTAGACAAACAGCAGAACTCTTCCAAAATCCCCAATGTCTTTACTTTGAAAACCCCTTTCATCCAGACAGGCCTCTATGGTTCTTACAAGTATTCCTGATCCCTCCCAGCTTAACTCCTCCCTTCCAACTGCAATCTGACTGCTTACTATAGATTCAGATATACACTCCCCAAACAAATTCCCTCAGATGGAACAGTATCATTAGCCTATCAGAGGCATGCCTCTTTTAAAATGATCTTCCCTTGCTTTCTGGAAATCCTGGAGACATATACAGAACAGCTAATTACTGAAATAACCCACAAGGAGAGGCATGTCACTACAGGCTAAGACTCACCAACATATGAACTACAAAATAAGCCTTAGTCTCCCCCACCATAATTGACAAAGGAGGGGCTCTGCTCTAAGTAGTATAATCTGATAGTTGAGAGCATAAGCTCTCAAATCAAACCCGTCTAGGTGCCAAGCTTGGCTCTTGTATTACTTATTATGTAACCATAAGCAAGTTACTTAATCTCTTTGCAATTCAGTTTCAACTGCTATAAAGCAAGGCATGATTATATTTACCACGCAGCATGACTGTGATGATTAAAATATGTGACATGCATACATCGAGCACCTAAACATTAATAATTATTGACAGTTACAACATCCATCCTACTGATTATATGAAATAAATTAACATATATAAATTGACATATATAACATCTTTTGTTTTAAACAAAAGATATCCCTGGAATCTCCTCAAAAGCACCACACTTAATATTAATTTTGATGAGTTTTAGATTATAGATCTAATGCCTATGAATATAATAGTAGGCAACCAAAATAAATCAAAAGTTCAGGAGAATGAAAATAACACAGAGTATTATTTTCAATTCTCAGGTACACCACTCACTAGCCATGTAACTATGAATAAGTAACAACCTCTCTGAACTTATACCTTATATAAAAAGCATAGAAACATCTTCTTTGTAGGTAGTTAAAATGACTGAATGAGCTGATGTGTTAAAGGTCTTCCCTCCTACTCTAAACACATAGAAATTGAAGACTTAAAATAAAACAGGCCAGGAGCAATGGCTCACACCTGTCAATTTGGGAGGCCAAGGCAGGAGGATCACTTAAGTTCAAGACCAGGCTGGGCAACATAGCGAGACCTTATGTCTACAAAAAAATAAAAAAAATAGTGTGGTGGCACATGCCTGTAGTCCTAGCTACTCAGGAGGCTGACGTAAAGGATCACGGAGCCCAGGAGTTCAAAATTACAAGAAGTTATGATCATTCCACTGCACTCCAGCTGGGCAACACAGCAAAACCCTGCCTCTTAAAAATAAAAATAAAAATAGAAAAAGCAAAAACCATAGCACGCAAAATCCAAAAAGGAAAAGTTCAAGATGCCAAAAACAAGAAAGGAACCCACAGCACTAAGCTTAGAGTTTGCCACCCATTACACCCTCAATGAAAGGATGTACTTCAAGAAGAAAAATGAGCCCAGAAGAGAAGGCTAAGAGAAGAAAGGGTAAGCAGGATACTGACAGCTTGATATTTTTGTAAGTCTAAGTACTGCCTTTAAATAATTATTATAGTAGCTAATGTGTGTTTTAGCTCTTTCAGGATTTTTTAAAATCCAATCAACAATAACAAAGTATGGGAGAGGTAGCCTGGAAAAAGGCAAAATGTTTGAAAATTCTTTTTTCTTATTCAGAAAAAGGATAAATATATTATCCTTTTGGAAGGATATACTATATGGAATTTACTAGAAAAATAGAAAATTAAGTGGGATATACTTTGCTGGCTGGTGGCAGACAGTGGGAGGGGGTGAGAGGAAGGATGGGGAAGATAGGAGGTGAGAACTCAATAAATGAAAAAGAAGGAAAGAAAAGAGAAAAAAAGTAGTAAAAGAAAAATATGATGAGTAGAAAGAACAAAATAAGAGAGTAGAATTAGGTCAGGCGCAGTGGCTCACGCCTGCAATCCTAGCACTCTGGGAGCCTGAGACAGGTGGATTGCCTGAGCTCAGGAGTTCAAGACCAGCCTGAGCAAGAGTGAGAACCCGTCTCTACTAAAAACAGAAAAACTGAGACAGGATCGTTTGAGCCCAGGAGTTTGAGGTTGCTGTGAACTATGATGATGCCATGGCACTCTACCCAGGGCAACAGTAAAACTCTGTGTCTCAAAAAGAAAAAAAAAGTTCAGAAAAAGTTCTGACCTACATGTCCTAAACAATAAATTGTAAATGCAAAAATCTGCCTATGTTCATGTTAAAGTTTCTTTAAAATTACAAACTCAAATTAGATTCTATAAATCTACTGTAAACAATTATAGTGGTATGTGTCTTTTCTTATTAAATGTTGTATGTGGAAGGTGACAAAAATTTTGACACTATTTTTTTAGAGATTTAAGTTCATAGCAAAATTGAAAGGAAGGTACAGAGCGTTTCTATATTCTATACACCCCTGCCTCCACACGTGCACAGGCTTCCCCAACAGTTATCATTTTAATTCCCAAGGATAAATATTTCATACAGATTCAAAGGCCAAGCCGATTTATTTTCACAAATTTTAACTTCCAGAAATTTAAGTTCTGTTATGAGCCATGATCTATATAATGTTTATAAATGTTGTTGATTATCTGAGCTACAAGGGGCAATGAATATAAATAAATTTAATAATTCTTTACTTTTACTGAACCCATAGAAGGAAAGTGAATTATGAGTATCTGAACCAGGTTTGTATTTGGTCTGCTTTAAATATTTAAAAACAAATTCTGAAGAAGTGATATGGTAACTCAATATTTGCTTTAAATTAATTCAGCTTGCTATTTGTTTGGGGGAAGGTGAAGTTGAAATATGATAGGTAATAAATTGATCATTTTTGAAGCTGGGTGACAGGTCCACAGGGGTCATGATGTTTTTCTGTGTAATTGTATATAAGTTTTAATTTTCCATAATAGTTTAAGTTTAAATAACTCCTAAAACAGTAAGGGGTAAAGATCTTAAAGTAAGTGGCAAATCTGTCAAACTTGTAATTCAAAAATTGAATTGCAAGATCTGCGACAGATTGTGAACCGAGTTTATTTAATGTCAGTCAGCCTGTGACTGCTGAGGTTTTTAAATGGCTCTTGTCATGATTATAATAACAGATACATGTTTCTCATTAGACATGTTAAAACTATCCAAGTTCAGAAATTGAAAAGAATAAGCAACTCATTGAATTAATTAGCATTTGAAATATGAAAATCTTATCTGGAACAAAATTCTTTAAATAAAGATGGGCAGATTTTTCCCTAACGCATGCATGCACAACACACGCTAATGGGTCAGCCTAGTTATGTTACATGGTGATTACAATCACCTACATAATTAAAGCCCTTAAGGCAAGTGCAATATTTAGTGCTCAGAGTCAATGAAATGAACTAGTGGTCAGCAGCCCATTATTTTAAAACCAACGTTCCTAACAAACCACATAGGTTACTTTAAAAAAGGCAGAGGAGGTGGAAAGAAATCTAGTACATAACATTTAGCCAATTATTTATGTAACTCCAAACACAGTATTTCTAGGGTGCTTTAATCCTGAGTTTCAGGGATGAAACACTACCTAGGGACACTAAACGAAGTAAAGAATTTAAAGAGACTAGCGCAGGCCCTGATGTTTTTCTAAACACTTAGCAAGTATCCATTTTTCAGGCTATAAAACAAAATGAGAGGAAGAAAGGATTAAAGAGGCAATCTAGAGCTCAAAGTTGTAATTTACTGGACATGCTATGACATCAGCAATATTTGGGGAGTTTTCCTGAAAAAAATAAATTCTAGAAACTTTGTAAAAGAAGTATGTAAAAATTCAAAATACCTGTAATTCTACTCCCAGCAATAACCAAAGTGGAATGCAGATTGTAACAAAGAGTCTAACTGCATTACAAATGAATCACAACTATACTGACAAGGGCAGGGAAGAAATAAGCTGACCCATTTAACTTGAGAAAAATGTTTTATTATAATCAGATACTGAAGGCTAAAGATAAAGACTGTATTTTAGTTGGTAAAGATGCCTCTCTTAGGGGGATAAGTTAACAATTCTTAAAAATACTTGATATGTATATGAGTCCTGAACAAATAAGTAAATACAGTAGGACTTCTGTAAGTTGGCCACCCAAGGGACTACAAATTGATCAACATGTGGAAGTGGTCAGCATAAGGAACTAGGCATACTGTATTGGTACATATGGTGTATGTCCAGTCAATGAAAAATTAGGTCAACTTAAGGAAGTGGTCAATGTAGGGAGGGAGTTAACTATGGAAGTTCTACTGTATATAACAAATAAGAAAAGTTATAACAAGGCAGATAGTGGGATTCCTCACTACTGGGGGACAGAAATTATATAGGATGAAAAAAATCAACCCTATCGCAGTGGGTTGGAATCAAATGTATAATAGGCTCATGGTTTTAAATACAAAATACATATTAAACTATGTATGTTATATATATGAACATACAAACACACAGATGGAATATAAAAATGAATATATATATGTATGTGTGGGTTTCTCTACTATATATATGTATATATTTTAACTGTGTCTGTTGAAAGAGCCCCAAAATAGTGATGATCTTGGTTTCTAAATACCAATTTCCAATAAAAGGAATCAGGGCTCCTTAAAGATATGTTTGCTTCCAGAACTATGGTACAGAAAATTCAAAATAAGCCTAAAGTAACTGGTAGTACTTGAACAAAAGAATGAGGGCGTGTCAAAAGTGGATAGGAGGCCACGTGCAGGGGCTCACACCTATAATCCCAGCACTCTGGGAGGCCAAGGCAGGAGGATCAATTGAGCTCAGGAATTTGAGACCAGCCTGAACAGAGCAAGACCTGCTCTCTACTGAAAATTGAAAAAAATTAGCTGAGTACTATGGCATGCTCCTATAGTCTCAGCTACTCTGGAGGCTGAGGCAGGAGGATTGCTTGACCTTTGAGCTATGATGATGTCATTGCACTCTAGCCCAGGCAAAAAAGCAAGACTCTGCCTCAGAGGAAAAAAAAAGTACACAGGAGCCAAGCTGAAAATGCCTCTAATAGCCAGTTAGGAAAATTTGAAAAGCAAAATAAATAATGATCTCATTGCAAAATTACCCAAAGAATAGAACAAATACTTATACATCCATACAGGTAATATTAATATATAATGGGATAAATAAATAAGCAAGGGGGAAAGGATGATTCTTCAATATGGAAATAATATACAAATTAATAAATGTAAAAGGAATGAGGGAAATAGAAATCGTATCACAGTGATAATCATCACAGGCAGGATTTACCCATGGATACTAAAAAGTGCATGAATTGAGGTAAAATGAGATATTTACAGCCTCCAACCTTTCTTTCAGCTTTTTTTCTACACAAGGCTCCAATGCTTTTACTTCCCTGGTTGTAGCAACAAAAGCAGGCACTCAAGACCACGTCTACATGAACCCTGAGAACCTATCCTCTCTGAAATGTTCATGTATTGTCTAGGAAGTTAGTAGATTAAATAAAAGCCTTACTTTTCATAGTCCCTTCCTCTTCCTCATCATCTGCATTGATCACCATGGTGCCCAGCTGTGATGGCAACGTGTCATCATGCTCAATCATAGTATTGGCTCCATCACTCATGGTGCTGGCTACTCGGACGGTGCCCATCTCATCACCCACTGCTCGAACCATCGTGCCAGAATCTAATTCATCCTCCTCCTGTAAAACGACAAAACCTCAAGTTGGGACTAAGATTTCTTTCTCTACTAAAGTTTTGCAATATAGATCTAAGAAACTGATGTGAATACCCTGGGAATGGCAAGGTTGTGAGGGCGTCTGTAAGTATAAAAGCTACATGTGGAGTATGGCTCCCAGATTCCCCAAAAGGGCATGAAGAAACTGGGTCTCAGACCTGAGCATTCTCTCTCCAAAATAAAATGTTAAAACTGAATAAAAGATAATGTGGTAAAAGAGTGGAATTTAAGTGTTTTAGGAAGCACTGGGAGAAGAGTGAGCAAAGACCCAGCAAGCCTCTGGCATGCCTTGCTCCAGGTTAGGTCACAGATACTTCAGACTCCCAACTCCAGGCTCATCCATCATCTCCTACTCATCTTACCTAGCCTGGCAATCATGTCATAACAAACATCAATGCCTGAGGCCCATGGCAGTGCCTGCCACTCACTGAGTTTTCTTCATCATCCTGGTCCACTTCCCGCTGCTGGGCTTCCTGGCGTTTCAATTTCACATCCATGGCTTCATTAATTAAGTCTCGCAGTATTGACACTCCTTTGGCACTCTTGACAAATGGGTGCTTAAAAAAGAAGGTGGAAAACACTGGAGACAGTTTATATGACACATAGAGGATACTTGATAACATGTGGAATCAATCAGTAAATCTAATCTTTCTTTTTATGCTTCAGACAATAGCTAAACCACTCACTTTACAACTCTGAGCAGATGCACATTCGAGCTTTGCCCACTTTTTAGCTTGGCTGGAACGCCTATGCCATTTCTCTATCAAATCTAAAAAACATCAATAGGGTGTATCACCTTCTAGACCAGTGATTTTCAACTGATGTGAGGATCTTAGGTATGCCCTAAAAATTTTTCTTTTCTTTTTTTTTTTTTACTTTTTAAAAAATTTCTTTATTTTTTGTTTTTTTATTTCTTTGCTTTATTGCTGTTGTTGTTGTTTTATTCAGAGTCCCACCCTATGCCCTGAGCAGAGTGCAATGGTATCATAGTTCACTGCAACCTCAGACTCAGGCTGTGGGAATCCCAACGACTCAGCCTCTGGAAGCCACTGGAATTATAGGTGCTTGCTGTGGCGCCCAGCTGGGTTTTTTATTTTTAATGAGTCAAGGTCTCACTGTCAATCAGGAAAGTTTCAAACTCCTGAGCTCAAGCAATTCTCCCTCCTCAGCCTCCCACAGTACTGGGATTACAGGAGTGAGCCACCGTGCCCAGCTGCCATGAAAATTTTTAAAGATCATTAATTAAATTATTTTGAAAATTTTTTACCCTTTTCTGATCAACATAATTTAAGTGTGCCACAGAAGTTTAACTATAGGTTCAAGTGAGCCCTGAGACAAAAAGGTTGAAAACATTGCTCTAGACAAAGTTCTGTAAACATGTTGAGAGTACGTTGCAGTTGTCACAACGTCTAGAGAGACAAATGGCATGGAATAGGAGGCAGTGACTCTAGCAATCCTGCAAAATGGGCAGCTGTCCTACAAAGCAATGAACTATGGCACGTTCTGCACAGATTTCAAATGTCTCAGATTGTATGTGCACTCTAAGAGGTAATTTCAAAAATTTTTTTCAAAAGCTACACAAAAGGGCCAGTGTTTGGGGAAGTGATTCTGGAGGAATAGTTTAATGTAATAAAGACATTGTTTAGAAATGATTGAACAGGCTGGGCATGGTGGCTCATGCCTATAATCCTGGTACTCTGGGAGGCTAAAGCCGGAGGATCACTTGAACTCAAGCGTTCCAAACCAGCCTGAGCAAAATCAAGACCAAGGCCCCAGCTCTACTAAAAAGAAAAAAAGTTAGGCCCATATCATGGCATGTGCTTGTAGTTTCAGCCACTGGGAAGGTTGAAGCAGGAGGATGGCTTTAGCCTTCAAGTTTGAGGTTGCAGTGAGCTATGATGACACCACTGCACTCTAGCCAGGGTGACAGAATGAGACTCTATTTCTAAAAAGAGAGAGAAAAAAGAAATCACTGAATAATTCATCTCACTTATTCTGTTCAGTGTCCTATAGCATTTCCATTCCAGAAAACTAATGAGCGCTTTAACACATATATATGTTGGTTATAAAAAGGAAGCACTGGGTCTAAAATGGTTGAAAACCACTGGCTAAGGTACTTATTAAGTCCTTAGCATACTATATGCAATACACATAAAGCATTGCTCCAAGTTGCATGTTATATCACTTAATCACTATACCATATGATGCAGGTACTTTATCCTTACTTTAAGAAACTTAGAAAAACAGACAGGTTAAGTTACTTGTCCAAAGTCACAAAGCTAGTAAATAGGGAGCCAGGATTCAAACCTGGCCAGTATGACTTCAGAATCCAAACTCCTAAACACTGAGCATACTGCCTGCCAAAGCTCGCCCATCCTTCAAGACCCAGGCATAGAAGCTACCTCCTCCAGGAAAGCACTCCTAGCCTCTCCAAAGTGGCCTCCTGCTATCCTGAGCTACAACAGCACTCACCAGTGATCTCAATTCTTGGCAGAACTCGACAGACTTGATGGCACACCTGCTTTGCAATCAGAAAGACCCAGGTTCTAATGTTGGTTCTGCTGTATGCCAGCTGAGTGACCCCAAATGAGTTAACCTCCCTAACCTCCATTTTTCTTGACCATATAACTGTAATAATACCCAGGCTTCACAAGATCTATGTGATAATTACATGGCATAACATGTGCAAAGCATGTGGCACACAGCAAGTGCTCACTAAACATCAATTCCCTTTCTCTAATCCCATACAGCCCTGTAAATTCTTGCACTGCTATCTTGTCCAATGATTTAACATTCTTTTCTACTCAAATACATCCAAAGCACCTCGGAGACAGAGAACGTGTTATATTTCTTTCCTGCTACCTCCAGGTAGGTGGCGTAATAGCATTTTCCGGTCAGCCAGTGCATGAAATGGAGAGAGGCAGCATCGCAGGGTGATTCATACCTGCAGGAGCTGAGTGGCTGTGGCTCTCTGGTCAGGGCTCTTCACAAGACACTGCCTCACAAAATCCGTGAAGTTATCTGACCACAGCTCTGGCTTTCGGAATGTGGGAGGAGGGTTTGTAGGAATCATGAATATTGCCTAGTTAAAATAAATGAAGGAACAAACAAAAAAGATTTGGTAAAATAAAAGTGAAGCTCCAATTAAAAAAAATTTACATCTGGAATTACATTTGAAGCTTGGTAAAATGATTTTTCACTTCCCCAAATCCCAACAAAAGTCTGAGCATTTCAAAGTAGGAAGCATGACAATTAGAGAACCTGATACGCCTCTTTCCCTCTCTCATATGGGGTCTCTGCCCCTAAAGCTCACGTCAATTCAGCGTTCTTCTTTTTTTGCTAACTACTGTAGGCTGCCTTTCAAAGTGGAAAGGTCTGAGTGTCCATATCCTGAAGACAATCTCACCCCTGTAGTTGTCAAGTTTTCTCCTCTTTAAAAGTCACAACCAGGGGGCGGCGCTTGTGACTCAAGGAGTAGGGCACTGGCCCCAGACGCCAGAGGTGGCGGGTTCAAACCCAGCCCCGGCCAAAAACTGCAAAAGAAGAAAAAAAAGTCACAACCAGACACTATGGGAGGCTGAGCGGAAGGATTGCTTGAGCTCAGGAGTTTGAGACTTGTCCGAGCAAAAGTGAAACCCCAACTCATGAAAAAAAGAAAAAGTCAGCTAGGCACCTGTAATCCCAGCAGTTTCGGGAGGTTAAGGCAGCAGGATGCCCACGGCCCGAGTGGGGTCTCACTCTTATCTGAGTGAGATAAGAGTGAGACCCCAACTCATGAAAAAAAGAAAAAAACCAGTGAGCACCTATAATCCCAGCAGTTTCGGAAGGCTAAGGCAGCAGAATGCCCACAGCCCGAGTCTGAGGTTGCAGTGGGCGATGATGCCACTGCACTCTGCTCAGGGCACAGAGTAGAACTCTTACTACAAAAAAAAAAAAAAAGCCAAAGAAAAAATAATCACAACCAGATTGTGCACAGTGCCTCATGTCTATAATCCCAGCACCTTGGGAGATTGAGGTAGGAGGACTGCTTGAGACCAGGAGTTTGAGACCAGCCTGGGCAACATAGGAAGACCTCCATCTCTATAAAATAAAAAAAAATTTTTTTGAATATTAAAAAAGTACAAAAAAATTCACAACCACTCCCAGGTGTCAGCAGTGATGAGGTCATCAACCAGAAATCCCCCCCAAATCATCAGGTAGTCATTAATCTCCAAAGCCAAGCCAAACCAACAACAAAAAAAAATTTGTGACTGGCTTACTGTATTACAGTTAAATTTTCGTATTTCAAAAAAATAAGACTATTACTTATGGCATTTCTAATAAAAAGAAACATGGTTTTTGTAAAAAATTTTTTTCTTTTTTCAGGATAACAGAGATTTTATTTAGGAAGAACAGAGAAAGTTTGGAGTACTTACAATGAGAAAGTTTAGAGCACTTCCAAAGAGAGTTGAAGTAGGTCCCTCTACAATGCAACTCTTTACAATAAGCAGCTTAAATTATATTCTTTATACCTACACATATAACCAGTAAATCTCTACTCTCTCCCCTCCAAAAAGATGGGGAGCACATGAATACTTTCAAGAAACTGTTAAGTCTTTTAGTAGGAGAACTAATTAATCAGAGAAGAGGAGGAGCTAGGGTTAGGAGGGATGGAGAGGACTGTGGGGCCCCTGAGGAAGGCAAGGTGGGTGGCCTTACAGCAGTGCTGTGATGAGGGCCTCCATGGGCAGGTAAAGCCTGAGCACCCTTTATAGTGCCAATACTGAGGAAGTTTCACTGGAGATGCAGACCATGGGCCCTTAACACATCTAGAAGTTGATGGAGATTGGAGAGCACAGAGCCTCCAGATGAAGAGTCTGGGGATCCACAAACCAGAACCTACAGATTCAGATACCTATAGGACGGGTGGGCATGGTGGCTCATGCCTGTAATCCTACACCCTGGGAGGCTGAGGCAGGTGGATTGTCTCAGCTCAGGAGTTCAAGACCAGCCTGAGAAAGAACAAGACTCTGTCTCTAAAAATAGCCAGGTGTTGCAGGCACCTACAGTCCCAGCTACTTTAGAGGCTGAGACAAGGGATCACCTGAGCCCTGTAATATGAGGTTGCCATGAGCTATGACCCCATGGCACTCTACCAAGGGCAAGAAAATGAGACCCTGTCTTAAAAAAAAATCAAAAACCTATAGCAACTAGGCAGAAAAAAGAAAACCAACAAACCAGTTGGCTTTTAGTAACTTGAGTTCAAAAACAATAGTTTGCTTTCCTTTTAAGACTATTATAAGGAAAATATTAGAGAAAACAGTGTAATAAGTGGCAAGTGACACTTAATGACACAATGGGGAATCATAGATAAAGTGGAAAGCTCAGGCCCTACATAAAAGAGACAACTGCTACTCAGCTCCAGCTATTGCCATGTTAAAACATGATGCCTAAGGCAGTCACTGTAGTTCAGTGGGTAGGGTGAGGACCACATACACCAGGCTGGTGATTTGAACCCAGTCTGGGCCAGCTAAAACAACAATGACAACTGCAACAACAACCCAAAAAAAAAAAAAAAAGCCAGGCGTTGTGGTGGGCGCCTGCAGTCCCAGGTACTTGGGAGGCTGAGGCAAGAGAACTGCTTAAGCCCAAGAGTTTGAGGTTGCTGTGAGCTGTGACACCACAGCACTCTACTGAAGGCAACAAAGTGAGACTCTATCTCAAAAAAAAAAACCACACGATGCCTCAACTACTAAAAGTATGTGTGTGTGTTGCACAAGTCAAACATTTCTATGGCCTACGTCCTGCCAGAGGGCTATCACTATAAATCCCTGGACCACAGAGGGGTAGATCAGACTTATATTAACTAGTGACTACAACAAGAGTCAGCGGAAACGTATCATCTACAGTGATACCACTTACCTACAATTCATTCATTTATTACTGAAATCTAAGCAAGTAAGCCAAAGAACTAACTTTCTAATGATGATCTGTAACTAAACATTCCAATGGCTTTCTGTCCATTTCCTTACCCTCATTGGGTGGATATCAGCATATGGGGGTTTCCCTTCAGCCATTTCTATGGCAGTTATTCCCAGAGACCAGATGTCTGCTACACAGTTGTACCCAATTTCCTGAATCACTTCTGGAGCCATCCAAAATGGTGTTCCTATCACTGTATTCCGCTTGGCCATGGTATCCTAAAACAGGAAGGGGAGAGACCAGCACTAACCTTTAAAACTACTAGGAAAATGAGAATTTTCAACAATAAAACATGCCTTGTACTTGAAATACACATAAAAACTATATTAAAGGGATAATCAAGAAAGTCATAGAAGAAATCTGAATGACCAAGAAACACAAAAAGATTCTCAATTATTAAAACAGAAAGCAAGATTGATAAAATTTCTTTAATAACCAGTAAGATAATAGCATAGGAAATCATGCTGAAATCCAATGTTACTGCAGTAAAAATTGGTATAAGTTTTTAGCAGGCAAATTAGCAACATTTGATAGACTTCCAAATGTCTATATTCTTTGATCCAAATATTTCTAGAAATTTATCTTATGTGCAAGTCCTAGAACACACATGCATGAGGATTGCAAAAATATTTGTAGTGAGGGGGGAGAAAAGGGAAGCAACTCAAATGACCACCAAAAGGCACTAAGTTAATATAACAACAGACACTGAAACAGCACATTAAAAAGAAAAGAGGCCAGTTGTGGTGTCCCAGCACTGTGGGAGGGTGAGGGGGGTGGATTGCCTGAGCTCAGAGGTTAGAGACCAGCATAAGAAGACCAGTATGAGCCGGAGTGAGACCCCCGTCTCTACAAAAAAAAAAAGAAAGAAAGCTGGGCGTTGTGGCGGGCGCCTGTAATCCCAGCTACTTGGGAGGCAAAGAGTAAGAGAATTGCTAAAGGAAGAAAGAAAAATAAAATTAAAAAAAAAAAAAACCCCTTCATACTAACATGAGTGAAAGCTAGCTAAAATTGAAAGCAAAAATAAAAAGAAAAGAAAAAGAAGATACATACACCTTTATCCAGCATGTAAAAAATGTACAAGAGGGCCAGGTGCGATGGTTCACACCTGTAATCCTAGCACTCTGGGAGGCCAAGGCGGGTAGATAGCTTGAGCTCAGGAGTTTGAGACCAGCCTGAACAAGAGTGAGACCCCACCTCTAAAAAAAATCTGGGTGTTGTGGTGGGTGCTTATAGTCCCAGCACTTGGGAGGTTGAAGCAAGAGGATTGCTTGAGCCCAGGAGTTTGAGGTTGCTGTTGAGTTATGACAGCGTGGCACTCTACCGGGGCAAGAAGTGAGACTCTGTTTCAAAAAAAAAAAAAAAAAGTACAAGAGATATTTTAAAGAAAAAAAAATTACATTAGAAAATGTATAATATGGCACTATAATATGGCACTGCTTTTGTAAAAGGAAAACACATATAAAAATGACCATGACAATAATAAAATAATAACCAATAATAAGAAACGCTGTTAGATCATAGCAAAGAATATTTGGGACAATATATCCCAACTATTTATGACAGTTATATCTAGAAGGCAGAATCACTAAAAATGTTTACTTTTCCTATCTTGTATATTTCTATAATATTCTGATGGCTTATATAAGCCTATCTTACATATGTTATCAGATATATTTTTATAGGTATATAAAAATGATATTTAAAAAGTCTTAGTTTGGGAATTAAAGAAGAATATGTGGATACAGTACACACTATGTCAAACAACCACCTGCACAGTTTCCTAAAATGGCAGGGCCCTACTAAAAGAGAACTTTCCTACAGTTCCTGTACAGTAAGAAGAGGATTTTTAAACAGAACTAAATATGCAAAAAAAACTTCTCATCATCATTGTGAATGCTCCCTCTGAAATATCTATAACTTAGATTATGCCAGTCAGGAGCAAATAGCAGGTAATACTTTTAAATTGATATTACTCTGTCAGTCATATGTAAAAAATTACACAGGAACTAACTTATGCTTAGTCATTTCCTCAACTCTAAACATTCTAAGTTGCAGGGATATTTTCAAATGGTGGTAGTCAAAAACTGTTTTCACTGGATTATTTCAATTAGAAATGGCTACCTGGAAGGCTAAATGTTTTTTTAATTAATAAAGTAATAAGTAGACAATAACCCCAACTTGATGTATGTTACAAAGTTATATTAGTACAACAGCATAGCAACAAAAAATATGAAGTCCAGAAACAGACAGGCCTATGTACATACACATACAGTCATTTATATATGCCACATTCATTAAAATGTCATTCAAAAGCAGAAGACAGATTCTGCAAAACAAACAAACAAAAACTACTGAGCATCTATCTAGTCATTTGTAAAACCACACTTAAATTTTTACCTCGTGTGGCACCTGTGGCTTAGTGGGTAGGGCGCTGGCCCCATATACTAAGGGCGGTGGATTCGAACACGGCCCCAGCCAAGCTGCAACAAAAAATAGCCAGCCATTGTGGCAGGCGCCTGTGGTCTCAGCTACTCAAGAGGCTGAGGCAAGAGAATAGCCTAAGCCCAGGAGCTGGAGGTTGCTGTGACACCACAGCACTCTACTGAGGGTGACAAAGTGAGACTTTGTCTCAGAAAAAAAGGGGCGGTGCCTGTGGCTCAAAGAAGTAGGGCACCAGCCCCATATGCCAGAGGTGGCAGGTTCAAACCCAGCCCTGGCCAAATACTGCAAAAAAAAAAAAAAAAAATTTTTTTTTACCTCATACTTTCACCAAAATAATTTCAAACAGGTTGAAACTTTAAATGTAAAAAATAAAACCTGGCCAGGCACAGTGGCTCACACCTGTAATCCCAGAACTCTGGGAAGCTGAAATAGGTGAATCTCCTGAGGCCAGGGGTTCATTCAAGACCAGCCTGGACAACACATCAAGACCCTATTTCTACAAAAAATGTTCTTAGAAATTTAGCCAGTTGTTGTGTTCTCACCTAGCAGGTATAATGTAGGGGTAAATGGCACAAATCCTCGGTGAGGGGCACAACTACAACCTGGATGCTACAGAACAAATGCAAACAAGGTAACCTAATCATCTGTACCCTCATATTACTTTGGGACAAAAAAAAATCAGTTGGGCATGGTGGCACATGCCTGTAGTCCCAGCTACTGGGGAGGCTGAGGTGAGAGAATTGCTTGAGCTCAGAAGTCTGAGGTTGCTGTGAGCTGTGATCAAGCAATCCGCTCCATTCTGGGTGACACTACAGAGCAAGACCCTGTCTCTCCAAAAAGCAAACAAAAAAAACTATGAATTAAAAAAAAATTTTTAAACCACAAGAGAGTGCTAAAAAAGAAAGCATAGGGCGGCGCCTGTGGCTCATTGAGTAGGGCACCGGCCCCATATACCAAGGGTGGAAGGTTCAAACCTGGCCCCACCCAAACAAAATAGCTGGGCATTGTGGTGGGCACCTACAGTCCCAGCTACTCAGGAGGCTGAGGGAAGAGAATCACCTAAGCCCAGGAGTTGGAGGTTGCTGTGAGCTGTGTGACACCATGGCATTCTACCGAGGGTGATAAAGTGAAACTCTGTCTCTAATAAAAAAAACAAAAAAACAAAAAAAGAAAGCATAGATGAATAGTTTTATAATGCTGGACTAGGAAAAGACGTTATATGCATGACATCAATGACAGAAACCATTAAATAAAAGGTAGACAGATTTGTTCTATATAAAATTTGGAAACTTTTGTAGTATTTTTTAAAAAATCAAAATTAAAAGACAACTAACAAATTAGGAAAAGATACTTCAACATAAATAACAAAGGATTAATAATTTTAACATTTTTTTTTCAGTTCTGGTTTATCTTTTTTAACAGATTTTGTTAAAGGTCCAACACTCAATTAGAAAAACTAACATGGCTCACTGGTTCAAGGACAGCCTGAGCCAGAGTGAGACCTCATCTCTAAAAATAGCCAGGCGTTGTGGCAAGTGCCTGTAGTCCCAGCTACTTGGGAGGCTGAGGCAAGAGAATGGCTTAAGCCCAAGAGTTTGAGGTTGCTGTGAGCTACACTGCTATGGCACCCTACCGAGGGCAACAAAGTGAGACTCCATCTCAAAAAAAAAGAAAGACAAATAAGATGAAAAGTTCATTTACAAAAGAATAAATAAATGGCCAACAATCAAATGTAAAAAATATTTTAATTGTTTTCAAATGGCAAGGAAAATACAATTTGTTATGCATCCAGTATTGGCATTATAAGAGCTCATTTACACGCTGCAGTTGAAAGCAGAAATCATTCCCTTCTAAGAAGCACCTTGGCAATATGCATCAAAGGCTCAAAATTGCATGTATTTCCTAACCCAGTTCCAATGTAATTACCTTAAAAAAATTTTTTTATAAATAAATGAAGTAATCATTCTACAGAAATACTACTTAAGGAAATGTTGAAAAGTTCAGATGTAAAAATGTTTACCACAAAGTTTATGTTCATGGATGGCAGGAAAACTATAAGCAACCTAAACAGGTGTCCAATGTCCAATTATAGGAAATAAGTTAAGAAATCATGATAATCCATAAAATGAAATACCTGATACCATCAGAAATAATATTACAGATTTCTGGGCAAGGATGACATTGACCAAGTACATTTTACTTTTCCTCCCTCTGGGCTGGGCATGATGTCTCATGCCTGTAATCCTAGCACTCTGGGAGGCCAAGGAGGGAGGATTCCTTGAGCTCAGAAGTTCAAGGCCAGTCTAAGCAAGAGTGAGATCCCTGTCTCTACTTAAAAAAAAAAAAAAAAAATCAGCTGAGTATGGTGGTGGGTGCCTACAGTCCAGCTACTCAGGAGGCTGAGGCAGGAATTTGAGGTTGCTGTGAGCTAGGCTGATGCCACAGCACTCTAGCCTGGGAGACAAGAGTGAAACTCTGTCTCAAAAATAAATAAATAAATAAATAAATATCCTTTTCCTCCCCCTAACATGATTTTTTTTTAAGGAACAAATCCACAAGAACAAAAGGAAGAAACCAGAGACAAGGGGTCACATGGTATATGATTCTATTTATATGAAATATTAAGAATAGGTAAATCTATAGAGACAAAAGGTAGATTAGAAGTTACTGGAGCTGGAAAGAAGACAGGACGGGGAGTGACTACTAAAGGGTTCAGTGTTATTTTGGAGATGATGAAACTGTTCTGGAATTAGGAAGTCTTGATAGCTGCAGAGTATCGTGAATACACTAAAAATACCGAACTGCACACATTAAAAGGGAAGAAAAATTCTGCAAGCATTATAGCAATAAGAACATCATAAGTAATTTTAGTAATTATAGTAATGAGAACATCATAAGTAACCAACCAACCACTAAAATTATAACTAAACCTAATGGACATTTTTAACATTATATTTTTCGTACCCCATAAGAGGATGTAGTTTTCAATGTAATTTCCTTATTAAGATTGTAGTTAAGACAACATTGGTACTGTTTACTTACTGTGCTACCAACAAAATCTTTCAAGGAGCGTGAAATCATAATACTGAATAAGCTTCTGATTTTTTTAAAAATATCAAAGCAATTTCTGTGCTGTTATAGTACCTGTGAGATTCCCTAACATGTCCTAGATAGATTTATAATGAAAAATTAAAATTTTTCATAATACCAATTCTAAACAAATTATATATTCATTCTCCCACGCATGTAAAAAACCATTTGCTATGTAATACTGTTGCAAATCTTAGAGTGTACCTGTTCAGACCCGTTGCTATATATACTTTCACGTTATCTTATGTATTTTATAAAATCAGATAATTCTAGACTTCCTGTTTTGAAAACATGGGTTTTTTTTTCCTCTTTTCACTGTGGTGTGCCAGCAAGGTAGAAGTAAGAAACTATAGAATCAAGAGACTATATTCTAGACCTAAACGAGAGTGTTTCCAGCACAGTAACTATCAAGTATTACCTGGAAGGTGAATGAGATGATGTTCTATCTCATTCAAGGAAACTTTTCTTCCATAAAAAATATGCTAATATAGTCCAATAGAGTAGAGTACTCTATCATTTCTTATTTTAGTTTTCATCTTTATAAAAATTTAAAAAAGTTAAACTATGTAACCTGGATCCCAGGAAAGGATCTAAAACAGTGGTTCTCAACCTTCCTAAGGCTGCAGCCCTTTAATACAGTTCCCACCCACAGGTTGAGATCTGCTGATTTAAAACAACCTACTAGCTCTTCTGTCACCTACTGGGAGGTTCTACAGTTTCTTTTATGACCAGAGTATTATATTTTTAAAAAAGATAAACAAAAGGAATTGCTCCTCAGTCAGGACAGAAATGAAAGTTATCAATACAAGTAACATTTTTACTTACTGTAAGTTGACCTGCCACCCCAAAATCTGCAAGCTTTGCATGTCCTTCTGTATTTAGCAAAATATTTCCTGCCTTGATATCTCGATGTATTTTTCTCATAAAATGAAGGTATTCTAGTCCCTTAAGAGTTGACTGCAATATTGTAGCTATTTCATCTTCTGTTAACTGAAAGAAGAATAAGAAGCTCATATTCTACCAGTTTATATCAACACAATAGGAAAAGGAGGAAAACACTAGATCCAAACCCCTTTCTTTTTTTTTTTTTTTTGCAGTTTTTGGCCAGGGCTGGGCTTGAACCCACCACCTCTGGCATATGGGGTCAGCACCCTACTCCTCTGAGCCTCAGGTGCCGTCCCAAACCCCTTTCTTAAATATAAATAGATTTTATTCAACCTGTCAATAGCAATTGACTGCTTATACCATCGATACACTGACCACTCCCTAAGTTCTATTTCCAGACCAGATCTCCCCCAGTCAGATTCATATATTCGCCCACACAACATCTCCAACTGAATAGCTAACAAGCATCATAAGCATAACACGTCAAAATCAAATTGTTTATTTCAACCATCCTACCCGTCCAACATCCTCTGCTCTTCCCACAGGCTTCCCTCTCTTAATAAAAGCCAACTTTATTCTTTCAGTTGCTCTGGCCAAAAACCTTGACTCTTCTCTATCTTTTAAGTATATGTCCTCTGTAACCACCCTGGTCCAAGATGCCATCATATCCTGCCTGAACTATTCTAATAATCTTCCAACTGGTTTCACTGCACCTACCCTTGACTCTCCACAATGTATTTTCCACATAGCAGCCCCCATAAACTTTTTAAAATGTAAGCCAGATCTGCTCAAAACCTTCCTGAGTCACTTAAAAGCCAGTCCTCACCAAGGCCTTACACATAATCTGGCTCCCAGCTACCTAGTACCGGGCTAATTTCATCTTCTGCCACTCTCTACCCTGCTCATTCTGTCTCAGCCATGCGGGCTTCCTTGCTATCCTTGGACACCCCTAAGCACACTCCCCTTTCTGGGTCTTTCCACTGGCCTGGTCTTTATGCCTACAATGCTGCTCTTCATCCACCACGTCTTTACAATTTGATTTCTTACTTTGCTGTCTATACCCAAATGTCACCGCCTCAGAAATTCAGAGTGGCCTTCCCTGCTCCATTTCTAGATCAATCTCTGTCCTTTATCTCCTTTTATTTGTCACTGCAGCATTATCACCAACTGACATATTACAAATCATTTATATACTTATTTATGTGAAATCCTCCCTGTTAGAAACTGAGCTCCGTTAAAAATGTCTTTGATTCATTTACTTTTATATACCTAACACCAATAAAACCACCTGGCACATGGTAGGTGCTAAAAAAATTTGCACATATCAAATTAATATTTGATGCCTATTTGTGTTTGATTAGGCTGATACACTAACTCTGAATAATGTAAACAAAGAAAAGCAGATAGGATATGGATACCCCAAAAGTCATAACTGAGTTTCAAAACGCCACATTGTATATTTTGCATAATAAATACCTCACAATTTACAAAGCACATTTACCTATTTAAATTAATTTTCACAACTTTTATATACATAATACGGGTATCATTATTCTTATTTTTCTTATCAAGACAAAAAAACCTAAGCACTAAGATTTCCCCTAGTCCTGCTCTCACCCACACACAATCTACACAAGAGCTAGAGTTTCCTTTTTAAAACATTTATCAGATGATTCTTATACTTGCTTAGAATCCAACAATGGTTTCCTATCTTCCCTGGAACAAAATCTAAACTCATTCCCATGGCCTACAATACCCAACATCATCTAGCCCTGACATGAGAGAGTAAAGAGGGGAAAGAATCATGAGGTCTAAACTGGGGCAGAGGAAATCCGACAGACATCTCTGTAAAGAGATGGTAGCAGGAGAATGCACATGAATAACAGGCCGAAGAAAAGAGATGGCCTAAGAGACCAGCTCAGCTGCACTGTTCTAGTAGGTAAACTTACCGTTTTATTTCGTAATCGAATGATATCAGACACAGAACCAGCCCCACAATACTCCATGACAATCCACAAGTCTGTATTCTTAAAATAACTGCCATAATATTTGACAACATGTGGGCTAGAGAGAAAGTAAGAGACAATATAAATTAAAAGAAACCGCCTTAAAACATCTCTATTCATGCTATTAAATATATAAAAATTAATCCCTTATCTCAAAAGATCAATGATTCATTGTTAAGGTTAAAATGGGCAACCTCCTGATTGGAATATACAAAGGTATAGCTTTTCTAGAGGGTAATAGATAACAAAAGGGTAAAAAATAGGTGGGTCCTTTAACCAGCATTTCTAAGTCTACAATTTACCCCCAGAAAAGAATTATAAGTACTCAGAAACAGTTACCATCACAGTTCTGTTGATAAAAGTCCCAATTTAGATACCATCTAAAGGGCCAGTTAACATCAGGAACTTTATTTAAGAAATAAAAATAAAGCCATGTGGCTCATGCCTATAATCCTAGCCCTCTGGAGGCCAAGGTGGGTGGATCACTTAAGCTCAGGAGTTCAAGACCAGCCTGAGCAAGTGCAAGACCCCATCTCTAAAAACAGCCAGGAGTCGTGGCTACTCAGGAAGCTGAGACATGAGAATCGCTTCAGCCCAAGAGTTTGAAGTTGCTATGAGCTATGGATGCCATGGTACTCTATCAAAGGTGGTAAAGTGAGACTCTGCCCCCTCCCCAAAAAAATATATAGCCATGTTGGGCAGCGCCTGTGGCTTAAAGGAGTAGGGCGCTGGCCCCATATACCGGAGATGATGGGTTCAAATCCGGCTCCAGCCAAAAACTGCAAAAAAAAATATATATATACATCCATGTAATGGACTATCATGGACCCATGAAAAATGTTATAAAGGGATATTTAATAACATAAGGAGACAGCCTGTTCACATAAAAAGAAAAACAAGCTACAAAATAGTAAGCAAAGTAAAACTCCAAAAAGAGATAAGGAAAGGTCCCCTTTTCTCCCCAGGGAAAAGCAGTGTTTTTCTTTTCATCTACATTTTTCTAAGAAGTCACACATAGCTTATAGAAAAATACACACACACACACACACACACAATGATCTAGTATAAAGAAAAAATGTTCATGATTAGACCTGGAATTTTAGGTCTCAAGGTTGAGGAGAGATAATAAACCTAAAATTTCAGAGAAAAATCAAATATCCCATCAAAATGAAATAATCTTCCTGCCCTCTATGAGGTACCAGTTTTATCTGGTTAGATAGTTATCAAGGCCAAATAAAGTTGCATAACAGCTGAAAAAGCTAAAACTAAATCCACTTCACTCTCAGTATTTCAAACATCCCTCCATTCTTGGGGAAAATGCCAAAGACAAGAACAGAAAGAAAACACACACACACACACACACAGAGAAAGTTAATGGAGAAATGGATGAGTAAATCTCTAAGGTAAAGATCACTATATCTGTTCTCCGTTCCCTAAAATCCTGTAGTACAGTATTTACAGGAATTAAATCTGCAGGCAATTACTATCACGTATTTAATGTTGGAATATGTTCTATGTAGTCCTGCATTGCTGGCTAGATTTTCCTGTACATGTATATGCCTAGCCTATCCAGGTAGTCTAAAAACTCCCAGCGCACAAGAACTCTGTTCTGCATTTCATTGTACTCCTTAGAGTGCTTAGTACAGACGAGGCTCCTCAAAATATCTCTTCTTTACTTAGTCTCTAAGTCTTATAGACAAATCTACAACCTGTTTGGACACAGCTCCTGTGTAGTCTATCAAAACTGGCTAAGTTGGCTCGGCGCCGGTAGCACAGTAGTTATAGCACCAGCCACATACACCCAGGCTGCCAGGTTTGAACCCGGCCTGGGCCAGCTAAACAATGACAACTGCAACAAAAAAATAGTCGGGCATTATGGCAGGTGCCTGTAGTCCTAACTACTTGGCAGGCTGAGGCAAGACAATCGCTTAAGCCCAGGAGTTTGAGGTTGCTGTGAGCTGTGATGTCACTCTATTGAGGGCGACATAGTGAGACTCTGTCTCAAAAAAAAAAAAAAAAAAAGTGGCTAGTTCCCAATTTGCCAACTGGAAAGAACTTCTGTAATGTACCTTATAGAGGAAGAAAAGGAAAACTGCCACCTTAATCTGGTCAATCCTAATCAAGAAAAATGGGAGTTTCATCTAATAGATAATAACCATACAAACAAAGAAAAAAAGGGGGGAAGAAGAGAGGGAAGGAGAAGAGAAATGGCTGCAGTCACAAGTCTGTGAGACTTAAGGGCTCCTGGACAAATTTCCTGCTAGGTAGCCCTACCTGCCCCAATATATTCTTTTTTTTTTTTTTTTTTTAGACGGAGCCTCAAGCTATCCCCCTGGGTAGAGTGCCATGGCATCACGCTCACAGCAACCTCCAACTCCTGGG
>NW_003852418.1:7256431-7277018 GCF_000181295.1 Otolemur garnettii | reverse complement strand
GCCGGTTGAGCTATAGGCGCCGAGCCATTCTTCCTAGTTTCTAAAAGGGCTTACTGAAAAAAAAGAAAAAGAAAAAAATATATGCAGAAATAGAAACTATAGGAGCTTAGCTGCAAAAACATGCAAACTTTTTCATATTTTTTTTCTGAACAGAACATGAGTAGTGATTCCATTAAACTCTTCCTTCTGCAAAATATCTAAGTAAATACATTTTTAGGTCTTAAACTCTAAATAATCACAGCAAATTCAAAACCATGTTGCCTGCAAAGGAAACCCACATGACCTTTACCTGTCACATTGTTGCATTATAGAGATTTCTTTGATTATCTCCTGCAGGTCTGATTCCACAGGAACTTGCTTAATAGCAACAATCTGACCCGTCTCTTTATGAATAGCTTTGTATACACTGCCGTAGGATCTGTAATTGGAGGAAGGAGACCAAGTCAAGCTAAGAGATAAGAAGGGATAAAACACCAGCAACTTGACAGTTTGAATGTATATCCCTAGGTTCCTAATGATATATTAGGTAGTATAATATTAATTGTAAGTATATAATAATACATTCTCAACTACATTTGTAAAACTAAATTCTTTGGGAGGGGAAAAAAAAAACTGTCAAGAGAATGACCACAGAATGGCATCTTAAAAGCTTCACATTTAAACTTAAATGAAGGTACTAATATGACATAGTAACACAGTTGCTACCATGCATTACATGGCTGCATCTACTAGAAACAAGGCACTACCTCAATTCACCCTCATAAAAAAATGAGGAAGAGGCAATTACTCCTATTTTACAAGTAAATACAAAGAGGTTTAGAAAGGTTAAAATAATTTGCCCAAGGTCACATACGTCACAGTCAGTTTAGGACTGAATCTAGATGTTTTCCTGAAAACAGAGCTTGTGTTCTCTCCACATCTATACCGTGGTATAATAAGGAAGTAAAGATATTTGTTTTCTTGCATCCACTCTAGTACCACAAGATCTTTCTGTCCTTGTTCCTCTTACTTGAAATAATGCTTAAAATGTTATGAAAACGAATTAAAATCTAAACCTCTAATGCTATGATCAGGTGAACACAGCACACACAAATTCTTTTTACCTTCTACTTCATCTTCTCTTAAGAGCTTAATATGAAATGAAGTTTATTTATTCGATTTAGGGGAAGACCTAGGATTCACAGACATGTTCTTAACCTTGTGCCTCAGTCTTCTCTACTGTAAAATGACAATAATACAAACTACCTTACAAAATGGTTGTGAGGGTCACAGGAGATGGTATCCTTACCTTGTATAGATAATTTTTTATCAATAAAATCCTAGATGGCTGCCAGTAAAATAATACTAAGTAAACCGCCTTTCATATTTGCAAAACACACCTGTATCTTCATACTGCTGTGGTGGAAAAAAAAAAATCAAAATAACAGTGCCACCTAATATGTCAACAAAGAACACCCCAGCTGCCAATATATGCTCAAGAATTGTTTTAAAGTAACATAAAACCTTTTCTTAGTCTAACAGAATACATAAAAAGTTTCTACCCTATCAGAAACTTTTATGTGTGTAAAACCAGTAGGATCTTTAAATAGGGCATCAAATGTTTTTGCCAGAAAGAGGTGACTGTTGACTCTGTGTGGATGACCCAAACACTGCCTCTTCTTCCTTGCTAAAATAACCCTTTGATTTGTTAGGTGGTGACGTGTTTGCTCCCAGAGGATGTAGCATGTAAGCCCAAACCAGTCACAGAGTTTTTTCCTTTCTACCACCAATGGGGCTAGTAACAAGCATATGACCCAGTTCTGGTCAATGAAATTTGAGGGAAATTCTGCTGAAGGATTTCTGGGAAAGCTTTTCTTCCCTGGTAAGAGACAGGCACATAAGAAGGCCCACTATCACCTACAACTTCCCTCCCTGCTTTGGTTACTATAATGTGAGGGTTGATGCCGGAAACTAATGTAGCCATTTTGAGACTGAGAAATACTCAGATGCCAAACCATACTACCAAGTCAATTAACCATTCCTATAATCTCTCCTCCCTAGATTTAATTCATTATTAAATGCCTTTCCTTAATTGGTTAACCACTATTAGTTGGGTATTATTACTTTCATCTAAAGACATTCTGGATACATCAGGTCCCATGTGTGATGAAAATGTCTTTATTTCACCTTCACTCACAGTTTTGCTGGATATAGAATTCTCTGACAACTTTCCCTCAGCACTTTCACTGCAGTTTTCTGATTTCTACTGTTGCGGAGAAGTCTGCTTTTATCAGATTATCATCTTTTAGAGGTTAACCTCACCATAGCATTTAAGATTTCCTCTTTAACATTCTATAATGTAACTTGGAGCTGATTTACTTGGCACTTCATAGACTTCTTCAATCTGAGGGCTCAAGTAGTTCTTCAAGTATGCAGAATTCTCAGCATCATCTGATTTCTTCTCTTGGTTTCTTTTAATATCATCTTCTAGAATTCCTACTAGACCTACATTGGACCTCCTCCATCCATGTTGTCTTCCTGGTTGCCAACGCTGTGCCTGGTCTCTGTTCTGCATTTTGTGATCAGTCTCATTTCTGTCTTTCAAATTATAAATCCTCTTTTCAGCTTATAGTATGTTGTTTATCCAATTTAATGGGCTCTTAAAACTTGGATTATTGTAATCTTCATTGTCAAGACTCCCAACTTTTTATTTTCAATTGGGTTAACTGTTCATGTTAATAATCTGGTGCTTTTAAGAATTTTATTCTCTCCTTTTTCCTTGTGAAAATCATAAACATAGGCAATCTCTTTTCAGATTGCTCCATTATTTCTATGTCCTTGAGTGCGAATTCTCTCATTTTGCAGATGACCCCATGACAGTGAATTTCCTTGCACAGATTTCATTTTATCTTGAATGACTTTCCTCTACACAATGATCAATGTTGGATGGTTTCATGGTTCCCTCAGCCCTATCATATGGACACACTTTGACCAGGTCTTATACTAGGAGCCTGGGTCTTTGCCCTTCAAGATACCGTAGTTGCACACAGTCCAGTCTCAGTTTCTATAATCAGACCAGTACCTCCACTTTTTCACAACCACTAGCAAATGAAACTCTTTAGTGATAGTCAGTTGGGTTTACAATTCTGTATAGTAAACCCAAATGCTTTCCTGACAAGGATAGAGTAAGCTTTACCTTCCTCTTATTAGATTTTCTTTTCTATCCCTTATCTATATCCCTATACATATATATATATAAAGCTATATATTCTTACATTTAAAAGAACTTATTTTCATTCATAATTTTTCTATATTAGAAAAGGGATGGTCTCTGCATGTACTCACTCAGCGGTCTTGACGAGAACACTCGCTATACCTCTCTATGCTCTCCTGATACCTCATGTGAACAATTAAAAGTCATGATTCCACATACTGCCTTTACAGTAATCTGAAGAAGACTTAGAAGACTTCAGCAATCATTCACTCAAAGGCAAGTTTCTTAAAACCTCCTTACAACAAGGACTCAATGAATTACAATTGGCAGAGAGCAAAGAGGATGGAAAAAATAAGTATTTAATATAAGCCATACCAGGCAAGGATCAACATAGAAAAATGGAAATAATACAGTATCTGAGGCCAAACTAACCAGGTACAAGTCTTAAAAAGGGCACTCACTAGTTGTGAAACCATTGGAAGAATGCTTTTGTTATCACTCTTCGATAAAAACCTAAATGAGTCAATGTGTAAAACTTTTAAGTATGATAGAAAAAGGTGCTAGGCTCCAATTCAAAACACTTTCCAACTTCTCTTCACGCATCTTGGTCTGAAGTTTTGGCTCTATTTTGCCATAGATCCACACGATTTCCTTGAAACACAGAATGACTGCAGCCTCCTGAATCAAATACAGTTTTTAGCCAGAGCCATTTCACAAGACACAAGTCAGCGAGAGTTCACAATCCTTTCATTCTCCAGAACAATGTAAGGATGGCACAGCAGAATGTTTGGAAAGGAAGTGGCGTTAATATTTTCTATCAGGATTTTCCAAGTTAAATGAAGTTTGTTCAGTGTCCTTCAGTCAGAAATCCAAGCATCTGTGGCATCATTTAAAAGAGCAATATGGTGATAGCATGGGAAGAAAGACCTGAAGCTTTGTTTGTTTTCTCCCTGGAGATAGCTTCATAGAGAAATTTCCATCTTGCTTGCTGAAGACATCCATAGAGCTAAAACGTAATTTAAAAAGTCATAATTAGCTTAGTTTTCCCTTACATTATATTCCTGATGTAGTCTCTGTCTACAATTTTCTTTAACAATCCCCAACCCCAATCAATCCAAACAGCTACCTGTAAGAATGCCTAAATATACTTTAAGACCTAAGATTTAACTTCAGTTTAACATGCTGAGGTCTGAAAAATGCTTCAGTTGATATACTTAAAAAAGAAATAATAGTTGTCATGAACTGAGCATTTACTATGTTACAAGCACTGTAGTTAGCACTTTACACCTATTATGTAGTAACAGTTGCTGCATTCTATGAAATGGATGCCATTATTATTCCCACTTTATAGATGAGAACTGTCAGGCTCCAAAATATTAAGAAATTTGATCAAACTTACTTGTTTATTGTGATCAATTAACAGAAAAGCAAGGAAAAAAAAATTTTTTTTGAGGTAAGGTATCACTCTGTTGCCCAGGATGGAGTATAGTGACATCATCATAGCTCACTGCAACCTCAAACTCCTGAGCTCAAGCTATCGCTTCAGCCTCCCAAGTAGCTGGGACTACAAGCACATACCATTATGCCTAGATAATTTTTTATTTTTTTAATTTTTTGTAGAGACAAGGTTTCACTACGTTGCTCAGATTGGTCTTAAACTCCTGGCCTTGAGCAAGTCTCCCACTTTAGCCTCCCAAAGTGCTGAGATTAGAGGTGTAAGCACTGTACCCAGCCTAAGAACAAGGATTTTAACCCAGATCTGTTTCACTTCAAAGTCTATGCTCCCACTACTATAACACCTTTTATTAGATGTGAAAAAACAAACTAGCTACATAGTCAATTATGCCTACCAGTCTTTAACTTATTCTGAATATAACCTAAAACCATTGTTCGATTAAGGCCCATGGATTTACTGCCTTGAGAAAAACAACAAGGATCTCAAGCTGAAAATGGTTGGCAAGGGACAAAGAGGGACTGTCATTGATCCTTACCTTAATGAGCCCAGTCAACCTGCAGTCCTCAGATTCATCTTGGACTTGTCTTTTGGCAATACAGCTGATGTCATCTTTTACTTTCCTTCTCTGCTTGATGTCTTGCTGGATTCCAAAGAGTATTTTTCCAACTCACAAAAAGATGACAACTAATTTTTTTTACAAGCAGGTAAACCATGAAAAACTATTCCATGTAATCCAGGATTGGGTTTAACATTATCATGGATCAAGTTAGACATAAAAAATACTAAACCCAAAAATAATCCAATGACATAAGAGCTGATTTTAAAGAGCATATAGTCATTAGACAGCAAATGTTTTTAAAAGTCTTAAAATATGTCAGGTCTTCTCTTGATCCAGAAGTACCCCAAAGAGATTAAAAATACATGCATGCACATAAATCTACTTATAGATGTATAACCTATCTCTAAAAGACAAAAAATTGCTACACTGGTTGCTTCTGGGGGTCTGAGAGACAGAGGTAGGGGGCAGAACTTTTATTGCATACATTTTTATACTTACACTTTTTGAATTTTAAATCATATGATTTTATTACCTATTCAAAAATTAACAACAAGCACTTAAGTATGTTCCTAATACTTCAATGCCCTGGTCATTAAAGAAGGAATAAATCACAAGATTAAACGCGTACGTAAAAATATAAAAAATTGTGATATAAACTTTACTGAATCATAAAAGTCTTTAAGAAGCACTACCTATTATTAAAATACCATTTCATCACTATTTTATAAACTCATTCGTAATTCTGTGTTTCAAGAAGTCCACTAGTTCCCAGCCTAGGAGTCTGGATCACCTAGGAAGCTGTAAAGATGGTGACAGTCTTCAATTTATTTATGGAATTTTACAAAGCTCCAAAAACTACAACGCTGGCTTCCATTGTTTTTTACTAAAACAAAAGTTACAGCACATCACTCAGAAGTTAAGAGGAGCAAATTTATTTATTTTTTATTTATTCAAAAACTTTTTAATAAATTTATTTATTAAACTTTTAAATAAATTTATTTATTAAAAACTTTTAATAAATGACAATTAATTAACTTATTTAAACAAATAAAATCAAGCAAACCACAGAGTCTACAAAAGAGAAAACAACAGATGCCCTTGGTGTTAAGAAGATCAGCAATCACTGACTTTGCCTAAACTAGGGATTGGAGTGATATAGGGAAGAAGGGCACCGCAAGCTGTAAATTTACTTCCCACCACACCAAGAGACAAACTCATATGCAACATTCCTCTTTCTTCTCAGGTTTAAGAACTACTGCCATGGAAAACGTTCATGTGCTTCTGGTGTGCTGGCACAGGAAAAAGACTAAGACCTTTACTCTCTTTATACTCACCCTTCTCCAAGTTTCTCTAAGACATCAAACACTTCTTCTGGTTGTTTGGTTAAACTATCTTCATCCAACTTTTTCAGCTGCCTATGAATGAAGCAATGTAAACACAAAATACATTTTACTTGCTATTTACTAGAACATAAGATAGCCATTTATTTTTACAATTAAAAAAATTGTAAAAATATCTCTACAAAGTCTTCACGAGTAAACAACAAAGGCAAACTAGGAGACTTTTAAGGGACACTGAAGTACTGTGCTATGAAAGGATTACACTTATTCTGGGTCACCTTGATAAGCAAAATCTGGACCAGAAGGTGGACTGATGCCAAGAGTCAGACTTCAGTTCAACATGTGTAAGAATTTTCTAACAATATACTTGTCCTACAGTGGTTTAGACTGCCTTAAGAGGTCCCTAGTTCCCCATCGGTGGGAAATTTAAACAACAAATTCAATTGTCATATGGCTGAAATATTGCAGAGTGGATTCAAGAATGACATATATCCCTTAAAATCCGATTTTTTTTTTTTAAGAGATAGGGTCTCAGGCGGCACCTGTGGCTCAAAGGAGTAGGGCACCAGCCCCATATGCTGGAGGTGGTGGGTTCAAACCCAGCCCCAGCCAAAAACTGCAAAAAAAAAAAAAAAAAAAGAAAAAGAGACAGAGTCTCACTCTGTCACCCAGGCTAAAGTGCAGTGGTATGATCATAGCTCACTATAACCTTGAACACCTAGGCTCAAAGGATCCTCCTGCCTCAGCCTCCCTAATAGCTGGGACTACAGGTGCACAGAACCATGCCTGGCTCATTTTCCTTTTTTCTTTTTAAACACCAGGTCTCAGTATGTTGCCCAGGCTTCTTCTCGAACTCCGAGCCTCCAGTGATCTTTCTACCTCAGCCTTCCAAAGTACTAGTATTGGGGGGTATAGCCCAGGGGAAGAGCATTTGACTGAAAAATGCTGGTATTACAGGTGTGACCCACCACATCTAGACCCTAAAATTCACTTAAATCTTGAGAGTCCATGAATTAAAATAACATAACTATCTCTTCAGAAAAATGTTTAATGTAAGATTAACCATGAACTGAAACATAACCATGAATTGGACTGGAGGCCAAGGAAGTCATGTGACCTTTGCTTTCACATCAGCAAGTTTTGGGTAATTTTGTCAAAACCCATAAATTCTATAAGTATCACAGAAACAGAAAGTGGAAAGTATACATTTAGACAGAATCAAAAATGAAAAATAACTAGGCAGCTGGGAGTTTCAAAGAGTCTCACAAAGACCCTTCCACAAGCAGCCATGTGCCTTCGACTAGTCCCTAAAATCAAAGGAACATGGCCTCTTACAACATCCAGATAGTTCAGATTTTTCTATTAGACAATTATAACAAACTTAGGAGGTTAAAAAGTAACAATACTTTTTAAAACTGAGACCTCTGAAAATTATGAATGACCTTAAAGAAGCAGCTTGCTAAGGAGTATTTTGTGGGTGTGGATGTTTGTGTGTGTGTGTGTGTGTGTATTGTCTATACAATGGCTTCCTGAAACTACAAAGGGCAACGAAGAATAGAGCGCTCAGGAAATGGTGAAATATGGAAGTAGTCACACTGGAGATTTCTTTAGAAAGAAAAAGGTCTAAACTACCTAGACAATATCAATTCTTGCAGGAAAAGATAAAAATTAAAACAAATATACACACATACAACACAAACGTGCACCTTCCTAAGAGTAGCATATCAGAAGATAAAAAATAACCCTAACCACATCACATATGTAATTACCAATAAACACTGATCTCAGACGAACAATTTTACAGTTTATAAATATCAAGGACTACGTGCTTACTAGAGAAATGGAGAACTGCTCCGTCAATGGTTGCCTTAACTTGACTATCAACGAAACAAAATGACTACAGTGACCTTTGAAAAATCAAAAGGTCCTAAAAATTAAATTCCAATGACATCAAAAAAAAAAACAAAACAACTCCCACCTTTAAAAAAAAAAAAAGGATGAAGTGAAACTCCTTATAAACTTTAGAAATGAAATTGCAATGAACTCAGAAGTTAGAAGGAACATCTCACATGCCAGAGTTATTTTGTAAGACCCTGAATTATAATTGTATAAACAATGAACAATACCTCATTTCTCAAGTGTAATTAGAGTTTTATAAACAGCTTATATAAAGGAAGATCAAATGTGTTCCTTTGAAGTGTTGACTCTTTATGGTTTACAAAAAGCAAAACTCACTATTTCAGCTACTATAGAGACCACAGCATAACAAAGGAAACTACCACTGCCACGAGAGAGACAACTGCAAAACTCTGATAAAACTTTGACGAACTTTTATGACTGCTCAGATACTTCTTTAAAACAATCTAAATAATGTTGTGTTTGTTTTTGATCTGGGGCTATTTAAAACAACTTGAACTTAAGGGATCTTTATATCTCTGGTGCCTGATAACCAAGAGGTACTCAAAAAACATTTGCTAAATGGATTAGCAAACATAATGATGAGACTCATAATCTTCATCAGCAACCTTTGTGAGTTATCGAAATAACAATTTTACCTACTAAGTATTACTGGGTAATCAACAATTAAGATTACTATGGAAGGCCAGGTGCCGTGGCTCACGCCCGTAATCCTACCACTCTGGGAGGGCAGAGGCAGGTGGATTGCTTGAGCTCAAGAGTTCAAGACTAGCCTGAGAAAAATTGAGACCCTGTTTCTACTAAAAATATAAAAACTAGCTGGGTGTTGTGGCAGGTGCCTGTAGTCTCAGCTACTTGGTAGGCTAGGCAGGAGGATCACTTGAGCCCAAGAGTTTGAGGGTGCTGTGACCTACGATGCCACGGCACTCTACCCAGGGAAACAGAGTGAGATTCTGTTTCAAAAAAAAAGATTTCTATGAAAATTCTTTCTATAAGTGACTCATAAAGGTATTTTATACCATGACTCTTCACGGAATAAACACTATTACCAAAACAGCCAGACTTTGATAAAGCATCTCCCATCTGGGACTTCCCCAGGTCCTAGGCAGTTTCAGCCTTGCTCATAAATGAAGAGGTCCAGTCAAAATAGCCTCCATGATGCAAATACAGGAGGATGCTTCGCTCCTAAATCAGATGGCCATGCAGATGGCCAGCATCCCAGGACTGCATTCCACACCTTCCACCACACCATTACCCAATGGCAACAGCTTTTTAAAATGTTAACTACTACATGAGACACCAATCTATTGTCATTCACTTAGTCACACACAAGTGCCAAACTCAAAAACACAAAGAGCACTTCCTGCACTGGGATTGTTGGAAACTCATGCAGTCTGGTTCTCTGGTAAGACATCTATATCTTTCCCAATACAAGTGTTTATGAAGTGTTGACTCATGGGATGGGCTAATTCTCAAACTTATTTCAGAACTTCTGTAAAGTTCATTTTATCTTTGTATAACTATCTCTGTTCCTACAGAATTCGATAGGGGTTACAACAAATATATAAGATAAACTGTGTATTTTTTAAGTAATAAAATTAATTATATTCCTTCCTCACTCCAATGCATCTGCTGAAGTCTTAACTTCCAGAATGTGACCACAAATGTATACGGAGACAGAACCTTTAAAGAGGTAATTACGGTAAAATAAGGTCATACAGGTGAGTCCTTACCCAATGTGACTAATGTCCTTGTAAGGAGAGGTTAGGGCCTGGCAGGGTGGATCAAGCCTGTAATCCTAGCACTCTGGGAGGCCGAGACAGGTGGCTCATGAGTTCAAGACCAGCCTGAGCAAGAGCGAGACCCCATCTCTACCAAAAATAGAAACGCTAACAGGGTGTAGTGGTGTACACCTGTAGTAGTGTATGTCTGTAGTCCCAGCTACTCGGGAGGCTAAGGCAAGAGGATTGCTCAAACCCAAGAGTTTGAGGTAGCTGTGAGCTAGGACACCACAGCACTCTCCCCAAAGGGACAGAGTGAGACTCCGCCTCAAAAAAAAAAAGAGGGGAGAGATTAGGTAACAGACAGATTCAGAGGGAAGAACACAAAGACACAGAAAGAAGACAGTGACCTATAAACCAAAGAGAAAAGCCTCAAAAGAAACAATCAGGCCAACACCTTGATTTCAGACCTCTAACCTCCAAAACTATGTGAAAGTAAATTTCTATTGCTTAAATCATCATATTTTGTTACAGCAGTCCTAACAAAATAATACAAATGATAATAAAATTAAACTGCTGCAAATTAAGTAGCCTACTGGTTACAAAGAGCAGGAGAGCAATATTTATTCAAGAACTCAGTCCTGTAATGCTCTTTTCTTGCACTTCTAATACATTTTTTAAAATCCAAAAGGTACAAGAATGAACATGTCAAGAAGGTTTACTCTTTTGCCTGAAATTACTCAAGGCAAAAAGAGAAACAAAACTCAGATTCCTAGTCCTCTTTCCAATTAAAATAAGCCCTCAGAGAAAAAAACCAACAAGAGCAAACTAATGTATTTCAAAAAGAAACATAACCAGAGTTCATTTATAATTAAGTCACTATGGCGCTACAGCAAGGATTTGCTAACACACACAAAGACCTGTGAAACAGGGGTACTTCCAGAGAGGCATCAGAGTGAGACAGTGAAGAGCATGGACTTTGGACCAGACTGCCTGCCTGGATATGAAAATCCCAGCTCTGCCTCTTACCAGCTATAGGACCGCCAGCATGTCATTAGCCTCCCTGTTCCTGTTTTATCATTTGTAAAATACAGATACAGGGATACCCACCTCACAAGATTATTATGAGCATCAAATGAATCAATAGTAGGTTGAATCATATGGAATTACTCTTTTATGGGTCAAAAATGGTCAAATATCAGCAATTTCAAATGGTTCAACAGGGGAATGGAAAATTCAACAGTGCCTAGCACCCAGTAAGTGCTACATGAGTGTAACAATCATTACAGTTACAGTCTCAGCACACTACACTAGGGTGAATCTTAAGCCCATCCCAACCAGCTATTTGCCCTCTCCATTGTTTGTGCATCCCTAAGTTCAAACAACTCCCAAGACCCCCAAGAGTGCTACCCAGGCTGTTAATCTCTTCCCTTCACCTCTGGTTGCCTTGTACTCCTACACGCTGAAGACTTCCTACTTCAGTGTTAATTCAACTGCAGGAAGTCAGATTCTCTGTGCAAAAGAAGTTAACTACCCTGCACCTCAGAGAAGCATGACTCCCTCAGTCTCGTCTCCCTGCTTTTCTCCAGATGTGGCAGACTGACACAAGTCCCTGCTCTCTGCAGTGGAAATCAGTGAGTTCAGAATTTCTAAGATCAGCCATCTCCCTGATCTTGACATAAAACAATTCCACCTACCAATGGGATCTGGAGCTGACATTCAAAAAACAAGAGTCCTGAAAAGGGCTCAGTCTGGCCAGGCCCGTTGACTCAGAAGCAAAGAAGTAAACATATACCTCTAAACTCTTGTGGATCTCAGTTTGCCCATCTTGAAAATACCTTTCATTTCCTTAACTACCTATCAATGGCAGGCTTTGAAGGGCCGAAAACAATTAGGAAGACAGCCTGGACACCAGTCATGAAAGATGCCATCATCATCCTGGAGTGGGACCACCATCAAGAGCATCCTCCCAAAAGCTGTCCTCCACAAATCCCTCCCTTGCTAGACCCGCAACCTTTCCGCAAATGCCTTTAGCCTTTCCGAAGAGCTTTTCCGCTCAACAGATCTTCCCCCACTGTACCCTTCAAGTGGGACTTAGGACCCTTAGAAGTCCACCCAACCTTCTTCTGTGCTAGTTCTAGAGCCACTGCCTTAAACAGGTTCTCATCCAGCATTCCCTCCTCCTACCTCCGTGAGACCCTTCTTGGACAGCCTTCCCCGGAGCAGCCCCGGCCTCAGCCGATACTCTCCCTGACTTGTCCCTGTGTTCCTCAGCAGTCCCCCAGCAACGAGGGCTCCCCTAACCAGCACCAAGTTTATTCCCCTCAGCAAGGCTCTCTCCCGAGCCCCACCCGCCAGACATCCCCCTCCCCCGACTCAGCAGGTGCCCCATCAGCTGGATCGCCTAGCCCAGCCGCTCCCCGCCCTACAGGAGCTCGTGCACAGGTGTCTCCCTCCAGCCGGTTCCCGCCTTTCCCTCCCGTCGCCCCCAGGCCCCTCCTCTTAGCCAGTGACCCCTCACCGGCGCGGCGGGTTCCTCAGCTGCACGGTCTCCATGGCGCTGCCGGCAGCCGCCCAGACTCGGTCACAGTTCCATCCTACCCCCCGGACCTTCCAGAGCCCGCCCCACAGGCCCTCCCACACTTCCGCTTTCCGCCCCTACCGGAAGCGGTGCACTACGCGGGAGCGGGGCGGAACCGCGGTCTTGATCACGTGGTGCGGGGCGTGAGTCGCGGGGCGCGAGTCACGTGGCACGACGGGGGCGTGGACCCCAAACTGCGGATCGGAGGCTGCTTCTGCCGGCGTTATCGTCACTTGGGCCCGAGTGCTTTATCTACGTAGTCTTACGACGCTGTCCAGAACACTCGGTCCTCGGTCCAGGAACCCAGCTACGTCTCAGTAGTGGCCCCTATTTTCAGACCGAGAAACCGAGCCTTCTAGCGAAGCGCCGACTTGATAACTGACAATTCTTAATAAGGCAAGTTTTACCTACAGTACACGTTTGAACTCTGGTCCCAAATGGGCCCCAGAACGTTTTTCTCCTTGGGTGGTATCACCTTGCAAATTGCCGGACCATCCCGGGCAATTTGAGACGGGGGTCTCACTCTGGCGCAGACTGGTCTCAAACCTGTGGGCTCAGGGAATCTACCCGCCTCAGCCTCCCCGTAGAGTCAGTTTGCAGACATTAAAACAGTTAACGTTTCTTAAACATTGGCCATGTACTTGTCTTCATTTATCTCATTTAATGTTTATTAAACATTTGCCATGTACTTGCCTTCATTTATCTTCATTTATCTCATTTATAAAATTCTTTATTGTATGTATTTATTTGATTATTTGACAAGCAGTGCCTACCACGTTCTCAGTGCTTTACTAATTTTAACTTATTTGAAACGCCTAACAACCCCATACAGTAAATGCTATTATTATTCTTATTTTACAAGGCCAAAGAGGTGAAGTATCTACCTTCCAGGTCACGTAGCTAATAGTATATAGATTTGGGAACTCAAATCCAGGCTGGTGAGATTCCAAAACCTACACTACCAAACTGGACAGTGATGGATGTGTATCCTCTGATTGGGGATGAGGCCGACAACCCCAAATAATTGACTGAGGCAAAGATCTCAGTCAAGAAAGGTTTATTAAGCCAAAGTTTGAGGATAAGCATGGTAAAAACACAAGGCATCTGTGACTTTTTTCCAAGTGGAATTTGGGAGCTCAGTATTTATGGGGAGAGTGTGTACAGAAAGAGGAAGAGGGAGGGAGGATGGGTAGTGAGACAAATCCTTCTGAGGCTAAGGAAATTTACATTTGATGAAGTGACTTAAAAAAAAGAGAGTAAAGGGGCAGTGCCTGTGGCTCAGTGGGTAGGGCGCTGGCCCAATATACCCAGGGTGACAGGTTTGAACCTGCCCCGACCAAACTGTAGCCGAGGGGTCGTGTCAGGTGCCTGTAGTCCCAGCTACTCCGGAGGCTGAAGGCAAGAGAATCGTCTAAGCCCAAGAGGTGGAGGTTGCTGTGAGCTGTGATGCTACGGCACTCTACTGAAAGTGAGACAGTCTCAAAAAAAAAAAAAAAAGAGTAAAGCCAAGCACATACCTATAATTCCAGCACTCTGGAAGGCCAAGGTAAGAGGATCTCTTAAACTCAGGAGTTTGAGACCAGCTTGAGAAAGAGATCCCATCTCTACTTTAAAGAAAGAAAGAAAGAAAGAAAAACTAGGCAGGGCACAGTGGCTCATGCCTGTAATCCCAGCACTTGGGAGGCTGAGGCTAGTGGATTCCTTGAGCTCACAGGTTTGAGACCAGCCTGAGCCAGAGTAAGACCCCCCGTCTAAAAAATAAAAATAGCCAGGCATTGTGGCATGCACCTGTAGTCCCAGCTACTTGGGAGGGTGAGGCAAGAGGATTGCTTGAACCTAAGAGTTGGAGGTTGCTGTGAGCTAAGATGCCACAGCACTCTACCAAGGGTGACCAAGTGAGACTCTGTCTGAAAAAAAAAAAAAAGAAAAAGAAAAATTAGCCAGGTATGCCTGTCGTACCTGTTATTATTCAGGAAACAGAGGCAGGAAGATCACTTGAACCCAGGAGTTTAAGGTTGCTGTGAGGCTGACACCACTATACTCTGAGGTGACAAAATGAGACTGTCTCAAAAAAAAAAAAAAAAAAAAGGAGGAGTAAAAGAAGAATCAATTATGTAGACTGATGGTGGAAGAGTGATCTTATTCATGTTCTCCACAACCTGGGAAGATAACTTTGTCCTTGTTTATAGGAGGCAAAAAATTTCCTCACAAATGACCTTTGGGGGCATGAATGATCTGTGGGGGCAGTCGTTGTAGATGCCTGAGGTTTCTTTCAAGTGGGGATCTGGCTAATTAATAGCTACTCATTTTGAAGGGGGTGCTGTATTGTGACTCAGCCACCAAGTTTGACCTTCCCTTTTGTGTAAGGAGCTGGGGGGGTGATCCTGAGATTTTTATTTTCCTTTGCAAGAGACAGACCTTTCTCTCAACTCAGAGTTCCTGTTCCAACTACCATGATTTTGAATGATGCCGCCATCAATAAGTGTTAGAATTACCCAACTTACCAAAGGGGAAAGTTACAAGAAAAAACTTACCTAGAGCAATGCTTCACTGTTCTTAATTGCTCTGCTTTTCCCAAAGGTAGACCATAGCCCCTGACCAAGGAACTTTCAGAGCCACTCAGGTACGGCACATCATGAATCCCAAACGGGAAAATGGAACCACTCATCTGACATAAGAGGAAAACCTTCACTGTGCTAGGCACAATCCCGGGCTGGCTCTTAAGCCTTAAAACAGCCCTATGAAGTGAGAAAAGAATTTTTGTCTGAGAAATGTGAGTCCTTGTAAATTATTGGTCCCAAAAGGACAGTAAGATGAGGCAACAGTCATGTTCTGTTCCCCCCCTGGAGCTTTGTATTCATCTACTGAAACTATTTGCTACTGCGACAGGTAACCATAAATCAACCAAATACTCTATAACCCACACCCTATAGCTTAACAATGTAGAACCAATCATTAATCAATGTTATGTCTGTAAACCAATGAGAATTCTTGACAAATAACGTTATCATCCACTCCGTTTCCCTTTTTTGACTTTAAAAATCAACTTACAATTCCTGCTAATCAGAGTGTATATTTGGGGCAACTTGACTCTGTGTTCCCAGGTTGCAATCCTAAAGCTTGGCCCAAATAAACTCTCCACTTACATTAATTTTGCCTCAGCTTCTTCCTTTGTGTGTGTGTGTGTGTGTGTGTGTGTGTGTGTGTCTGTCGCCCATGGTAGAGTGCCGTGCATGTGTGTCTGTCTGTCTGTCTGTCTCTCTTTCCCCCGGTAGAGTGCCATGGCATGTGATAGCTCACAGCAACCTCAGACTCTTGGGCTCAATCCATTCTCTTGCCTCAGCCTCGTAAGTAGCTGGGATTACAGGCAGCCCCTACAATGCCCAGCTATTTTTAGAGGTGAGGTCTAGTTCTAGCTCAGGCTGGTCTCAAACTCGTGAGCTCAGGCGATCCACCCGCCTCAGCCTCCCAGAGTGCTGGTATTACAGTTGTGAGCCACTGCACCCAGCATAGCTGCTTTTCCAACAACTAAAAGAAGTATTATTGTGCTCAATTTGCAGATGAGGAAGCTGAGATTCACATATGCATGGCTAGTGAAAGCAAAGATTTTAATCCAGGACTGTCCTGCCTCCACAAAATACTTGTTTTATTTACCACTTTGCTCTGTGAGAGATTTCTACAAATGGCAGTGACAACTTTGAAGAAGTAAAGATGAAGAAAAGTTTCTATGAAGCTCAGGAATCTATCATAGGGCGCTCTTATTAGAAGTCAATCCTCTGTCCTCTGAAATTTGTCATGGCCAGACAAGGTGCCTCACATCTGTAGTCCTACCACTTTGGGAGGCCAAGGTGGATGGATTGCTTGAACTCAGGAGTTTGAGACCAGCCTAAGCAAGAGCAAGATCCCCTGCTCTACTACAAAAAGAAACTAGAAAAACTAGCCAGATACTGTGGCACATGCCTGTAGTCCCAGCTACTCCAGAGGCTGAGGCAAGAGGATCGATCTCTTGAGCCCCAAAGTTTGAGGTTGCTGTGAGCTATGAAGAAACTCCAACACTAGCCAGGGCAACAGTAAGATCCTCTCAAAAAATAATAATAAAATAAAAAGGCTCGGTGCCTGTGGCTCAAGTGGCTAAGGCGCCAGCCACATACACCTAAGGTAGCGGGTTTGAATTCAGCCCAGACCCACCAAACAACAATGACAGCTGCAACCAAAAAATAGCCAGGCGTTGTGGTGGGCACCTGTGGTCCCAGCTACTTGGGAGGCTGAGGCAGGAGACTTGCTTGAGCCTAGGAGTTGGAGGTTGCTGTGAGCTGTGAAGCCATGGCACTCTGCCCAGGGGGATAGCTTGAGGCTCTGTCTCAGGGGGAAAAAATAAATAAATAAATAAATAAATAATGATATCTCCTATGGCTTTTCCTGTACTTCTCCCAAGGCACTCTAAACTCTACTTTTTTTCTTTTTCTTCAATCCTGCTACTTCTTTTTTATTTGAGACAGAGCCTCAAGCTTTACCCCTGGGTAGAGTGCTATAGCATCACAGTGCACAGCAACCTCCAACTCCAGGGCTCAAGCGAGTCTCCTGCCTCAGACTCCCAAGTAGCTGGGACCACAGGCACCCGCCACAATGCCCGGCTATTTTTTGGTTGCAGCCTCGTTGTTTTGGCGGGCCCAGGCTGGATTGGAACCCGCTACCTTAGGTGTATATGGCTGGCGCCTTAGCCACTTGAGCCACAGGCGCCGAGCTAATCCTGCTACTTCTGAATCTACTTTTTATCTTAACATTCTGGCCGTGTTGTCAACTTGAGTTTTTCCTCCTCATTGAGGAGCAGCTCTGTAACCCACTATGCCCACATTCATTCCTCTGGAACAGCGATTTTCGACCAGTGTACCATAGCTCACTAGTGTGCTATGAGAGGATCTTAGGTGTGCTGCAAAAATTTTTACAGATCATTAAATTATTTGAGAAAGAAATTCAAAGCACTAAGTATATTCTTTTTTTTACTTTTTTTAAATGAATATAATTTAAGTGTGCCACAAAAGTTTAACTGTAGGTTCAAGGGTGCCATAAGATAAAATAGATTGAAAAACACTGCTGTATATAAATAAGTACTCAACAAATATTTTTTAAAATAAATATCAACTTCCATTACACAATGACGTCCTGTATTATCCCTTTCCCAGGACTTTTCCAAAAGATAAACTTGATGGCCCTCTTTTTCCACACAATGTTTAGTCCAGCACCATCCCATAAAAATTTTCTGTGATTATGAAAATGTTCTATATATGTGCTGTCCACAATGGTAGCCACATGTGACTATTGAGCACTTTGTGACTGGCTTGATTTAAAAAGTGAATTTTTAGGCTCAGCACCTGTGGCTCAAGTGGCTAAGGCGCCAGCCATGTACACCTAAGGTGGCGGGTTTGAATCCAGACCAGGCCGGCCAAACAACAATGACGGCTGCAACCAAAAAATAGCTGGGCCTCTGATGGGTGCCTGTGGTCCTAGCTACTCGGGAGGCTGAGGCAGGAAACTCGCTTGAGCCCAGGAGTTGGAGGTTACTGTGAGCTGTGATGCCAGGGCACTTACCCAGGGGGAATGCTTGAGGCTCTGTCTCAAAAAAAAAAAAAAAAAAGTGAATTTACTTTTATTTCATTTAAATTTAAATGGACCCCTGGCCCTTCTATTATGCGAGGGCATAGTAAGAAGGTGCCATCTATGAACTATAGCCAGACCCTATTAGGTCTTGGGCAGACAAAGAGGACCTATTTCCTGCCATTCCAGACCTCACAGTGGTCAAGAAAAACTATGCGCTGTCAATCACAAAGTGATAAATGCTAAGTTAGGAACAAACAAACCCCAACAGACCAACAGGAGTTGGGGCCAGAATTGCACTGAGGCAGGGCAGAAGTAGGAAAGTCAGAAAAGATGATGTTTGAGTTGAATATTAAGTTGATTCAGAATTACTTAAGAGAAAAAAAAATGTTTGGAAATGAATTCCAGGAGAAGAGGATCCATAAACAAAGACTAGGAGAGGAAAGACAGAGCTTAGTGTGCAGGTAGTACTCCAAGTTTTAACAATTGGAGTATTGAGTGGGAGAATGAACGTCAGATGAGATTGGGGATGAATTTAAGTCATCCTTGGTGTAAGATCACCCCTCAATCCATGTGCGCATTCATTTATTAAGTCAGTGTAGAGTACTAGAGCCTTTGCTATCCGTCTGTCTCAACAAGATTCCCTAAATATTCTCAGGCCTCAGCCCAATTATGGCCCCTCACAAAGGCTTTCCCAAGCCCCCTTATCTAAAACAGCCCCCACCTGGTCATTTTCTATTGCGTTACCCTGTTTTGTTTTCCTTACGGGACTAATCACGTGAAATTGTCTTCATTTGCTCAGGTTTTCATTTCACTCAAGACTAGAACGTAAGCTCTACGAGAGCAGGGACCTCTACCCCACGGTGCGGCGCTAGCGCTGTTCTCACTTTTCCCCCGCGCGAGGGAGGCGTAAGTTCCAAACTGAGCACGCGCAGACGGCCCGGCGCCGCAGGGCTCCCGTCCGCGCAGGCCCCGCCCCGCCGCGCTCCGCTCCGCCCCCTTGCCGTCGGGTTAGTAGGCGGATCTGAGGAGTCGCTGCCAGCGCTTCCGCACTGACGCTGCTCCGCACGACTCCGGGGGGTTAACGGAGGCCGCCCCCGCTCGCAGGCCCAGCCCCGCGATGGCCCCCAAACTCCCAGACAATGTGGAGGCGCTCCGTGTCGCCGGCAATGAGAGCTTCCGCAACGGCCAGTACGCCGAGGCCTCTGCTATCTACGGCCGCGCTCTGCGGATGCTGCAGGCGCGAGGTACGACCCGCCGCCCCCATTTCTCCTCCAGCCGGGCTTCCTCTAGTGCCCCACCGGTATCACTCCAGGCCTCGGCCTCGCTCTATCCCTGTTTTCCAGGGCTTCCTATCTTCGGCGCCGACCGAGACACTAGGCCCACCCACTACCTTTCCCGCTCCCCTCACCACCCCCCACCCCCGACTCTGGCATCCTACTAGATAGTTCTATGGCCCTTTCTTTCCACCTGCCTTTTAACTACCTTATTATTAATTGGCCTGCCGCTATCCTTAACTATTCAGGCCTCTTTTTTGATCCCCTGATGCCCCAGCTATTCTTTTTTTTCAATTAAATTAACATTTGTTGAGTACTAGTTATATACTGCCAGTATAACCGGACAGGTTTTTCTCTCAAAGGTCGCACATTCTTGTTGGGCAAAAGGGGAGGGTGTGAACCCCAAATTAATAAGTAAACAAGACCTGTGAGATAATTAGTGCCATAAAGAAAACAGATAAGTGACAGAGTTGACAGTGGAACCCTTTTAGAAAGGGATGTCAAGGACAGATTCTCTGAAGAAAGAAGCGATATTTGAGATAATACCTGACTTATGAGAAGAAATCAAGCGCACAAAGTTTGGGATCTCAGCATTCCCGGTGGAGGGAACCACAATCAGAAAGCTCCCCCAGCAGAATAAGCGTGGTCTACTCCAGCAGTCAAAACACAGCGAGCTATCGGAGGGATAGTAAGACTCATATGAGATCAGTTAGGTAAGCAGGCCCTTACTGTGTACGTATTTTAAACCCTGCTAAGCAGTTTGGGTTTTATGCCTGGATTGGAAGCTACTGAAGAGTGTTAAAAACAGAGGAGTAGTGTATTTTTTTTTCTTGCAGTTTTTGGCTGGGGCCCGGTTTGAACCTGCCACCTCTGGTATATGTGGCCAGTACCCTCCTCCTTAAGCCACAGGCACCAACCAAGAGTAGAGTATTCTTTTTTTTTTTTTTT
>NW_003852418.1:7200881-7254122 GCF_000181295.1 Otolemur garnettii | reverse complement strand
TGAGCTGTGATGCCACAGCACTCTGCCCAGGGGGAAAGCTTAAGGCTCTGTCTCAAAAAAAAAAAATATATATATATATGTGTGTGTGTGTGTGTGTGTGTGTGTGTGTGTGTGTATATGATAAAGGTAGATGAGCATGCTTGAGAATGTTACACACCAACTTTAGGATTTTGCTGGCCTCTGGGGGTTCTGAGGAGAGAGCACAGGGTAAAGGATAAGGATAAGTGGAACTTTGGCCATATCAAAAAGGTTGGAAACAAATTTTTAGTAACATATGCTAAGTCTTAGGTGGATACTGAGATGTGGTTTTCTATATGCTTCCAAGAGCTTGTTTTCAATTCTTTCTTAGAAAACGTCCCATGCTAGTGGGTATGAAATGCTTGAAAATTATTTTTAAAAATGAAACTCTTTATGGTCACAATGAAGGATCTGAGTGTCTGTGATTCCTAAAAGTGAAGACTCCCTTTAGAAAAATGTTTATTTATTTTCCTCCCCATTGGATAGCTTGAGTACTTCCTCTGATTAATTTTGCCTTAGTGCTGTCCGACCCAGCTCAGTTATCACTTCCCTGGTAAAGGCCCTTCTGATTTGACTAGGGAGAACTACTCTCTGTTTCTCGTGTCCCTGCAACTCTTGGTCGGTCCATTTATCATGACATTTATTGCATTGCTTTTTATTTTGGGAGGGAGGGGTTTAACATGCTTTTTGTAATAAAATTAACACACACATACACAGATACCCAAGTAGTTATAGCATGATTTAGTTGAGGCAGGAGCCAGCTATTTCATATTTATCTTTTCCATGGTACCAAGTTCATGCCTAGAATGAGTGAACAAAGAGATGTATGGTTCCCTGTGAAGGGCAGGAATCTTCCTGTCCTCACTCTCATGTGAGAATGACAAATATGCCAGCCCAACAAGCCTGATGAGGTTACAGTCATCTCTGCTGCCTTACCCCAAAGCCCAGAGACCTCCATGTGTAAAGTGTTTCTCAGCATCCTGAGGCATCTATTTCCCAATCTGATGATGATCTTGCTCTTTTTGCCTCCACCTGGGCAGGTTCTTCACACCCAGAAGAGGAAAGTGTTCTCTATTCCAACCGAGCAGCATGCCACTTGAAGGATGGGAACTGCAGAGACTGCATCAAAGATTGCACTTCGTAAGTGGCCAAGTGTAACTTTGGGATGCCTGAAGATCTTGGACGTGGAGGCTAGGTTTATCTGGGTTATTCTTTGGAAGGAATTCTACCGTCTATAACAGAATGTCCCTAGGGCACTGACAGTAAAAGGCTCTATATGGTCTTTGTGACCCCTGTGTCTTTGGGGACTTGTCTTTGCTGCTGAATAAGAAGTAGTGTGGTCAGGAAGAGGTATGGCTTTGTGAGATTTGGAACCTGGGGATGAGATAGAGTTGCAAACCAGTGACTAGTTAGTTTACCTAGGTGTTTTTTCTAGGATGCCTGTGTGTGAGGGGAAAGAAGGAGAAAAGAGAAAATGGCATCATCAATGACCAGTTGTAGAGGACAGTGAACAATTTTTCAGACCTCTTTCTTCAAGTCAGTCTAATATTGTTGTCTTTTATTATCACTAAATTAGAACGTGCCTTAATATATTCCCAGATCTGATATTCTTTGACACTGCTTTGGGTGCATGCTTTGGTGATAGACAGGAGAGGAGGGATGTGAGCGTGCTCATGGAGCCTGTGCTAAATTGATTTGTACCAGACCCTGCGCTAGATTTCCTGTGAGTGTGCACAATCTGTGGGCTAAGTTTACCATACTTCCCAGGCCAGAACTGAGTTGCTGAGGATTGAGGCAGAAAAGTGATTCACCTGGGTCACATGGTTGAATGATAGAAGTGGAATTCAAATGCTACCCAATCTGACTCTAAAGCCTGTTGTTGTTCCCACTGGGCCACAACTTAAAGGTACATAGTAGCACGAAAACCACGAGACACTTAGCCTTGATTTTGGGGAGACTGAACCTGTGAAAAATTGATGCCTGTGTACACAAGTTTCATATTATTAGTGGTTCTCTGCTCTCTTTTTCCTCTTCATTTCAGTTTAAGTTCAAAAGTCTCTGTTGTGAGGTTTGGCATTTTTAGCAATGTCTGTCAGCCAGAAATTGCCTCCTGTACACTGAGGGCTGCAGAAGACCTGGCCTGGAAGAAATTGCACCCAAACCCTGGTGGCTCAGCAGCCAGATCACATTTTTTTGCCTCCTGTTCTAGAGCACTGGCCTTGGTTCCTTTTGGCATGAAGCCCCTGCTGCGGCGAGCATCTGCCTATGAGGCTCTGGAGAAGTACCACCTAGCCTATGTTGACTATAAGACTATACTGCAGATTGATGACAATGTGACATCAGCCCAGGAAGGTATCAACAGGTGAGCTCATTTCACTGCAGACAGTCTCCATGGAAACTCCCTGTCCATCTGAATTGGTTTTGGGCCATTGCTTTGGTTGTCTCCTGTGGGAATCCCTTTAGCTAGAATTGGAAATCTCCTAATGAGCCTATGGGAGAAATTATAGAAGGAGAATCTTTTGTTGTATTTAGCAAGTATTAAAGGAGTCAGAATTACTGAGAGAGATTGATTGATTCTACCTAGATGCACAAATTTCATTCACACAGAAATATTTATTGTGCTTTCTCTTGGTGCAAATTTAAGGACCCCTCAGCAGGCCAGGCATGGTGGCTCATCCTAGCACTCTGGGAGGCTAAGGCAGGTAGATCACTTGAGCTCAGGAGTTTGAGACCAACCTAAGCATGAATAAGACCCCATCTCTACTAAAAATAGAAAACTAACTGGATGTATTGGTGCACACCTCTAGTCCCAGCTACTCACGACGCTAAGGCAAGAGGAATGCCCAAACCCAAGAGTTTGAGGTTGTAAGCTATGATACCACAGCATTCTACCAGGGCAACAGAATGAGGCCCTGTCTCCAAAAAAAAAAAAAGGCCCCATAAGCAGTAGATCAGCATTTTAAACATAACTTAGTGTGACCAAGCTCAAGAGGAAGAGAGTCACAGTGGCTGAGCATATTGGAAGATACAAAGAGAGGTAGTTCAGACCAGGGGGAAGAAGACAATAACTCTGGTTCTTCTGAAGGAGGCTGTCTCCCTTGGCTGTGTGAAAGGAGGAATATCTTCTTGACTCAGCTGGAAATCTTGCAATTCTCACTCCCTTTCCAGAATGACCAGAGTTCTTATGGACTCACTTGGGCCTGAGTGGCGCATGAAGCTGCCGTCTATCCCATTGGTGCCTCTTTCAGCTCAGAAGAGGTGGAATTCCTCACCTTCAGAAAACCGCAGAGACATAGAGGAAAGCATATCCAAAGAAACTGCAAGTACAAAGAGCAGAGGTAAGCTGTGACTTTCCGGCTAGAGAGTCTTGCAATCTCCTTCTTTAGAGTAATATTGTAGAAATTGGCCTGTTTAGCTGAGTTATAAAAATAATTTTGGAAACAAAGTTAAAAAACAAAAGAAAACGAAGACATTTTAATTTGTCTCTTTGGCTGTACAGTGAGGATAATGATAAAACCTACCTCACAGTTGTAAGGACTAAATGATACCAGGCAAAAACCTCCCAGCCTGGTGCATAAGCATACAGTATGAGTTCCTTTCGCTTTCCTCTGGGAGCATTTGGGATATGTAACTTTGGGTGTTTTTGGTTGCAAGAACAAAAGAACTCAATGTGGTAAAAATAGTATAGGAAATTAATTTATTGGCTTATGTAACTAGAAAGTCCAGAGTGTTCGGGCAAGTTTTGCTCCAGCAGCTCACTACATTAACAGACTCTGACTCCTTTTCTCTGTGCTTCTGTCAGCTCTCTTCTCTGTTACGTGTCAGCTTTGTCTCTGGGGAGGCTTTCCTCCTCCTAGTAAAATACCTAGAAGAGTTCCTGGCCTCACATACATACACCATGCCACATGACCCAGAGAAAAAGAAAATCTTTTTTTCTGATAGCTTACTAGGAAAAGAGGCTTCTCAAACTCCTAGCTTATATACTTCCCTGAACTAGTGCATGTGACCAGGGAGTGAACTTCTGTGATTAGCTCAGCCCTCAGCCCCCCCCGTGCTCATCTAGAAGTACATGTACTGTGGAGTCCCTGTATGAATAGAGAGGGGAGATCCAAACTGGGTGGCCAAAAACAGGAGACTGCCCAGCTCAGTTGTCTAAAATGAAGAAGCCACTTATTAGGCAGGGCCTCACTAGGAAGCTCTTTTCATATTCCAGGGAAATTGTCCCAGCCCAGCAAGCTAGGGATTGCAGCTAGAGAAGTACAGAGGGGTCAAGGCTGGAGCCCTTGCTGTGTGTTAGTGACCTTTAGGTGTTAGGGAAGGGTGGGAGTGCCGTCTGGTCCCTGGGAGCTTTCACTCTAGTTTGTGGGAGCCTAGTATGTGTTTCCCACTCTTCCCTAGAATGAAACTGGAGTGCTCATGAACTAGATTTCAGTGTACAGACTATTGATTTTGTTCTTTTGGAGTCACTGAGTCATATGGGCCCTATGCTAAGCAGTGTGATATAGACAGGGCAGGGGCAGTTTAAGCTCTTGGCCTGTTGAGTAACTGATACACATAAACAGAGTATCTTAAAATGTAAGGAGGAGGAACATATGCTTTTTAGTCTTTAGTGTCTGGGAGTTCAAAATAGGAACTGACTTAAATGCTTGGGGAATCAGGGAAAGGCTCTCGAAGGAGGTAATGCTTGAGCTGGGCTTTCTACAGTGAGGCCATCAGGTGGGAACAGAGAAGGGAGGAGAATTCTTGGCAGAGACAGTGGAGAGAGTCAGAGAATGAAAGTGCACGGGGAACAGTGGGAGTGTGACTAGTGAGCGGTGTGTTGCAGGGCCCAGGTGAAGCTGAGGCTATGCATAGACTACAGCCCACTGATCTGTTTCTAGAGAAACTCGTGCATGTGTGCACAAGGAGGTTTGTATAGGAATGCTCATAGCAAAATGTGTATTAGTGAAAAAACAAAACCAGAAATAACCCAGATCTCTGTAAATAGGGGAATGGAGAAGTTAATTATGGTATTACAGCATTGAAAATGAATTAACTACAGGTATATGCATCAACACAGATGAGTCTCAGGAAGATAATGTTGAGGGGAACAAAAAGAGAAAGCAAGCCATAAAAGAAGACAGACTTATTTATTCTTCAATATGAAGTTCAAAAACAAAGTATATAACAAGTGGTTTAAAGGTACTATTGTATATAAATTTTTTTTAAAACAAGGGAAAGCATAGAATTAGAGATAATAGTTTTCTTGAGGAGTGGATTGAATTGAGGATGGGTCCCCAGGACTTCTAAGGTCCTAGTAATGTTCAGTTTCTTTTTTTTTTTTTTTGCAGTTTCTGGCCGGGGCTGGGTTTGAACCCACCACCTCCAGCATATGAGGCCAGTGCCCTACTCCTTTGAGCCACAGGCGCTGCCCTAATGTTCTGTTTCTTAAGCTGAGAGATGAGTTCAGGGTGTTAATTTTATTCCTATAACCCTATCCTGGTCATAAATATTTAGTATTTTATAAAAATAGTTTTTAAAAATTAAAAAAGCAGGTGATAGGGAACCAGGGCTAGAACATTTAATTGGAGCCAGGCAGTGAAGGGCCTGGAAGCCAGGTCAAGCAGCTTGAATTTCACCTTGTTCTCTTCTCTCTCTCCCTGAAGGTTGTAGCAGAGCTGCATGTGTTAGGTGAGGAAGGATACTCACAGAGTCAGACCAAAACGGAATTGAGAACCAGCAGGCTCTTCTGCCCCTTTCTGAAAGCCAGGAAGCCACACCCTTTCTATGCCAGATTCTTATTCATTAATATTTATTTACTTATTCTCCTGCTTTACCTTTATAGACTGTTCTGTACTTTCTCATATATTCTCAGATGACTCTGAAAATAGCCACAAGTGGAATGAGTATTCCCCCATTGTGTTGAGGAATTTGCGATCCAAAAGTTAGGTCGGTCACACAAAATCTTCCACCTACTAAACGACAAGGCCAGAACCTGGGTTGCTTTTTATCATATATATGCTATTACAAAGGTGAATAAATGTATTTATATCAGGAGTTCCCAACCTCTTCTGAATGAAAAACTTTAATTTTCCATTAATTTATTAGGAGTAATCATCAATCAGGAAGAATAATTTGCAGCAGTGTATGAGATCTCTGCAGGGGTGAGAATCATAGACAACTTGGGAGAGACAATTCTGAAGAGATCTCACTGATCTCAGTTCAGAGACGATTCTGAAGAGATCTCATTGCTCGATGGTTTTTTCCTCCTCTGAATTTGTATCTAGTGTCTTCTGCAGGGGATGCGGAGAGAGCCAGAGTTCTGAAGGAAGAAGGCAATGAGCTTGTAAAGAAGGGAAACCATAAGAAAGCTATTGAGAAGTACAGTGAAAGCCTCTTGTTTAGTAACCTGGAATCTGCCACGTACAGCAACAGGTATCTCCTTCACAGCTGCTGGCTTAGGGGATTTCAGGACATTGGAGGTTGTATTCCACAGTCTTCTCTCAGACTGTGGGCTCTTGATTGCTAGCATGTAGTCATTGTATTACAGCTCACAGCATGCGTTCACACTGTGAGCTAGGCGTGGCCAGTGGCATTCACTCTCCTGAAGTGTAGAACTGAGGCAGCCTAAGGGTAGCCTGGGCTTTGTTAGCCCCTCTCCCCAGAATTTCCTAAATGTACCATACAAGTAAGAGCAATGTGCTCACTATGCAAACACAAGTCTCTTGGTCTCTTTACTCCTTCCCTGCTCCGCCCCCTGTGGTTTCTTTGGGACCCTCCTGTTAGAAGTTTTGGTCCCATTTCTGTCCAAGTACACTAGCCCAAAAGCTAGTGGAATACCTATTGTCTGACCGGGGAGCAGGAATGAGGGATGTAGTCTAGCCTGAGGGGTTAGACTTGTGGGCCTATAGAAATCTTACACTAAGAACCACTGTCAGTGACCAATGACAGGGAGAGCCTGGGCACCCTGCCTTAGCGGGTGACAATCACTGCTCTACACCAATACTCAGAAATACAGGTGGTAGGTAGTCTTACAGAGTTGAGAAAATCAAGGCTCAGAGAAGTAGAGACTTTGCCTGACCTTACCCAGCTTATTGTGGCACCACAACTGGAATCTGGCTCCAAGAAGATCGTCCTGTTAATTTTACTCTCAGCAACATGAGACCATTCAGCAAAAGACCGTATCGGATCCAGACATTTATTGTAAAATGTCTGTTTCTCCTTTCCTATCAACATACACATAGCACTCTCTAGTTCAGAAATCTTGGGTCTAGGCCAGGCACAGTGGCTCACATTTGGGATGCCGAGGTGAGAGGGATCGCTTGAGGCCAGGAGTTCAGGATGAGGCGGAGCAAGAGCAAGACCCCATCTCTATAAAAAGAGAAAAATGAGCCAAGCATAGTAGCCTGCAGTCCCAGCTGCTCAGCAGACTGAGGCAGGAGGATCATTTGAAGCCAGAAATTTGAGATTGTAGTGAGCTGTGATGATGCCACTGCACTCTAGCCCAGGCAATGGAAAGAGACCCTGTCTATGAATGAATGAATGAATGACATGGGGTCTAATATAGGTAGACTGTTTCTTATTCCAGACTCTTGGTATAAAATGTGTTCTAGGTTTTTATAAGGTAATATGGTCCACATACTGAGTTATATAACAGTGCAGCAGGGTCTGGGACAGCTTGCTGAAATAAACTATTAGTATTTCTGCAAGTGAACCATGGTAGAAAATGCCATGTTCATGTGAGGTGAAATAAAGACACAAAGTAGCTTTATGTCAGCTCATGTCAGGTTTTACCAAATGAATTGAAAGAACAACTTGGAGTTTTAAAAGTTGGATTTGGGGATTTTCACCTGCGATTTTACTGCAGATTGCACCAAGGGTGCCTCAGTCAGCTAGGCTCACTTGGAAAAGAAGCCCACAGCCTTTATGTTCCATATTTGGGTGGCACTGTCTTCTAACCTCTCTTTTGCCTCGTTCATTAACTTATGCTGCTGAACACCTGCATTAACTCATTTTTCTGGATTTTTACCAAATCCAGAACTATGTTTTATTTTGCTTAAGTACAGTTCTTCATGCATACGTCTCTGTGCCACACTGTCACATCATGTCCCTTCCTCGGTCCCCTATTGGTCAGAGCAATAACAGAGCCTGCCTAAATTCAAAGGAAGAGGACATAGGACCCACCCCCCCCAAATGCCTCAATTTGAAGAGTGCCAAATAAGTCATGGCCGTCTTTAAATTTCTATAAGGAGATTTTTCTCTAAGTTATAAATACTATGCAATCATAAAGATTTAGTAGAATTTTAAAATTCATAATAGTGATGCCAAAATTTGTCAGGATAAAATGAGAACAATAGCAAAAGAGAATTTAGTGTGTGTTAAGTATGGGTATAAAAGGGATTATTTGATAAATGGTGTCGGATTGGCTAGGTCAGAATGAAGAATAAACCTGAATCTTAATTCAGTTCTTAAAAATAAATTCTAAGTGGACTATAGTTTTATAGCAAACAATGAAACCACAAGGATTTCTAGAATTCTAGGATACCTTGTGGATTAATTATCTTGCAAAAGGGAAAGTATTATGTGGAAGAAAGTAATTCACAGAAGTCATTAAAGTTGTGGAAATTTGATTCTATACATTTAAAAAATCTTATGTAAAGATGTTCAGCTTTACCCATATTTAAAGCAACTAAATTAAAACAATGAGATTCCATATTGGTAGAAATTAAAGCTTGAGACCCAAGTTGGTACAACTGTAGGAAAATAGGCTCTGTTTTTGTTTTGATTTTAGGGGTTTTTTTGGTTTGGTTTGGTTTGGGTTTTGAGACAGAGTCTTAACTTTTTCACCTGAGTAGAGTACAGCCATGTCATTCTGGGCTTACGTGAGCCGTCTGCCTCAGCCTCCCAAGTAGCTGAGACTACAGGTGCACACCATGTTGCCTGGCTAATTTTTCTATTTTTAGTTGAGACGGAGTCTGACTCTTGCTTAGACTGGTCTCAAACTCCTGAACTCAAGCACTCCTCCTGCCTCAGCCTCTTTGAGTGCTAAGCCACCATGCTGACCAATAACTATTTTTTAGAGTGCAATTATTATAGTCAAAATTTTAAATGCATGTCTTTTGACCCAGCAGTCACTTACACAAGGACATTCATGCAGCATCATTTATTTACAAACTAGAAGCAATGAAAAATACCCCCCAATAGGAAATTAATAAAATAAATCATGACACATCCAACTTAGTGAATACCCTACACCTACTGAGAATGTTGAAGTGGAATAGATGAACTTATGTAATGAGCTCCCAAACATCTGACTTGTTTTGATTTTAGTGACTGTCTTTGGAGAGAATGATTAGACTTGAATGAAGAAGATACACCCACACGTGCTTTTTCCTCCCACAGATGCAGAATATTTTGTAGTATGGATGTACATGACTATTTTTTTCAACATTTTATTATGAAAATTTTCAAAGTGAAGTTGAACGAACTGTACATTGAATACCTATATATTAATACCTAGTTTCATAAGTTCTACAATTATGAATAATATTTTGGTATACAGAAGAACCTCCATAGTTGACCACCTCCTTAAGTTGACCTAATTTTCAAAGGATATGCACCACATGTGCTCAGTTCCTTATGTTGATCACCTCCATATGTTGGCCAGTTTGTTACAGTCCCTTGGGTGGTCACTTTACAGGGGTTCTGCGGTATTTACTTTTATCACTATTTAGCCATCTGTTGATTGATGTATTTCAAAGACAATTGCAAATATTTTTGCATTTTATCCCTAATCTATCACATTTTTTTTTTTATTTTTGGATTTTTTTTTTTTTTGAGACTGGGTATTGCTTTGTTGCCCAGGATAGAGTGTAGTGATGTCATCATAGCTATATCCACTATAACCTCATGCTCCTGGGCACAAGTGATCCCCCTGCCTCAGCCTCCCAAGTAGCTGGGACTACAGGCACCTGCTGCCATGCCTGGCTAATTTTAGAGACAGGGCCTTGCTCTTAGTCAAGCTGGTCTTAAACTCTTAACCTCAAGGGATCCTCCGGGTGCAGCCTCCCAGAATGCAAGGATTACACGTGTGAGTCACTATATCTGGCCAGCATCATATCAGAGTTCAGTATTTTTTTTTTTAAGGAGTTAAGTTTTTAAATATGTCAAGGGGAAGACTTCAGAAAACCTCTGCTTGAAAGAGCACAATCAGGCAGTGCCTATAGCTCAAAGGAGTAGGGCGCTGGCCCCATATGCCAGAGGTGCTGGGTTCAAACCCAGCCCCGGCCAAAAAACTACAAAAAAAAGAAAGAAAGAGCACAATCCAGGAGAATGATAAGTACAGAGTGATAGAACTAAATGAGGTCAGGATCTGGAGTCGTATGAAACCCCTCAGTTCAAACCCCATATCACCCCTCAGTATTGGCAAGTCCCTTTACCCCTCTGAGCCAGGGTTTTTCATCTCAAAAATGGTATTGTGAGGATCAAAGAAGATACAAAGTAACCAGCACCCCAGTAGATGTTTAGCAAGACCACTTCTCAGACTACCTCCCAGCTGGGTAGTAGCTCGTAAGTGACTAAAGCTTCTGAAATGGTCTCTCCTGATCAGAGCGCTCTGCTATTTGGTCCTGAAGCAGTACAAGGAAGCAGTGAAGGATTGCTCGGAAGCCCTCAAGCTGGATTCAAGGAATGTGAAGGCGTTCTACAGGCGAGCTCAAGCCTACAAGGCACTCAAGGTAAAAAAAATCCTGGCCAGATGTAGCAGCATAAGCCACAGAGATGTATGCCAGCGGTGGTACTTCCAGAATATAGTCAAGGCAAGGTGTTCTCTCCACTTTCTTTCGCATCTTGGGACTCCAGGGTAGCCCAGAGCAGGCCTACAGGCTGGGGTTTGAAAACACTTTGTTGCCTCACCAGCTGTCCTCCCCCCAACCCCCAGTCCAGGCACCTTCCCCACACTCTTCTCCTTTCTATTAGGACTATAAATCCAGCTTTGCAGACATCAGCAGCCTCCTACAAATTGAGCCCAAGAATGGCCCTGCACAGAAGTTGCGGCAGGAAGTGAAGCAGAACCTAAACTAAAAACCCAAAAGGGCAGCAGGAAACCTCTGCCTGACCTTACCCAGAGAAGCCAGGGGCCGCCGCCTCTGTGCCCGCTCCTGAAACCCAGCATGCCCCGGAGTGAGCTCTGAAGCACCCTCCTGGCCTCTCGATTGCTTCCCTCCCTTTAAGAGGCTTTGCCTGTTCAAATTAAGCTCAATGTAGTCAAACATAGACGTTGTTCCATCAGAAAGGTCCCTACCAGAGCTGAAGCGTGAAGTTGAAGTCCTGCCCCTGGGTCCGCTGTCTCATATAGACAGGTCCTTGTCACCAGGCTTTTGGCTTTGTGGCTGCCCCATTGTTCTCCAGACTGAGTGCTATTCTCGTAGCTTCACCAGAGCCCACCTCAGTGCAGTTAACTGAACACCTGAGTTCCTGGGTGGGCGCGGGGGTAAGCTAGAAAACCCTGACCCAAGGCAGCCTGTTGAGCTGGTTCTCCAGGGCTGCAATCTCCTGTGTGCAGCTGCTGTCCCTGCCCTGTCCTTGGCACAGTCTCCTGTGTCTGAGCCCCAGTGCCTTTTGTTCAGGCCCTCCTTTGTTGGGTAGGCAGAGCCCTGACCCTTGGCCGGCTCTGTCCTTGACTCTGTGCTGCTGCCTTCTGCATGGAGCTGCCTAAGGTGTTTGAAAAGCCCAGTGGTTGTGGCTGCTGGTCCTGGAGGTGGGATGGGGAAAGAGGCCCCCTTGAGGTCAGTGTCCTTCCTTTTTGGGCAGGACTTGCCTTTTTGCTCCAACAGTGGCCTTCTCTAGGCGTCATAGTTCTTTGTAATATGTTGAAGTTAATTTGAACTGACTGATTTTGTGTGTTTAAGCTATTGCATTAAAAGGCTTTCTTCTACAGAAATGTCTGTTGTACTTTCACTTGTGCCTTTTCACCTTTGCCCCTGGAACTTTGTAGTAGTAATAATAAAAGTATTGCATATTGAGCATTCATCCATTTGGTGAACAGATTTACTAAAATGTCTGTGTGAGCCAGGCATTGTGAATAGTGCTAGGGAGACCACAGTGAGTAGACACAGGTCCTGCTCCCAGAGGATTAATAGTTCACTGGGAAGGTAAGAAATTAATCAGATAATCAGGGCATTGTAAATTGCAGCTAACCAAAGTGCTGTGAGTAGTCAAGTGGTATTTTACCTGCCTAAAATGGAGCGTTCATGTGGAGGGAGTAAGCGGGGATTGAGTTCTACAATGGGAGATTAGTGAAGAGGGGAGGGGAGAGCAGCGTGTGCAGAACAGAACCAGTGTTTGTGAGGCCCTAGGTGGGAGGACAGGGTGGGACCAAAAGGGCCATTCAGGTTCAGTAAACGTGGCATGGGGAAGAGCTAAGGCTGTGTCCTCCTTATTGAAGTTTTATGATTCCATAGAGTAAACAAAGGGTTTGGATTGTCCCTTCAAGCAACATTCACCTGTCAGGCACATTGCCTCTGCGCAGTCATAAGGTTGAGTCTGTTTCGGTATAAGCAGTCACTGACCTCCAGGCAGAAGTGGATTTTAGACAAACATGGGCATGGTCAAGGGACAGTCTTAAAGCAGGGAGCTGTGCCCCTTTGCTGCCACCTGCTAAGCAGGCATGACTGACTTGGGACAGGTTTGCCGGTGCCATCCAGTCACAGCTGGCTTACAGCATCCTCTCACGCTCTAGAAAGCATGTCTCTTGATCTGCTAGTAAGAACAGAAATTTCCTATAAACATAGATGTGCTTGTAAATTAGGTAGCAGAGAAGAAAAGGGAGTGAGAAAAGGAGAGGGCATGGAGGAGATGCCAGTAGTCAGATCTGCATAGAGGACAAGCAGCAGCAGCCAGCCAAGGGGGTGGGGTGAAGTGGGGGAGGGGGAGCTCAAGGCTAGAGGAGGCAAGACAGTTTGAAATGTTTGTGGAGAACAGGAAGAGTGACTTTGAGAATTCTGTTGAATCTGTTGCTAGTGAATTTTCAGCAGAACTAGTCTGCTGGTCATGGTCTTCCCCACTGTCATTTGGCAGCTCAGGTACAGGAGAGGGCAGAGACCTGAAGTGGACATCTCTGGGGTGGGGGCATGGACTGTCCTGAAGGACTCTTCTGAGAGGATCCCCCACATCCCCTGCAGGACCTGGAAACGTACTCTAAAGCATTTCTACAAGGGTTCTTCTTTAATTATGCTACACAGCCACTTGGTCAGTCAGCCTGGCACCTGGAAACAACTGGTTGTTCACCTGCTCTGCCTGGTTGCTCAAGCCAGGGGCCTGGAAACACCTTGTGCCTCTGACATGGGCACCTGCAGCTTTGGTGCATTGCAGGATGTATCCATTTGGTCACACTCTGTACCACCAAAGGGTTGGGTTCCTGGCAGTTTCTCGTGCACACCCCCTGGGGACTTCAGTGCTCCTTTGTGTTTCTGTTCCTTACAGCCAAAGCTTTACCCACTTCAGGTCACCCCTTGGTTCTGTCCCCACCTTCCTTAGACATAAGAAGGCCTCTTGGGAGGCAAGACAGATTTTGCAACACTTTTAATGCACAAAGCAAAGTAATAGGCTGAGGGGGGGTGACCAAGCTTCATTCTACATACAGGGATCAAATACAGAGACAGACCACTGGGGAAATAAGTTACAGCTCACAGGGCCAGGGAGCCAAGAGCAGGAAACACTATTCCTTTCGCAGCCGTGGGAGCGAGGAATCTTTTCTGGGGATGAAAGAGTAAAATGAATATTTCTAGAAAGTATGGCAGATGAAGAAGGTAAGTAGCCCAGACCAGGCCTTCTGACCAATAGAACAGAGCAAGCAGTACCCATGGAAAGCCTGTGTGAGGCCTGGTAAGAGCACCTCTTTCACTCTGCACATCAATGCCCATTTCAGCCTCACAGTTAGCCATCTCCTTTGATTCTCTGGCTTCCCCAAACTCCCTGACACTTCAGAGGAAGCCAGTGACACAGCATGGGTCTAAGTGACTGTGTAGCAGTCAGTTCCTGCCCAGTTCTGTACAGCTTTCAGCCCAGCTGCTGCTGTCACTGTCCCTCCCACCTACCTGGTTTCAGTGCATGGACACCTTTGACTGTTCCATGGCCTGATGCTCTTGCAGCACAGCCACTGCCTCTTCTACCTGGGGGATACAAGTAGGAGGGGCTTAGTGCATTGTCCCAGTAGGACCCAGAAGAGCCTTGACCCCTTCCCACCACTGCATGCTAGATCCAGGGAGCACCCCTTATCCACAGCACCTCTGCAGAACCCTCACCCACTGCCGCTTGCAAGACCCCACAGTCACCTTTGAGACAGGTTCACTGCTGGACAACTGGAAAAACCCTACCCTATGCTGACTCAGAACACACCTCCTTGTAACAAAACATTGCCTCTGGAGCTACACAGATCTAGTCTGCCAAGGGGCTGAAGCAGCAAACCCTCAAATAAGTCCCTTTCCCACTCCAAGACTCAGTGAGCCTTCACTTTCCAGTAAGAAGACAAACCACTGGACACAAACTCCACTGGGAGACCCTGTCCTCAGCCTGCTCCCCAGCCTCCGGCCTACCTTGGCATGCAGGGACTCCGGAGACTCCAGCATGAGCAACAGCTCCGAGTTGTCAATCTCCAGCAGCATGCCCGTGATCTTGCCAGCCAGCTGGCTCTGGACCTCACGAATAAGGGGGTAGAGGCGCTCCCCTGTGTAGAACACCCTCCAATGGCTTGTGCACACACCTGTCTCACACCCTAGCAGCCCAGGGGTGGTACCACAGAGTGGAACAGGGAGGAGATACGGGTTCTTGTCCTGGAACTGGCCCTGCCCAGCTGTGACACTTAACCTTACTAGGCGCCTCTTCCCAAACACAAGGTTGGCACAGCAAATCCCGCCTTGGAAGACAATTTAAGAATCAAGTCTGATAGATGTGCAGGATGAGTTTTAACACAAAGTTGGTTTCCGTTTAAAAAACTAATGTTGATTTTGCGAGAAATAGTTTGAAGTGGTATACATGATAAAATTTTAGACAGGATGTGATAATGTTGAACTTGATACTCTTGGGGGCAGGGTGGCGAGGATATAGGATAAATTCACCTTCCGCCTTTAGGTATTTACAGTGACAAGGTCTAGTATGGTGGCCAGCCCATCTCAGCAATGGGTGGAGGGCCCAGCCAGGATAAGGTAACTCAAGAGGGCTGTGGAAGGAAGTGGTTTTCCTGAAGAAAACTGAAGATGTGTACAGGGTACTGCTAACAAAGCCTTCTACCTCCATCAAGCTCATATAAAACATTTCTGTAGAGTATAAAGTGGCAAAACCCTAACTAAGCTGAGGAAATAATGTGGTGACGGCAATGCAGGCCTTCAGTGGTGGCTACAAAGCACAGAACCTGCCAGCCAGGAACAGGCTTGCTCATTTGTTCAGCCATTAGTGGCATCTTTCAGCAGGGCCTGTGATAGACACTAGGGAGGGAGATGAATTACACAAGGAATTCAGAGTCTAGTGGGGAATAACACCGCTTACCCGGTGCACACACAATCCCCACCTCTCCACAGCAGGCCCTGGTAGACTGATGAAATTTGGCCCCATCTTCCTCCCATTCAGGAATAGGTGTGAGGAACTGTACGCCCACCTATAGGCCAGTTCCCTAAAGAAACCCAAGACAAAGCTCTCATCTCCCCACATCTGGGCGTCTCCCACTCTAAGTCAAAGTCACGTGACAGCAGAGCTGGAAGGAACTTTGGGACCATCCAGTCTGGCCAGTGTTTTAAAGCAAGAGAAAAGGGACCTGAAGGGTAGAGGCAGTGTGGGGAAGGTCAGCCAGCAGGTTGGACAAAGCTGGACCTCATCCTCACATCTTCAGGCAGGGTGTTTGCCAACAGGCAAGCCAGCTCCCTGCCACCTTCATCTTGCTCTAGAGTTGAAGACACAGCCACTCACCAATCATCTGCTTTTGCTCATGCAGGGGTGCTGCAGCCAGCATGGACACGGTCAGGGGCTCCTGTCCAGGGACATGCACCGCAGGCTCCTGGACCTGCACCATGGCAGAGACAGCCCTTAACCACCATGAACTGGCAAGGCCTAGACGCCTTACCCTATCACATAAACATGAGGCCAGAAGACTCTGGAAGAGTGGCGCAGGGACAAGATCTGGATGATCAGGTGGGGCAGAGGGTCCCTAAAAAGGGCACAGTGGTTTAGGAGATAGAATTATGCTCTAACGTGGAAATTCTCTGTGGCGCTGAACTTGGAAAGGATGTGTCCAACCCTTTTTTTTATCCTTCAGCTGCATATTGGAAAAATGAGAGTTGCCTTGGGCTACATTAAATAGACAAAAGCTGATTAGCAAAAAAAGGTCCGTGTATATTTTTTTGTGATATCTGACACTGCAGATAAGTAAAAAAAATCCTCACAAAGTCAGCATGCAGCCCATGGGCCGCAGGTTGGACACCCCTCTGAGTATAAAGCCCCAGGATGGACACTGCCAAATGAAAGCCAAGCATTACAAATCACTTTGTGCCAAATAAAGATCTTTTTATCAAGTGGCTTTATGGACACATCCCCAGCACTCTCCGACCCTTGCACACCTTAACTCTAAAAATGTTGTTGCTGTTTGAAGACTATTCTTGTTCATCCTACAAGAAAAAGTTCAAACTAGACACATCTCACTTCTAGATAGGATGTGATAACTCTGAACTTGAGACGTTTTCTTGGGCAGGGAGATAAATACACAGCCTTTCATTTAATTATACAATTTTCAGTTAGGTTTTGAGTGTTAATCTTACCCCTTCAGTGCTCAGCATAGTCTTAGAATCCCTATCCTGGCTGCTCAATACAAATACTAAGGAAATCCAAATTAATTTTGGTACCAACTTTGGCAAAGCAAATTGTAATTGATTAACAAAACATGACGCTGGCCCTCTTTCCCCTTCTGTCAGTAAGGGTGATCTCTTATGGATTACACGCATTAATAATGAAACTTTATAAGTCAAGAAAAGGAAAAAAAAAAAAGTCACAACACCTTAGCCAAGGTTCTGAGCAGGGCCTTCTGGAGCCCAGACTAGGAAGGCAGCTGGGCCAGGCTTACCCGATGGGTGTTGTGTGTTGATTTGTATGGCAGGAGGGGCCGACCTGGCATACAGCATCCTGTCCCACTGGATCCTGTGGTCTGGGTACCAATGTTGGCTGTAAAAAAAAAAAAAATTAAGCAAGGTTCAAATAGCTACTATCAAAAAAAAAAGAGAGAGGGGCAAAATAGAAAATAACAAGTATTGGCAAAAATGCAAAGAAATGGGTGCAGCAGCTCACACCTATAATCCTAGCACTCTGGGAGGCCAGGTCAGGAAGACAGCTTAATGCCATTAGTTTGAGACCAGCCTGAGCAACACAGTGCGATCCCATCTCTACAAATAAAATTAGCCAGGCATGGTGGCACTAGCTTATAGTTCCAGCTACTTAGGGAGGCTGAGGCAGGAGGGGCAGGAAGATCACTTGAGCCCAGGAGTTTGAGGTTGCAATAAGCTATGATGATGCCATTGTATTCTATCTGGGGGTGACAGAGGGAGACCCTGTCTCAAAAAAATGAAAAGAAACCGAAACACTTGTGCACTGTTGGTGGGGATAAATAGAATTACCATATCATTCATCAGTTTTGCTTCTGGGTATATACCCAAAAGGATTAAAAACAGGATCTCAAGGAGCTATCTATATACCATGTTTTATAGTAGCACTATTCACAATCCCGAACAGGTGGAAGCAGCCCAGGTGTCCGCTGACAGATGACTGGATAAACAAAATGTGGTAAACACATACAGTGGAATATTATTCATCCATAAAAGGAAGGAGATTCTGACATGTGCTATCACACAGGTATATCCTGAGACAAGCTAAGTGACATTTAGTCACCAAAGGGCGAATACTTATATGAGGTACCTAGAAGGGTCAAATTCACAGAGATACCAAGTAAACTGATGGCTGCCTGGGGCGAGGAGAGGGGGAAGGAGGAGTTAGGGTTTAACGAGTATAGAATTCCAGTTTTGCAAAATTCATGGAGTTGCAGAGACGAAAGGTGGGGCTGGTTGCACAATAGTGTAAAGGTACTGAACACCATTGACCTATCCATTTAAAAATGGTTAAGTGGTAAATTTTATGTTATGTGTATTTTACCACAATCAAAAAAGGGAAAGAGAAAAAAAATAGAACGGGAGCATCAGGGCCTGGCAGCCACCTAAGGCCAGGGATTGAATGTCTCTTTCATGCAGAATCCCCGGAGCTGTACAAGGCAGACAGGAGAACATTTGCTGAAGGAACAGATGTGCTTGCCTTGTAGCCAGAATCTACAAACCCTTGGTCACAGCTGCTGAACTATCTTCCACTGAGATTCAGGTCCAATACTAAGCCCTGCATGTACTTTACAAGAAAATGGGGGTATTATATTTTTATCCCTATTTTAGGGATTAGGTAATCAGTTAACAGTAATTAGCGAGGGCTGCAGGGTGAGTTGGTCCTAGGAACTGGAAGCCAAGCTATAAGCCACAAACAGTATCCAAATTCAGCCTTGCTCACAAAAAGGGTATATGGCAAGGTCAACACCTTGGATGTTTCTGACTCCCCAGCAAGGCCAATCCCAGCCCTTGCCCCCCACCCACTCCTCCTAGCTCTGCCCACACTCACCCACTCTCTGGGTGTGGGGCAGAGGCCGTGGCACCTGGGTGGAGGCCTGCCTCATGCTGCTGATGTGGGCCGAGGGGCGCCGAGACATGCCTGGTGGCCGGACCATCGAGGCAGCTGGAGGGTAGGTAGCTTGTGATGCAGATACCGTGGAGAGAGAAAGGTTGAGCAGGCAGAAGTAGGGGATGATCAGAGTAGCATACTGTTCCCTGAAGCTTCCAGGGCCAGCAAGAGCATGGGGAAGGGAAATAGGAAGTTCACAGCAGAAAGATGAGTGAATTCACCTCGACCCAGACCTCCAGGGAGGGGGTGCATGGAAATCAACAATGACAAAGCCAACGTGTGTCTATCTGGAGCCTTAAGATGCATAAGCACTATAAAACATACACCTTAGCCCCCAAGACAGTTTCGAGTGTGAACTTCACTCTTACAGAGAAAGGTCATTCATCAACAATATAGCCAGAAGAATTTCATTTTCTCAGCTTTCCAAGATTTTTCAGTATCACAAATCAGAGACATCTTCGGAGATACTGATACTGGCTACATGGCAGGTCTTTCCTAGGCCCACTGCCGTGATTCGTGCTTCACACACATCTCATTCAGAAGGGGAAACGGAGTCTGGGAGGTGAAGTTACCATCCCAGCAAGTGTCAGAGTCAGGCCCATCCCTGATGTTATCATTCCCTCACAGGGCCCACACCCACAGGGCAGGTGAGGGTAGAAGGGGATGGATCACTCACATGAAGATCTAGGTGGCTGGGACGTCCACCTGGGGGCCGGCTGGGGGGGTGGCATGGAGCTGGAACCATAGTACGCAGCCTGGCCTGGAGGCTGCACGGGAGAAGAGGATCTAGATGAAGGGCTTTGCAGCAGGGGAGGTGAGAAGCTACAACTCCTCAGGGACACTGTTGCCCTGAGTCCCCTTCACCATGATCCCCTTCAAGGGACTGGTTAGAAAAACCCCACAAAGTTGGAATGAAAGCTCCTTCCTCCTATCTCCGAAGTCTATTAGCCTCGAGTCCTTTAGGGCAAGATCTCAGATTTCAATCCTCACTCTTTATCAGAGCCACCTGGGATAAAAAAAAGGAACATCTTACTCCAATTTGTGCCCACTTAAGCAACTGCTAAAAAGAGAAGAAAATTCCCACCCTGGTGGCCCTCCATGGTATACATCTTCCTCCTTCCTCTGAGTCCCATGAGCTCCCTTCCCAACCACGCTCCTCAGAACAGGAACATCCAGGGCAGCTGTTAACAGGCATCCCACAAAAAACCACCATCTAAGTCGGGGAAATACTATATACTCCAGGCCTCTTCTGTTGAGTCACAATAGACATCGGCACATTCGGGTAGAATAATATATATAGTAAAGAGATTAAGGTTTCTTGCAGCATTTCCTAAACTTATTTGACCATCAAAAGTCTTTTTCAGGCTCAGTGCCTGTAGCTCAGTGGTTAGGGCACCCGCCACATGTACCGGGGCTGATGGGTCCGAACCTGGCCTGGGCCTGCCAAACAACAATGATAACTACAACCAAAAACTACCTGGGTGTTGTGGAGGGCACCTGTAGTCCCAGCTACTTGGGAGACTGAGGCAAGAGAATCCCTTGAGCCTGAGCTTTTGAGGTTGCTGTGAGCTGTGACAGCACAACACTCTACTGAGGGCAAAGTGAGACTTTGTCTCAAAAAAAAAAAAAAATCTTTTTCAGCACAAATGTCACGAATCACTCTCTCAGATGGGGGAAATGCTGTTTGATAGTGACCCTCTTTTGCAAATGTTGAAGTTAAGACCTCAGCAGGTGAAATGGCCTGCCTAGCAAGTTTTCAGGAGAAGCGAGTGGGGAGCCTCCGTTTGCCTGTGAAGCTTTAGCCTTCCTGCTCTACCTGCTGTTGGGGAGCGAGGGTTGGGGGAGCTATGAGTGGGCTGTCACCTGGGGCACAGCGGGGAGGAAGTAGCTGGTGGGCTGCTGGAAGGATCCCAAAAAGGGACTGCCCAGGGCCCGCATGGTAGATAGGCGCTGCATGTACTGGTTAGTCAAGATGGCCTTCCGCTCCTCCTTGCGCTGGGCCAGTGCCACGTACAGTGGCTTGGTGCCCACGATACGCCCGTTCATCTCTGTCACGGCCTTTGTCGCCTCTTCTGGAGAGGAAAAACACACAAAGCCAAATCCCTTGCTGTGGCCACCCTCTGTCATCACCTAAAAGCAAGACAAGACAAGAGCTGCTGGGCATGAAGGAAGAAGACTCTGGAAGCTGGGCCTCCCTCCTCCTCTGGCCCCCTGCCCGGCAGTAAGCAAGACCACGGGAGGCTTATGCCAAAGAGATGGACCGTCCACCCGGCACTTACTGAGGCCTGCTGCATGCCAGATACCTCCTGCGCCTTCACGTGGCACATATACAACCTCCTGACACCAGAGATGCTGCGCCTCCCACTTTACAGGTGAGTAAGGGAGAGAAAGTGATTTGTCCAGGGGCCTCATATTGTAACAGAGGTAAAAGTCTGCACAAGTTCAACGAAATGTCTCTTTAAAACTCTCCCCCTATTTTGGGAATTAAAACCTGCATTCCTAGGAGGCACCTGTGGCTCAAAGGAGTAAGGCACCAGCCCCATATGCCGGAGGAGGTGGGTTCAAACCCAGCTTGGGCCAAAAACTGCAAAAAAAAAAAAAAAAAACAAAAAAAACCCCTGCATTCCTTCCTGAGGCCAGTAATTAAAGGGGCAGGAAAATGTTCTTTGCTGTTTGTTTTCTAGTATCTTCTTTTATTTGAGACAGAGTCTCACTTTGTTACCCTCAGTAGAATGCCGTGGCATTGTAGCTCACAGTAGCCTCAAACTCTTGGGCTCAAGAGATCCTCTAGCCTCAGCCTCCCAAGTAGCTGGGACTACAGGGGCCTGCCACAATGCTCGGCTATTTTTAGAGACTGGGTCTCACTCTTGCTCAGGCTAGTCTCCAACTCCTGAGCTCAAGCAATGAGTTCTCAAGTGATCCCCAAGCCTCAGCCTCCCAGAGTGCTAGAATTACAAGCATGAGCCACTATGCCTGGTTTTGTTTTCTAGTATCTTAAGAGGGCTCAGCAGAATTGTCCAAGGGTCACAAGATCACTGGAGATAAGGTCAACAAAACCACCAATTATAGTTAAATAGCAGTAGCCTGAAGCCATAACATATGACACCAGTTACTGTCCAGTAGACCCAAGCCCAAGTACCCCTTTTAAACAGCTGTGTTTTTCTACTTCAAGACAGTGTAGTGGTCTTCCATACTACACTTGATCTTAGCCAGAAGGCCAGAGGCAATAGGATGGTGGGCTTGAGAAGTTAGTCCATTGCCTTCCTCACTTGGCAGCAAATTAAATGAACTTCTCTTTCCTTTTCCTCAAACCCCCTGTCCTCTTCTTCATTCTCACTGATTTGGCCTTGGGGACAAATACAGGTAACAATACATCAGCCAGGACTCAACCCAACACACTGTTCTGACAAACCTCTATGGCATCTGCAAGGTACATGTTCTTCGGGTGTCTGGAGAAGAGGTTCTTAGGTTTTTATTAAAATAACCTTTTTACTTTGGAATGACTTTAGATTTATAAAAGTTATAAAAAGAGTACAGAGAGCTGCTATATATTTTTCAGCCAACTTCCCTTAATGTTAACATGGTACATTTAACTAAACTACAATATTAACACTGGTACGACACTGTTAACTATTTTATTATTAGTGCCTAATGACTACAATGCTAATTCACTTTTTTCCACTAATATACTTTTTCTCTTCTAGGACCCAGGGCACCTTTTTTAGAGTCAAGCCACTGGCCTGGGTCAACACTCCATAAAGACTAGAGCTATTTTTATTTTATTTATTTATTTTTTAGACAGAGCCTCAAGCTGTCACCCTGGGTAGAGTGCTGTGGCATCACAGCTCACAGCAACCTCCAACTCCTGGGCTGAAACCATTCTCCTGCCTCCACCTCCCAAGTAGCTGGACTACAGACACTCACCACAACGCCCAGCTATTTTTTAGTTGCAGCTGTCATTGTTGTTTGGCTGGCCGGGGCTGGATGCGAACCCGCCAGCTCAGCTGTACGTGGCTGGTGCCTTAGCCGCTTGAGCCATAAACACTGAGCCTAGAGCTATCTTTAAAAACCTGCCCTATTTGAGCCCATACTCTAAGTCAGTGATTTTTAGACTATATCCTGCTACCCATTAGAATAGTGGTCTTAATCTGAGAGTCCATGAATCCCCCCTCAGGGATATAATTCAGGGGGTCAATGGGAATGACATCTTTATTTTCAAATTAGGATTTCCTTCCACTATGAATATGGCTCCCCCCCCAAAATCATAGCAGTATTAGCCACGCCTGTGATCTTCTAAAAAAAAATCAAATATCATATTACATTATTACTAATCTCCAAAATATCATTTATGCTAATTGCTACTTTGCTAGATCTTAACAGTTACATTCATAAAGAAACACTTACTATAGCTTCTTTATAGGCGTTGTGGTAGGCGCCTGTAGTCCCAGCTACTTGGGAAGCCGAGGCAAAAGAATCACTTAAGCCCAAGAGTTAGAGGTTGCTGTGAGCTGTAATACCACAGCACTCTACCAAGGGCAACCTAATGGTACTCTGTCTCCAAAAAAAAAAAAAAAAAAAAAAAAAGTACATACTATACATCATTTTAGTATTTTGATTATATTTCAACATAATTATTTTTGTAATCCTATGAATTTTATTTTATGTGCTTAAAAATATACATAGAAGGGGTTCATAGGCTTCACAGACAGCCAAAGGGGTCCTGACACAAAACCATGTTTAAGAACTATTGTTAGTAGGTAGTTAATAATGATAAAATTAGTAAAGTTAACACTTGTGCAGAGCTTACTATGCATTTGATAGTGGTGCAAGTGTTATATATATTAATCCATTTAATTTTCATAATCACTATTTTATATAAAATAGAAGATATATAAAATTATATAGATAAAGGCTCGGCGCCTGTGGCTCAAGTGGCTAAGGCGCCAGCCACATACACCTAGGGTGGCGGGTTCAAATCCAGCCCAGGCCTGCCAAACAACAATGACGGCTGCAACCAAAAAATAGCCGGGCGTTGTGGCAGGCGCCTGTGATCCCAGCTACTTGGGAGGCTGAGGCAGGAGACTCGCTTGAGCCCAGGAGTTGGAGGTTGCTGTGAGCTGTGATGCTACAGCACTCTACCCAGGGGGACAGCTTGAGGCTTTGTTTCAAAAAAAAAAAAATTATATAGATAGAAAACTATATAAAATCTCCATTTTATAACCTGTTTGGCCTATTAAACAGCCTCTTTAGTATTTCTCAGGTTCTCAGGACATCTTAGAGGTAAGTAACGTCACTCCCATTTTACAATAAACAGGGTCTGAAAAGCAAAGTCACCTGCCTTGGGTTATATGTGTTAGGTAATAGTGGGACTGGGATTTACATCTAGGTCTGATAAACTTGAAAATCCTAGCTGTCAATCACATTGCTATACCAAATATATATGCATTTTCTGAGAGAGAAGGCCCACAGGTATTTTAGTGTTTAATCAAATTTACTGATGCCTAATGTATGGGTCCCACACCTTTCTGTCACATTTTCAAAAGGTCCTAAACCCAAAAAAAACTTTAGAACCCCTTCCATTCTAAACCACTTTCTCAGAACCCAGTCATTTTGTCATATGCAAGAGTCCCCAGCCCCACTGCCCACACTGATCTCTTTAGAAAGTTCTCCATTCCCCCTACATCTCCCTCCCTCCTCACAGTCAAGTCAAACACTGCTGTTACTGCCACTTCTCCCAGGAAGCCCTCCTGGTCCACTGAGTGCCCATAGCTCTGCCGCCTTGACTTACAAAATACACATATAAAGGTAGTGATGCGTCCGACTTCTTCACTAGACAATAAGCTACTCAAAGGCAGAAATCATATCCGACTTGCTCCCATATGCTTCCCACTGAGCTTGGTAAAACAGCAGGCTTTACAACAGCTTAAATATGAACATTGAGTCATCACAAAATCAACTGGAGAGTTCTTTTCGTTTGTTTTGTTTTTTGAGACAAGAGTCTCACTTCGTCACCCTTGGTAAAGTGTCATGGCATCACAGTTCACAGCAACCTCAGACTCTTGGGCTCAAGTGATTCTCTTGCCTCAGCCTCCCAATAGCTGGGACTACAGCTGCCCACCACAATGCCTGGCTATTTTTAGAGATGGGGGTCTCGCTCTAGCTCAGGCTGTTCTCCAACTCATGAGCTTAGGCAATCTGCCTGCCTCGGCCTCCCAGAGTGCTAGGATTACAGATGTGAGCCATTGTACCCAGTCTTTTTTTTTTTTTTCCTCTGAGACTGTGTCTTACTTCGTGACCTTCGGTAAAGTGCTGTAGCATCGTAGCTCATAGCAACCTCAAACTCTTGGACTCAATTGATCCTTTTGCCTCAGCTTCCCAAGTAGCTGGGACTACAGGTGCCCACCACAAGGCCTGGCTATTTTTAGAGACAGAGTCTGGCTCTTGCTCAGGCTGGTCTCAAACTCCTGAGCTCAAGGGGTCCTCTTGCCCTGACCTCCCAGAGTGCTAGGATTACAGGCGTGAACCACTGTGCCCAGCCTACTGGAGAGTTTTTAAAATAAAAGGTTCTGGGCTGCACCAGAACCTCAGTGGGTAGGGCGCCAGCTCCATATACCAAGGGTGTCAGGTTTGAACCTGACCCCAGCCAAATGCTACAAAAAAAATAGCCAGGCATTGTAGCAGGTGCCTGTAATACCAGGTACTCCGGAGGCTGAGGCAAGAGAATCACCTAAAGCCAGGAGTTGGAGGTTGCTGTAAGCTGTGACGCCATGGCACTCTACTGAGGGCAATAAAATGAGACTCTGTCTCTAAAAATAAATAAATGTAAAAGGTTCTAGCCAGATCTGCAGAAATGTACTTTCAATGCCCATCCCAGACATCTGTACTTAAGAACTGTCCCGGGGTGTCTACTGAGAATCCAGGGCTGAGGACAACCCAGGGAGTCCAATGCCCCTGTCATAAGGATGAGGCTCAGGAGTTAAGACACCTGCTTAAGATCACAGAACTGCTCAGTAGATGAGGCAGTGGTCACATCTTAGGTGTAACAGCATTGGGCATGGTAGATGCTCAAAAAAATAGAGAAATATTAAGAGTGATGCAGCCCAACCCTCTCATTTTTCAGATGGGAGATGTGAAGCCCAGAAGGGGTTAGCTATATCCACTAGTGAGGGGCAGATAACCATAGTCAATGGAGACATGGATTTCTGGAATCTGGCATACACTAGGCACTCAATAAATGCTTGTAGCCTGAGCCAAGGTTACAGTGAATCCCAAGTCCAGCTGTGTGACTGGAACCGTATTTCTAGCCTTTTCCCCTCCAGCCCAGACAAGACTACCAGCTCCAACAGGGTCAGACAGACAGAGGCCTCAAAGAGGTAGCTCAGCACAAACTCCCAGGAAGCCTCGGGGTAAGAGGAGGGTGGGGACAGAATGGGAGAAACTGATGAGAGGCTGGAGGGGAAGGTTGTCCCCACAGACATCCCCAGTCCTCACCTTCGCACTAGTAATCATTCCATAGGGAGAGAACTCTTTCCTCAGTTTCTCATCATCGATGGAGTCATCCAGGTTCTTCACATACAGGTTCACACCCTAGAAGGACAGGATACTGCTAGAAGTGCCTCTTCCCCTCCAAGCCCCAGATAGCCCAGGGGACCGACACAGGCCCCCTGCTCTCCATTGCCCACCCAGGTGCCCCAATCACTTGCATGCCCATCACCAGGAAGCTGCAACCCCCGCAACCCCTAACTCCCTCAGCAGTTGTCATAAATTTTCGCCGGCCCCAGACTCACCACAACCTCTCCCCCTTCATAGGAGGCACCTGCAGCAGACAAGGCACAGGGCTAGCCCCAGCATGGCTTTCCGGATGGCCAACATGGAGCAACAGTGGGCAGAGCTGCTCCAGGCTGGACCCAGGCCAGACCCTCAGTATGCAGTATCTGTGAGCTGCCCTCTGCTGCCTGCCAGCTCAGGGTCCTTGGGCCCAGCACTTACACTGCTGCCAGGCCCAACTCTAAGCTCCTCACACATTTATTTATTCATGTATTCATTTATTTATTTGTTGAGACAGAGTCTCACTCTGTTGCCCTGGGTAGAGTGCTGTGGTGTCATAGCTCACAGCAACCTCCAACTCTGAGGCTCAAGCAATTCTCTTGCCTCAGCCTCCCGAGTAGCTGGGACTATAGGTGCCCGCCACCACACTTGACTAATTTTTCTATTTTTAGTAGAGACAAGGTCTCACTCTTGCTCAGGCTGGTCACTTCTGAGCTCAGGCAATCCACCTGCCTTGGTCTCCCAGAGTGTTAGGATTACAGGCGTGAGCCACTGCACCTGGCTCATTTTAGTTTTTAGTTCACCATTGCACATTTTAGATTTTAATGCTCATAACCACCTCACAAGGAGGAAACTTTTATCCCCACTTTACAGATGGCAAAACGAAAACAAGCAAACAGGTTAAATAAATTGCCCCTAAGTGGCAGGAACAGGGCTAACCCAGGCAGTCTACGTGCAGAGTCTGTGCTCCTCACCCGTGAATGACAGCTGTCTCTAGTGCCTTGATTTTCTCCTTCCAGACCTCCCAAGCACAAAAGTGTCTGAATGCACAAAAGAATGGAGACCACACAGTTGTACAATGCACTAGCCGGCTCTCACAGATTAGATTACATCATGAGTGTTTTGTCTCTAAGTCTACAAACCCCTGACAGGTCCGACAGGTCCAACAAGGGAGTGTTGGTGTACACACAACTGTTTCTCAACCTCCACACTAGTGACATTCTGTGCCATATAGTCCTTTGTTATGAAACTGTCCTGTGCACTGTAGGATATCTGCCACATCCCTGCCTCAACCCAGTAGATGCCAGTGGTACCCTGTCACCCAAATATAACTGAAAATTATAGATATTGGATATTGTTAAATGTCCCCGTGGGGACAAACTTGTTCCTCACCGAGAACTACTGAGCATGGATGCTTGTGTGTGTTAGAGATGTATTCTCCTCTCATGAGTGATCTGGAACTTTTATTAAAAGTTTGAGATGTGTTCATTTCCCAGAGAAGTTTAGAGTATATTGATCTATGATACACATTTTAGTTAACTGCATTAATTAATGGCTGCATGACATTTTAACTTTTGGATGTGGTATATTTGGCCTCATTAGCCTCAACCAGGATTTCCTCTGGGGCATTTGCCAACATAGGGCACTTCGGTTGTCTGTGACTAGAGAATGAGGCTGGTACTGAGTGGGCAGGGGTCAGGATGCTAACGGATCCCACATAAAGGAATATTCCCACCAAGAAGTTAACAGCACCCCAACCAACCCCCAAAGGCTGGGCAGTGGGTTGTGTCCAGTTTCCCCACTGTTAGGATTTGGGCTGCTCATCTGCTGCCTGCTCTGAGCCATGTGCCCAGAAGTAGGGTCACCAGAAGATGAAGTCACCTTAGGGGACTCTCACACAGCAGTGGCTGCCACCGGAGACCTGACCTCACCTGGTAACGGTTCATCCGGTCCTGCTTCATCTGCTCGAACCTTCGCTTCAGCTCATTCTGCCGCTCTACCCGCTTCTGGGCCCTGCCCACATAGAGCAGCCGCCCGCTCACCTCCTTCCCATTCATGTGGACCACAGCCTAGGAGAACGAGGGAGAGCTGCCTGGTAACCACCCAGGCTGGCCCAGGCCCTAATCTAAAGGGGCCACCTAAAAACCAGGCCATATGTGCTAGCTGAGAATAATTAGTACCAGGATAATGGCACCTATTAGCCAGGTACAGTCGCTCACACATATAATTCTAGCACTCTGGATGGCCTAGGCAGGTGGATTGCTTGAGCTTAGGAGTCAAGACCAGCCTGAGCAAGAGCAAGACCCTGTCTCTAAAAATAGCCAGTCATGGGCTCCTGTAGTTCCAGATACTTGGGAGGCTGAGACAAGAGAATCACTTGGGCCCAAGAGTTTGAGGTTGCTGTGAACTATGATGCCACAGCACTCTACTGGGGTGACAAAGTGAGAGTCTGTCTCAAATTTATATATATATATATATATATATATATATAAGCTGAAAAGGCTACATACTCTGACTCTAAGCAAATGACACTCTAGAAAAGGCAAAACTCATACAGAGCCAGTAAAAAATTCAGAGGTTGCCAGAGACTAACGAGCAGAGAGGGATGACTAGGCAGAGCACAGAAGATTTTTAAAGTGAAAATACTCTCTGATAAGAAAATAGTGGATACAAGCTGGATGTGGTAGCACATGCCTGTAATCCTAGTACTTTGGGAGGCAACCAGAAAAAAGACATCAGCCAGTTGTGGTGGTACATGCCTATGGTCCCAGCTACTTGGCAGGCTGAGGCAGGACCTAGGAGTACTAGGTTACAGTGAAGCTATATTGTCACCACCGCACTCTAGCCTGGACTACAGAGCAGAACGTGTCTCAAAAATAAATAAATAAAAATAGTGGATACATGTCATTGGTAAGGGCTTTATTTTTTAAGAAACATCTGTGTCGTAACCCATGTTGATTTTTCTTTTTTTTTAAAAAATACAGTCTCACTCTGTCACCTGAGTATTAATTAGATAGAGTGGTATGATGTCAAGTGATCCTCTTGCCTCAGCCTCCAAGTACCTGGGATTACAGGCACCTGCCATAATGCCCAGCTAGTTTTTCTATTTTTAATAAAGACAGGGTCGCACTTTGCTCAGGCTAGTCATGAACTCCTGAGCACAAGCAATCAATAGGCCTTGGCCTCCCAGAGTGCTAGGTTTACATGCGTGAGCCACCGTGCCTGGCTGATTTTTCTTTTCTTCACTTAACTGGCCTAAGCCTGCTCAATAGTGAGCTCAACTGCAGAAAATCCTGCTTCTTCTGCAAGATATACAACTTTTCTTTGCAATCAATTTATACTGAACTGAATTTTCATTGACTTATCCACAAAAGTCATCAAAAGTCAGGCCCAAGTATATACTGACTCAATGGTTAGGATTAGGGAGAAATGTTTGAAGGAGAACTGGTTTTTCAAGTGGCCACTTCAGTAGCAAATATCTTTACATAAATTGAAGGCTTTTCCTTCCCTACCTAAGTATTTGTTTCTGTGCACCTCAGGCCTTAGAAGAAACCAAAGAAGGATGGAGCCTTTGGCCTTTGCATCATAGGCAGGAAGGGACAGCTGGAACCTGCACTGATCTCTCCCCTTCCTGACCCTGGCTCGGTGCCCCCTCCCCAGAACAGAGCTCTGGGGAGGCTCCTACCTTCTGGGCTTCTTCATGCGTCTCAAAGTTGACAAAGCCAAAGCCCCGGGAGTGGCCACTGCTGTCCCTCATCACCTTCACACTCAGCATCTTTCCTGGGAAGGACCAACCTGGCTCAAAGGGGAGTTTGGGAAGTCCCAAGATGTTCCCTCCCTTACCCCAAGTCCTCAGGAAGCCCCAGGAGGGTCCTTCCTCCCTGCCGGACCTGGATGGAGAAAGAGAAATAGTGACCTCCCTCCTCCCTTGGGAACACGCCCACCGAACTGGGAGAAGAGCTCCTGGAGGCCTTGCTCATCCACATCCGCCTGGAGGTTCTTCACATAGATGTTGGTGAACTCCATGGCGCGTGCTCCCAGCTCCACCTCTCGCTCCCTACGGGACTTGAAGTGGCCAACAAAACTGTGGACACACAACAGGGTAGGCAGCTGCAGCCATCGGCTACCCCTAATCCCAGTCCCAGCCCAACTGCTGCCCTCTCCGGGCCTCCACATCCCTCAGGAGACTAAGCAGGCAATCCTCCTTAGGAAATACCTAAGGCCCAACTACATCCAACAGCCAACACGCTCTGTCTTAGAACTTGTCCCCAGCATGAGGTTAAGATGTCATTCTTGTGACAAATGCACACAGAACTACTAGTATATACCAGGCAGAGGACAGTACAGGAGATAACAACAAGAACTTGGCAGTTAGATGGATAAGGGCTTAGATCCTTCCTCTGCAGCTGTGTAGCTGTGTGACCTTGGGGAAGTTACTTAACCTCTCTGAGCCTCAGTGTTCATTCCTGTAAAACTGGGAATGAAATTCATGTCACAGGGCTTCGCTCATTTAGTTAACACATACTGGGTGCACTAGAGAATCAGGGGTAAGCAAATAAGACATGGTCAATGGATGGGGATGGGATGGACCCATTTAAACAGAATGTCAATTATAAAAGCTGTAATTTCCAAGTTCAGATAAACATATCTAGGAAAGTATCCTAGATTAGAAAAACAAAAAACAAGCATAAGAAATTCTGGGCTTGGCACCTGTGGCTCAAGTGGCTAAGGCGCCAGCCATATACACCTAAGGTGGTGGGTTCGAATCCAACCTGGGCCCGCCAAACAACAATGACGGCTGCAACCAAAAAATAGCCAGGTGTTGTGGTGGGCGCCTGTGGTCCCAGCTACTTGGGAGGCGGAGGCAGGAGACTCGCTTAAGCCCAGGAGTTGGAGGTTGCTGTGAGCTGTGATGCCATGGCACTCTACCCAGGGGGAAAGCTTGAAGCTCTGTCTCAAAAAAAAAAAAAAGAAAGAAAGAAATTCTGGTGATATCCCTAGCAGATTTGGCACAAACAAATTGTAGCAGGCACCAAAAATTAAAGAAAATTGAGTGAAAGTAAACTTAAATAAATTACAGCCACAGCCAGCACCCTTCTGAGAACTGGGAGAGCCCACCAGATTAGTTGGTCAGGTTGACAGGACCCCACCTTGAGAAACCCTGGATAAAAATGAAGCTTAGAGCATCTCCCAGCTCAAAGCCACCTTCATTCCCCTGACCATGGAGTTGGGCCATAAAATGGGCAGAATCAAAGTTGGGGAGGAGAACAGCTGGCAGCAGATTTTTTCTGGCATCCCTATCTCAATTTTCCCATCTGTGAAGTGGGGGTGCTATGAAACTTAACTGTAGGAAGAGGGTAGGCTAAGCATATACCTCTTTTTCTTCCACCCCCTAAATCCCATGAAACAATGCAAGTCATTTAAGAAAGAAAATTCACAGCCATGCTGAGAAGGCCAGAAAACAGATGAAATCACTGAGTTCATTAATGACAAGGCCATCAGCTCTTCCCTCCAGAATTTCAAAATCACCACTCTCTTTACCACTCAGAACAACCCTCTACATGTACCGTCAGCTCCACTCTTACGTGCAGGAAGACAGTCCCTGAGAAACAGAGCCACTTGTCTGAGATTAGGCTTGGAGGAAGACTGCCTGCTGCTCAGTGCCTGGTGTGACCATTAGCCAGTAAAGGGTTGCACTGGTTCCTGACTGGTGGTGTGATGCTTCTGTCCCCACAGCCTCAGCCCCCAGGCCCAGGGAACTCACACTTTGTGGTCATTCAGCAGCATCCCATTCATGGTGTTGATGGCGTGCTGTGCGGCTTCATGGGTCTCAAAATGGACAAAGCCGAAGCCCCGGGAGCCATGCTCGTCACATGCCACCTGGGCCACAGGAAAGAAAGAGAGGGAGAGCATGGACAGAGGGCTGAGGTAGAGGAGAATGGCAAAGGTGATAATGACTTTCATGCCTGCCACATGTATGGAAAAGACAATCCTACATCACACTATAGCTCCCAGTTAGAGACGAGCTAAATCTCAGAGAGAGCCATCCACTTGCCTAAGATAACAGATTAAGGGAGGACGAACGCCCTCCAAATGAACACAGGTGTCATCTAAGCCATAGATCAGCTTTTAATTGTCTTCTTAAGGTGATGGGCAAAAGGATAAGACCAAACCCCTACACTTGTATCCTTGCTTCTTTTTCTTTTCTTTTCTTTTTTTTTTTTTTGAGACAAAGTCTCATTTTGTCACCCTCAGTAGAGTGCCATAGTGTCTCAGCTCACAGCAACCTCAGACTCTTAGGCTCCAGCAATCCTCTTGCCTTAGCCTCCCAAGTAGCTGGGACTACAGGTGCCCACCATACTTGGCTAGTTTTAGGTCTCACTCTTGCTCAGGCTGGTCTCGAACTCCTGAGCTCAAGCCATCCACCCACCTTGGCTTCCCAGAGTGCTGGGATTACAGGCATGAGCCACCTCACCCAGCCCTGCGTCCTTGTTTCTAACAGCAAACTGGAAACAATGTAAGGGTCCACCAGGGAGAAACCAGTTAAATTACAATACATTCATGCTGCAGTTGAAGAGAAGGTGGTATATCACTTGATTGACAGTTATCTGTTAAGTGGGGTGGGGGGGGAGTCCATACGGGTTCAAGTGGGCATCTACATATAGAAAGTTTCGAAAAAGACATAAAACTATTAATAATGATTATTTCTGGGGACCAGGGCTGGAAGAGATAGAGCCTTCTTTTTCACTTTCTTACCTTCCACATTGTTTAAACTTTACCAATTCGTGTATTATTTCAACAGACTCATTTCATTTCTTTAAAAGATGCACAAACATCTTATTCCCCTTCTGTAACCTTCCCAATACGAGTCAGAAGGACAGAATTGAAGTACAACAGAAGAATTCTGGTTCACATAGTTCCCATGCCTCTTGTTGGACATGTGGAAAGATCAATGACCCCTGTTTTAAGGGGACCGTTGCCCCGCTCATCCCTATAGCCACTGCCACAGCTCAGCTAAGTGGCATTTTTTGGCTAGATGACCACCACTGTCTCCCTGCACTGACCACTGGGATGGTCTTTGTAAATGTAATTCTGACTGTGTCCTTTTAATCTCTAGTAGCTTCTACCCACAGAACTATATTAACTTGGCATTGGAGGCTCTCCAACAGGCCCCGCACAACAAGCACAGCTCGCCAATCCATGCCTTGCATGCACCTTGCTCCTCTCCAGCCCCAGACAGGGTCCTTCCACTGTCAACTCAAGCCCTAGCTCTTCCATTCAGATTTGATCTTGTTGAGTCAAGCAACTGCTAAAGGCATCACATACTTACCTTGTTATATTTGCCATAAGCACTCTTCCAGGCAATTCTTAACCTCTGAGTCCCAGGGGAAATGTAAATAAGTGACTTGTCCAAGGTCAGCCAGCAGAAGGAATTTTTAAATTTCCAGTTAGATGCTTAAGTGTGCCAGGTACCTTCTAAGAACTAAGCCTATACTACATATGCAAAAATACTAACACGTAGAAAGCCCTTGAGCAATCTGCCATTACTTTTTTTTTTTTGCAGTTTTTTGGCCGGGGCTGGACATGAACTCACAACCTCCAGTATATGGGGCCAGTGCCCCACTCCTTGAGCCACAGGCACCGCCCTGCCATTACTTTCGTCAGAATTTACCACACAGTTAAGCATCTTTCTTCCATTGATCCTCAAAAGACAGGAAACAGCCCTATCTCTTTACCACAGAGAATTATTAGCACATTAGTGTACCTCCTTGAGTCTGACTACCCCTCTGAGCCACAGGAGATAACCCCTTATTCATGGGGAGGTTGGGAGTCTTATTTGAGAACTTAAGGATCATGCCTGGCATACAAATAAATAGCTCTCAATGAAAGTTCGAACTCAGTGGTCACCCAGAGTCGTCCTATGCTCTCGAGAAGGGCAAATATTCCAAAGGATACAGAGTAACTGATCAATCATCCTTATAAAATCTAGAGGCAGAAGCAGGTGGATCACCTGAGCTAGGGAGTTTGAGACCAGCTTGAGCAAGAAGACAGACCCTGTCTCTAACAATAGCCGGGCATTGTGATGGGTGCCTGTAGTCCCAGCTACTTTGGAGGCTAAGGCAAGAGGATCACTTGAGCCCAAGAGTTTGAGGTTGTTATGAGCTATGACACTCAACGAAAGGTGACTCAGTGAGACTCTGTCTTTAATTAATTAAATCTAGAGACGGAACACCAAGTTTATGCCCTCTGTTCAGGGCATACTGACCTATGGTATCACCTCATATCCACAACATCCTCATATACAAAGTCAGAAATAACCAGAGCCCTTCTTAAATGATAATACATTTGTTTGTTCATATTTAGTAAGTATCTAATAAGTGTCACTTTTTATTCTAGATATTGGGATACAACAGCGACTAAAAACAGAACCACTACTCTCATGGGACTTACACTCTAGTATAAGAGAAATCTTAGAAACAAGATATGGTCCATTGATTGCTACGACATCCCTCTAAAATACGGGCTGTTGACACTGATTCCCCTCCCCCACAAAGAGGCACACCCACCTTGCAAGAGAGGATGTTCCCAAAGGTGGAGAAGGTGTCATATAAAGCCTTGTTGTCAATGGAGGCCTCTAGGTTCTTGATGAAGATGTTGCCCACACCTGACTTGCGAAGTCCTGGGTCTCGCTGGGACCACATGATGCGGATGGGCTGGCCTTTGATCATCTCAAAGTTCATCGTGTCCAGTGCCCGCTCCGCTGGACAGGGGAAGGAGAGAAAGGAGCAAGTTACGGGGATTTTCTCACCAGACTCTCCCATAAGGTGCTTAATAGGGAGTCAAAGAAAAAAAAAATGTTATTGAGTCCCACCTGAGACAAGAGCCTGAAGGCTCAGGAGGGATAAGCTGAGATCTTATTCAGCTCCTCACTGCAGCCATAGATTCCTATTCCCATTTTACAGGTGGGAAAATTAAGGCTTTAAATGGTGAATGGTCAGTGGCAGAGTCAGGTCTATTCTGGCCTCTAAAGCACACTGAGTAAATAAGAATGTCCACATAACCAGGGATAGCAGCAGTCTGAGAAAATTAAAGCTCAGACGTGAAGAGCAGAGTTGAGATTCGATCCCAGGTCATCTGCCTTTGGGGGAAGTGAACATCCCCTCCCTGAGCCTGTTCCTCCCCTATAAAGTGGGAATGATGATAATATTACCTATTTTTCCACACCTAACAAAGGCAGATAACACCACCTACCCTCTAGGTTGTCAGATAGATTGAAAATTAAATAAGGTATGCAAGGGGCCTTTTTTGTACTTTGTGCCTGACATAAAGTAGGTATTTGGTAAACAGTAGAGTGTCTGAAAATAGCAGCCTATGCCCCTCCTCCTGCCACTGCTGCAGCCTATTCCCTACCAGGTAACACGTGTCCCCTTCTTCAGAGACTCTGCTAGTTTCAAAGTCCTGGATGGGGGCTGTAGGGAACACAGTGAAGCAAGTTCAGGAAGCCTGGGGGCCCCATCTGGTCCTATCACAAACACACAGGGGCAAATCCCTTCTCTCTGCAGCTTGGTTTTCCCATCTGTGAAGTGGGCAAAAAGGTCAGGTCCTGCTTCATTCACAGGGCTTGGAGGAAGATGAGAAGAAAGGCAGAACGTGGGGCAAGGGGAAGTCAGGCTGGAATGCAGCTCAGCCACCTGAGGGCAAAGGGGTCTGCAGAACAACTGTCCCCCAGCAAGCCCCCAACCCAGGGAATTTCCCCATCCATCCAGAAGACTTGGAGTAAGGGCGCCCTCTTTTGGACCTGGCTGTGGCAAGCATTTTTTGGTTAAATTTCTGGAGTCTTATTTTTTGAGACAAGGTCTCACTCTGTTGTCCAGGCTAGAGTGCCACGGGGACAGCCGAGCTTATAGCAACTTTAAACTTCTGGATTCAAGCAATCCTGCTTCAGCCTCCTCAGTAGCTGAGACTCCAGGTACCCATAACAACACCCAGCTAATTTTCCAATTTTTAGTAGAGATAGGGTCTCAGTCTTGCTCAGGCTAGTCTCAAACTCCTGAGCTTAAGAGGTCCTTCCACCTCAGCCTCTCAGAATGCTAGGATTACAGGCGTCAGCCACTGTGCCAGGCCAATTTTCTGGAGTCTTCTTACACCAGAACTTTACAGCTACTGTGATTTTTCTTAGGTTATCGCTTAAGGGCCCTTACAATGTAGCAAATGAACAGGAGATACACCAGATCTCCATTCTTTGTTTTTGAGACAGAGTCTCACTTTGTCACCCTGGGTAGAGTGCTGTGGCATCATAGCTCATAGCAATCTCAAACTCTTGGACTTAAGCAATTCTCTTGCCTCAGCCTCCCAAGTAGGTGGGACTACAGGCGCCTACCACAACACCTGGTTATTTCTTTTTTTCTTTTTTTTTTTTTGAGACAGAGCCTCAAGCTATCCCCCTGGGTAGAGTGCCGTGGCATTACAGCTCACAGCAACCTCCAACTCCTGGGCTCAAGCAAGTCTCCTGCCTCCACCTCCCAAGTAGCTGGGACCACAGGCGCCCTCCACAACGCCCGGCTATTTTTTGGTTGCAGCTGTCATTGTTGTTTGGTGGGTCCGGGCTGGGGATTTGAACCCGCCACCTTAGGTGTACGTGGCTGGCGCCTTAGCCGGTTGAGCCATAGGCGCCGAGCCAACACCTGGTTATTTCTAGAGACAGGGTCTCGCTCTGGCTCCGGCTGGTCTCACATCTGTGAGCTCAAGCATTCTACCCATCTTTGCCTCCCAGAGTGCACGCCTGGCCATAGGTCTCCATTCTTTATGCTATTGGGGACCAAGCCTTAGCCCCATTTCACAGATGAAGAGGTGACCAAGCTCACATTCTCGTGACAGAGCTCTGTAAAAACCTGCTGTCTAACCTTAGCCTCTCCACTCTCAACAGAAGTGCAGACACACTCATCTAATAAGCTCTAATCAATCCTTTCTCAGCACTGAGAAACCAGCCTTAAAACCTGGGGAAGGCCACTTTTCAGGGCCAGGGAAGGTAGATCTCACGTCACACTGCCTAGAAAGCCCAAACAGGGCCCAGGGCCCTGCTCTAGTGGCTTCCCCACTCACCAGCTTCGACTTAGGCCTCTTCCTCACCAGGTGCTTTGAATCTCCTATCCTCAACACAGCTGCTGGGTTTCTATCCCAGGGTCTGCCTGACCCTAAAGCCTTTAGCTGTTTTCACTCGGCCTTAAACCTCTCTCCTCTGTAAAGTGGAGCAGTACCAGTAAGCTACATAGAACTTGCCAATTCCCATCTCAGAGACCAGGCCCCTGTGTCTTTGGGCTTCAATTTCCCTAGCTACAAAATGTTAGGTGACAAGCGCGGGCACCCCAGTCCCGGAAGCTGTCTGTCTCCTGGCTGTCCGTCTGTCCATCGTTGGTCCCTTCCCGCTCCCGCTCCCGGGGCTCACCGTCTGCTGGCTGCTGGAAGTTGATGTAGGCATAGCCCAGCGAGCGCCGGGTGGCCACGTCGCGGCACACGCGGATGGACAGGATGGGGCCGACAGGCGAGAACTTCTCATAGAGCAAGGCCTCAGTCACGTCGGCGTGCAGATCGCCCACGTAGAGAGAGGCGAGCGGGTAACCTGAGCTGCTGGCATTCATGGTGCGCAGGGGGCCAGGACTGCGGGCAGGTTGGGGGGACCGCGAGCCAGGTCACCAAGCAGCCGCTGCTCACCCAGGCGGGGGACTCGGAAGCCACGAGTGCACTGGGGAGCTCCCGGCCTCTCCCTCCCCCGCGCCGGCCCGCCCCTTCCCTTTAACGCCCTGGGAGCCCCGCCCCGGGACCCTTCCAGAGCTCTCACCCCACCTGAGCCCAAAGTGATCTAGAAGCCGCAGGTGGGGACATCTGTGAGCCCGCCCCGATAGGCGGAGAAAGCCCTCGCTTTGGCCTAGGGTAGGGCTGCGGGATACGTGGGTGGAGCTAACTCCCAGCAGTTGCGGACTAGGACCCCAGGCAGTTTGGGTTCTAATTCCAGAACAATCATTGCCTTTCTGGACCCCTTCACCTCTCTGTAAAATGGTAACGAATCCCTTTCGGCAAGGATTAAAGGAGACCATGCTTTTTATGCATTTCACATGCAAGTGGAATAATTCCAAACCGGACACCCTGTTTTAAAGCTTTTTTTTCCCCCCTAAAGAGCCTGATCCAGTCCAACTCTTCTGCACAAAGATGGAAATGTCGATATACTTGGACCTGAAGACTCCATGAGAATTCTATCACTGAGGTCTTTCCTGATACTGGTTCTTAAATTGTCAAGACCTCTTTCTGTTGATCAAGCCATTCCACCTGCATTACACCAGAAGGGACCAGTTACTTGTGGCCCTGCCTATGTGGGAACATAGGAACCTTACAGCAAAGCAAGGCTGAGGCGACACTAAGCTGATCAATAAGATAGTCGATTTGAGCTTGCAGCTTCAAACTATCTGTGCCATTAAAAAAAAAAAAGCAAAGCAAAGCTAATCTGTTGTGGGTAAACACTCCACTCTGCCTCCCACAGGTACTCTCCTGGTTTCCATGATGCACCAAGCAAACTGGCTACTAGCACTGGTTGAGTGTGGCTTTGACAGGTGAACAGCTCCCAAACCAGAGGCAGGAGCTGGTCTGAATGTCCTGCCTCATAATAGCAAGGAAGCACCAACAAATTAAAATTTGGGGCTCAAAAAGACCCTAATTTCTTCTCTCTCCTTATGGTAGTGTGAAAGTTTTCAGAAAGGATAAAGTCCCCGAAGGAAACGGTGTTGTAGGCGATCATAAAGTGTAAGGGCAATAATCAAGCCTTATGATTGTATCACTGGCTGGGTTGTACCTTGGGGTTAAAAAACGAGAGGCTTGAATACAGTACGTAACAATTTTCCACACCAAATCTTTTTTTTTTTTTTTTTTTTGAGACTGAGTCTCACTTCGTCACCCTTGGTAGATTGCCGTGGCACTTGCCACAATGCCTGGCTTATTTTTGTTGTTGTTTTCAGCAGGCCAGGTCTGGGTTGGAACCCACCACCCCTGGTGCAAGTGGCCAGGGCCCTAAGGACTGAGCTATGGACACCACCCACACCAAATATTAAAAAGCACAAAAAAGAAGAACCTAACATCTGCCTGGTTTGTTGAGGAAGGTGGCGAGGGATCAAGTGATGGATGGGAGGAGGCCATTAATGGTAATCATTCATTCATTCATTCTAAAGGATGAAATAAAATTGTTTGCCCATTGTTAAAAAGAGAGCCAAGAATAAGTGTGATCAGGATAGTGAGAGATGGTGGTGACACATCAATTCACAGGCAACTACCTGATAAAATTTTTTATTTCACTTTTGAATTTTTACACTTCTCCTGATTATTCCGTGTAAGGTGAAACTAGAACTGTTTAAAAGACATACACAAATCTAGTACATCAATAACCGGGGGATTTTCTTTTTTGCTATACTATTTTCACAACCACGGGTGTGCTTGCTAGGCAATATAACCATCACAGAAGCAAACGTTAGGCAGAATACTGGTAAGGAAAAACAAAGCAAGAAAGAGCTACCAGATATACAGACAGGCTTGGTTCCACATTCACTACTGCATTTTCAAGCGCCAAGTATTAACTGCACATTTTTGTTCAGCTAGAAAGGAGAGAGGGATTTTTTTTTTTCTTTTTTTGGTTTGTTTTAAATCAGTGCATGAATTTTTCTTGTCTCATTTCGGCAGATGGACAAACAGATGGACTCTACAGCTATGTAGAATGTGAAAGGTAGAAGGGTGATACTGTGAGACCGATAGGCCTGTCTATTCTTGATTCTCTCCATTGCAGTGTCCACGCAACTTCCCTGCATTACAGGGTTTTGTTTAAACACATCTGAGAACTGAGCTGGATGAGTATACTTGGGAGATCCGGTGAGAGGTACTAACAAGCATTATCAAGGTCAGGGATGGCTGCAATAAAGAGAGAAATCATGACTATTTAAAAATACTTTTTTGATTCAGATCTTGGTATGATTGGGGAGCAACAACTGTGTTGAGAACTGGAGGAAGACAGAGCTATGGTACCGGAAGCTCTTCTCAAGTTTAATGCAAGGCTTGCTCACCAACGTCTCTAACCCCTGCCCATATACAGTATAAAAAAGTGAACAAAAGACAGATAAAAATAGAATTAAAAAAGAAGGTAATGAAACAGAAGAACAGAAATTTTAAAAGGAGAAGATAAAACCAAAGTTAACAGTCTAATAGGACAATGGGAGAGAATGCTTAGATTTCAAAATTTAAAAGCCCCCAGCTAGGAAGAACCCAAAGTCTAAGTACTCCTCAAGTGAAAGGCAATTTCTACACATCATTCTTTTTTAGTTTTAGAGATCTCTCACTGTATTTCCCAGGCTGGTGTGCAGTGGCTATTCACAAGTGCAATCATTGCATACTACAGTTTTAACTCCTGGGCTCAAGTGCTCCTCCTGCCTCAGCCTCTCAAGCAGCTGGGACTACAGGCGCCTGCCACTGCACCAACTCAGAACATGATTCTTAAAGTATTATCCAGGAAACAGATAAGGCCATTCATAAAATACACGGCTTTTTTTTCTTTAGCTCAGTGGTAACAAAGAAAACAGATTTCACTATTGAAGTACAAGTTGCAAATTGGTAACATATTGCTGTAGGAAAGGGGGTTCAATCAGGTGTGTTATATGAGCACTGGAATTTTTCAAGGTGTCATATGCCAGTTATCTGCCACAAAGAATTTCAATTTCAGGCTCTGAGCTTCCTCAGAGGAAGACACTGGACATTTGTGGGCATGAACTTCAGAGTGGCCCAAATCAGTGAAGTGTCTATATGCCCCAGATAGAATTACTGTGAGTTACCATTAAACTCCTAGGCCAAATGATAGTGTCTCACTCCAAGTCCCAGCCTCACAATATAAGCTCTATAACTTTCTATACAACTTTACAATGGAATTGTATTTCAGTGATTATTTTGATATCAGATTAAACTTTCCAAAATGCTACACATAATTCAGGTGTATTTTTTTCTACCAGTAAGAGTTCTGTTAAGTTACAAAACCCCATAATCACAGTGTTCAGTTTAAAAAAAATTAAACACAATAATCCTGTCAATGTTAATCAAAAGCAAAACTTCAGAATGCCGTGGCATTTATATGACCAATCTGAGTTTTAGATACAAATACCAGCTGTTTATCCCATGAACCACTTTTGCTAGGCTGAGGCTGTGAAAAATCGGAAGTCGACGTACGATTTTCTTTTTTTTTTTTATCGCACAAAGGGATATATGTGGAGGGTACAGAGTGACACTGAACAGATCACGAAGCACAATAGACATTAGTTCTCTCCCTCCCCAGCATCTCCTTCATCTCCCTGGTTTTCCGATGTCCACAGCTATAAAAGAAAGAAAAAAGAAAGTTATAATCCAAATTGTGTCACTAAAAGTTACCCAGGGAGGCAGCTAGTCTGTATATGCATAATCTTCTCTCACTCAATTGTTCAAAATTCTTCCTGTACTTCTAAAGACAGTGATGACTGCAAAAGTTAAAACTTTAGCAGTCATTTCGACCAATTTAAAACATTAAATATACTTAACAGGATAAAAAACTCCCCTCTTGAATTCTGGATAATAGTTAATTATTAAGTGTGTAAGAAGAAGACTATAAACTCGCTAGAAGTGGCACTTACCGTGAGATTGTCCCTAAGCAACTGCATGATCAGGGTGCTATCTTTATAAGACTCTTCATTCAGTGTATCCAACTCAGCAATCGCTTCATCAAACGCCTAAAACAAAGAGCCATTAGCAAAGAACTCACAGGTTCTCTGGAGCTAGTTTAGCCCACTTTTTTCTGCTAAGGAAAAAAAAAATATAATTTCTCTTCTTGTATAGTATTTTGGGAGAACCTAGGCCATTATTACTGTTTGCTCCTTGTTTCAGCAAACATATAATGCATGTTTATAAAGCAATAACCAACAATGACAGAAATTCCTAGATAAGAACTTTGGTGTCCCTAAAATGCAAGCAACATTATTGGTTTTTTTGGGGGGGGGGTTGTTTTTTTTCAAATTAATATGTGGGTACAATTTTTAGGTTACATTGTTCTCATTTCCAGGGTAAAGTTCCATTTGTAGAAGAGACCCTCACCCAGAGGGCATGTTATATACCCTCAGAGATGTGCACATTGGCTGAGATCCCACCTCATGCTCTCCCTCCTGCCAATCATCCTCCCCCCTCCCGCTTCCCTCTACCCCTGAACTAGACTATATTAGTGTTTTATTGTTCTTATGTGCATGTAATTGTTTATATATTGATTTCATGTTAGCATGGAGTACACTATTTTATTTTTCCACTGTTGTGATACTTTACTAAGAAAAATGTATTTCAACTCTATCCAGGTAAATATAAAAGATGTAAAGTCTCCATCTTTTTAATGGCTGAATAGTATTCATAGTATACATATACCACAGTTTGTTAATCATTCATGGGTTGATGGGCTCCTAGGTTGCTTTCATGACTTGGCAATTATGAACTAAGCCACAATAAACATTCTGGTGCAAATGTCTTTGTGGTAAAATGATCAACATTACTGTTAAACTTGACACAGTCATCCCAGGCAAATTCACATGATATTTTAATTACCAAAGATATTTCTAACAAGCCTCTTTTTCCAATTATTTAACGTTTTTTTGTTTGTTTGTTTGTTTTTTTACTAAAACTCAAAAGGTCTGGATACAAGGGATAAAGGGACAATGGTGAAGCTCATATCACTAAATCTGATTTGATTAAGTGATGAACTTTGAGAATTCATTTCAGATACCTTTTCCAAATTAAAATTTTTTTTCTTTTTTTTTGAGGCAGAGTCTCAAGCTGTCACCCTGGGTAGAGTGCTATGGCATCATAGCTCACAGCTACCTCTAACTCTTGGGCTCAAAGCAATCCTCTTGCCTCAGTTTTTCTATTTTTAGTAGAGAATAGGGTCTCACTTTTGCTCAGGCTGGTCTCAAACTTGTGAGCTCAAGCACTCCACCTGCATTGGCCTCCCAGAGTGCTAGGATTACATGTGTGAGCCACAGTGCCCCGCCCTGAAAAAATTTTAAACAACAGTGTGCATGCTGAAAGACGACAAAAATATTTAGAAGAGGCCAAAAGAAGAGAGGAGATAATCTGGCACACAAAGAGAAAGGGATGTGATTCTTCTTTTACACAGCCATAACCTCAAATCCTGGTAGAGGATGACAACATATAACCCTGGCCCAAAGTTTGATAAGAGACAATCAACTATGTTCATTTGGAGAATTTTACAACCACTCCCCCAAATCAGTAATTAAACAAAACAAAATAGAACAAAAATCAGCAGGTGGTTTTGGGAAGGAAATAAAGAAAATCTTTCAAAAAAGTCCAAGACAATGAGTATGTTCAGAATAAAAAGAAGTTATTGGAAAGCACAGGCTCTGTTGTACTATGATCAGAAATCACAAAGGGGCTTTCTCACCGTTTTTGCCAGGCTGCAGGCCTTTTCAGGGGAGTTAAGAATCTCATAGTAGAAGACGGAGAAGTTAAGTGCCAGACCAAGTCGAATCGGGTGTGTAGGTTGCATTTCTTTCTTACTAATTTCAAATGCTTCCTGGTAAGCCTGCTGGGAGTTCGACACAGTGGCTGCAAGAAAGGTAAAACATATTAAAGGCTGATTCTTCCTTAAGTTGCCTCACACACTGGATCCGCTATCAAATTATTTTACCAAACTAGGTAGAAGCAAATTACCTATCAAACGAGGTGTAAGTGTCTACCATTCAGTTAAACATTTGTTAAATATTTATTTTAAGCCAAGCACTGTATTAAATGCTTTGAAGAGAAGCAAAGATAATTACAACAAAGTCTACTAAAGTACTTAAGAAACAGATATAACCTTTAACCAGATAGAACATGGAAAACAATAAGCTTTAATGGAAAAATCATGGGGCATTAGACCCAAACTTGAATTACCAACACTTACTTACTAAGTCTGTACCTTGGGGCAAATAACCCTCCCCGCCTTTGGCCTTGGTTTCCTTACCAGAAAAATAGGCAGACTCCCACCTAAACTCCTATGGTTGTATGAGAAATAAATTGAGATTCTAAAGTACTTGGTACACAGTAGGCACTTAACAAAATGTAGCTATGGTTATCACCATCACAATAATACCCGTCATTAAAAGAATGCATCATTGGCTGGGCGAGGTAGCTCACGCCTGTTATCCTAGCACTCTGGGAGACGGAGGTTGATGAATTGCTTGAGCTCACAAGATGGAGGCCAGCCTGAGCAAGAGTGAAAGCCCATCTGTACTAAAAATAGAAAAACCAGCTGGGCTTTGTTAGTGGATGGCTATAGTTCCAGCTACTCAGGAGGCTGAAGCAAGAGGATCGCTTGAACCCAAGAATTTGATGTTGCTGCGAGCTCTAAGGCCACAGCACTCTACGCAGGGTGACAAAATAAGACTCTGTCTCAAATAAACAAATAAATCGCTATAGTAGTTTCATAACATCAAGTACAGGGTGCTTATAAAGTTCATGTGCAATTTAAAATAGACCCTATATTTTAAAGATTTACCTCTAAAAGTGACAGCTACCAAATAACCCTCAAGATAAAGATCTCTTTAAATGCACCCCCCCACTAGACTTTTATTGCCTCCATGTTTGCCCCTTAGATACATTTTGCCAAATCCCACAACCCTGTTTTTGTTTAGGTAGAGTAAGGTGGCGTCATAGCTCGCAGCAACCTCAAACTCTTGGGCTCAACCAATCCTCTTGCCTCAGCCTCTCAAGTAGTTGAGACTACAGGTGCCCACCACAACGCCCCAGCTAGTTTCTATTTTTAGTAGAGGTGGGGTTCCGCTTTTGCTCAGGCCGGTCCTCGAATTCCTAGCTCAGGCAGCCTGCCTTCCTCAGACTCCAAGTGCTAGGATTACAGGTGTGAGCCACAGCACCCAGCCCCATGACTGTGTTTATCACAGTGCTGTGGTCTTTTAAATTCTAAGTTGTGTGATGTTAGTATCTATGGTGAACAGACGAAGCAAAAACTTTGCTCCCATGAAAAAAGACTGACTCCACTATTGACCAAACTTCTTTTTATTTTTTTATTTTATTTTATTTTTTTTTTTTGAGACAGAGCCTCAAGCTGTCCCCCTGGGTAGAGTGCCGTGGCATTACAGCTCACAGCAACCTCCAACTCCTGGGCTCAAGCGAGTCTCCTGCCTCCGCCTCCCAAGTAGCTGGGACCACAGGCGCCTGCCACAACGCCCGGCTATTTTTTGGTTGCAGCCGTCATTGTTGTTTGGCGGGTCCAGGCTGGGGATTCGAACCTGCCACCTTAGGTGTACGTGGCTGGCGCCTTAGCCAGTTGAGCTATAGGCGCCAAGCCCAAACTTCTTTTTAAATGTATTACTTACTTTGCTTATTGTCTCCAGATGCCACCTCAGAAAGATACCTAAAATAATCTCCTTTCATTTTCAAGTAGAACACCTTGCTTTCTGGTTGTGTAGCATTGGGAATAAGATATTTGTCCAACAGCTCCTAAAATATGATGTACATTGTTAAGAATTTAGAATTATTTATAAGATGTTAAAACTATGTTTGAGATTCAAGATAGATACTACCGCTCATGAATAATTTTTTGGAAGATTAAAAATAAACCTTATTTTTCAACAAAACTTCTAAATTTTGGTTAGCCCAGGTCATAACAGCGGAAGCCTGTATTCTTCTGTTAATTATCACTTTGACCATCCACAAGGGTTAAAGTACAGCCATAAAATGAGAAATGCTATGTAAGCCTTAAAAATGGTGATGCAGAGCTACACAGGTAACATGGAAAGTCTCTCAAAAGAAATGAGTGAGAAAAAGCAAATTATAAATACCACAAGAATCCTATTTTAGTATTAAAATATATATGTTATACGTGTGTATACACACACACACACACACACACACACACACACACAAATATATGAAGGAAAAGCCTGGAAGAATCATGTTAATAATGGTTCTCTAGGTGAAAGGATTAGAAGTGATCTGTACTTTCTTATTAATATTCTTCTGACCCCCTCCTTTAAAAAAAAAAAAAAAACCTCATAAACATGTATTACTCCTAGACTTGGAGGGGGGGGAAACTTTAAATGAAGGAGGAAAATGATAATAGCGCAAACCTGCCAAGAACTAAATTTAGCATCAACCCGACCTGGGTGGAAAACCTCTTCTGCCACTTAATATCCATATCTGTATGACCCTGGACAAATTACCTAATCACCCTTCGCCTCAGTTTCCTCAGCTGTACAATGGGGGATCACAACAGCCATCACCTAGGGTTGTTATGAAGATAAACGAGCTAAGGTACATGAAGCACTTAACACGTGGCCTGGCACGTAGTAAGCATTCAGAGAGTAGCTAATACTATTAATAATAAATTCCTTTAAACATTTATGCTTACAACAAAAGTAGTTCTGAAGGAGTCCAAGCTTCGTATACAGAGCAATATTTTCGAAGAGTTGTTTTAGAATGTGGCATCCTGAAAAACTGGTTAAGAGGCAGTAAGAACCATGCTCTTCTTCACATTCTTTCAGATGCTCTTAAAAGCTGGTCTACATGTCAGGAATTATGGAACTTTCTTGCCTTTGGAATGCATGCCATACTTCATCTGAATACCAGAAGTACCTAACATTCAGGAATTAGTGCACCATTAACAAAGCCCCAAATTACCAACAGGCAACAAATTTAGGCATGTCACTCTTATACTACGAGTCTAATGAAGAGAAGCTCAATGCAAAGCTTAGTCAACAAGGGTCAATCAAAGTGGAAAGGTGCAAGGGGCAGCAGCTGTTTTAATATTCTCTGCAGACAGACAGCGTGTGGCTCCTTAGGCTTTAGGGATGAGGAGCATTGCCTGAGGGCTGACAAGCCTTGTACTGGTTTCAAAAGAAAGGTGTCATGGGCAGTTATTTGGAGAGCCAACCAGCAGGGGAGGTGGTAGTTCCACAAGTGTGGGCTCTTTATCCTTTCAAAGCAGCCCTCACTGTTCATTTTTATCTGATTTCACCTGGAAGAAAAGAAAAGTTCCCAGTGGGCTCAGGACGTGATCATGATTTGCTCTACAGTATGTACCCCTCCCATACAACCCCAAAATGTGGCCAGGGGAGAGCAGCTGGCTAATGTAAAACACAGGTGAGGAGATTCCCCAAACCACTTTTGATTTGGCTTTGGAATGCATACTGAGCCTGATGGATATGCCTAACTTTCAGACAAAAACAGAGCTTCACACTGTGAAGGCAGGACTGGGGAGAGGCTGAAAGAAAGCTCAGGATCCTGCCTCCTCTTCTGGAGATGACATCACTACTCAGACTTATATACGGAATAGCGTATCTGTGGCTGCATCTCTCTAGAATCCTGTCTATTTGACCTCAATTTTAAAAAAGGAAAGATGAATGGGTGTTGAACAACCTCTGATCAAGCAAAGAGTAAAACTCAGCTTTCTTGTATATTCAGATACCTCTCTCTTGTGAGCTATTCGAGAGTTTGCATTTGTACATTAAATTAATGTTATTTCAAAATCGTTATTTACAGCAGAAGCGCCAGCCTCTTACCAGAACATCATTGCAGATGTCCTGCAGTTCCGCCTCAATCTTCTCACGGTACTCTTTGCCCATCTGTTGCTTCTTCTCATTCCTCTCCGTTTTCTGTTCAATGCTGGAGATGACACGCCAGGAAGAACGGCGGGCGCCTACCACATTCTTGTAGGCAACAGAGAGCAGGTTTCTCTCTTCATTGGAGAGTTCGTGCCCCTGCTCTGTAACTGCCTTCATGGCTGCAGCCATGTCATCATAGCGCTCAGCCTGCTCAGCAAGTTTGGCTTTCTGTACCAGCTCACTTTTATCCATGGTCATTCCCTAGGACAAGACTAAGAGAAAAAGAAGAGCAAATGTCAGGCTTCAAGGCCCAAGAAACATACATGTGAATCTTCTTCCAAGCCATCCGAAAAGCAGCATAGTAAATGTGAAATACCACTTCCAAATGTCATTGACAATATTGATCATGTATTGAGCACCTAAAGACCAGTACTTTGCTGAAGGCTTTTCATTTTATTATTTTTTTAAATTGAGACAGAGACTCACTTTGTCACCCTCATTGAGTGCTGTGCTGTCACAGCTCACAGTAACCTCAAACTCTTGGGCTTAAGAGATTATCTTGCCTGAGCCTCCCAAGTAGCTGGGACTATAGGTACCCGCCACAAGGCCCAACTATTTTTTGTTGTTGTTGTTGCAGTTGTCATTGCTGTTCAGCTGGCCCTGGCTAGGCTTGAACCCATCAGCCATCAGTATGTGGCTGATGCCCTATTCACTGAGCTACTGGCGCTGAGCCTGAAGGCTTTTTATTATTTTGGTTACTTAATTTTCCCTAGTCCTACAGGGTAGGTGTGTTTAAAACAATCTCTTCCCTCTTCTTAGGAGTGAAAAAATGAAGGTTCAGAGAAGGCAAGTGATAGGCCCAGAACAACAATGTAGCAAGATGTTAGAGAGCCAGAACTCAAACTCAAATCCACCTGGATCTAGAGCTTTTGTTTTCATCCACTATTCTAATTTGCCTCCCCAACACAGACTGCTCTGTAACTATTTCTTTAGAAGTTCATGCTAACTAGATGTCTGTTTACTTGTCCTTTTTTTTTTTTTTAAATGACATTAGTCCAATTCCCTCCTATAATACGGGAAGTCCTCTCTTCACTCTCCTGTAAGGAATGATCTGTTTTTGACCAGGCCTGTTTTTTCCCATAGTACAGGGGAAAATATTTTAAGTAGGATGACTCCTTGATGACTGCTTCAATTAATCTTGAAGCAAAAGATTAGATTTTAAAGGCTCTGTTTGGTAGTGCCCATCAAGTAGTAAGCGCCTGAAAAATGGGAGCCATTACTGTATCTTCCGTAATGTGCTAACTTTGTTTCAAGAACACACTGCAGGGAAGAGGACACATGAAGGGCAGGCAGCCCCTATCTAGCACCAGCTCTGCTATTTCTAAGTGGTATAACCCTGGTTAAATCACTTAACCTGAGAGCTTCCACTTCCTTACTAGAACATAAGAACACTCCCAACTCTCTAAATGGGGCTGTTATGAGGAATAAATAACCTAATATATGTGACTATGAAGGTACTTTGAAAAGTTTAAAACATAAACATCAGGCAATAATTTTATACATAGTATAGATTGTAAGAGATAGGAGTGTACAAGGTACACTCTGAGAGAACGTCAAATAACTCAATTTATTTCAACTATAACTGAGTTCACTTAAGTTTTTCTGAAATAGACAAAAATCTCACTTTTTATCAATTTATCAAATCGTTTATATAAACCAATCAGTGGATACCACTTCTATGATTCACCTCACCATAGTCAATTCACCAACATAATAATCACCATTCACAGAGTAGTAATTTTTGGATAGTATGTAGCTAAAAAGTTACTACTAAAGAAAAAGAGTTGGCTTAAATTTCAACATATTCATCTGTACCACAGTGTAAAATCAGCCTAATATCTTAAAGTACAAAAACACGAAAGACTACTTAAATAGTGGGAATGTCAGTATTTTTAAAACCAATTCTTTCATTACCATATACATACTATCACAATTAAGACTATGAAAACAATAATTTTTAAAAAGTAGCAAAAAGACAGCCATTTTGAATTCTTCTGTGCCCTTGTTCCCAGGCTAAAATAAAGCTCTTACTCTTTAAAATAATAATAATAATAATAATGATAAAAATAAGATAGTATGGGGGCAAGACACGATTGTAAGAGGGACTTTACCTAACAAATGCAATCAGTGAATAAATAAATAAATAAATAGCAAAAAAAAGTACTAGTTTTGCCTCAAGTTATTTATTTCCAAGAGAGAAATTCTTTTTCTTTTTGAGACAGAGTTTCACTTTGCCGCCCTGGGTAGAGTGCTGTAGTGTCAGAGCTCACAGCAACTTCCAACCCCTGGGCTTAGGCGATTCTTAGTCCTCAGCCTCCCAAGTAGCTGGGACTACAGGCGCCTGCCACAATGCCCAGCTATTTTTTGTTGCAGTTTGGCCAGGTCGGGGTTCAAACCCACCAACCTTGGTATATGGGGCCAGCACCCCACCCACTGAGCCACAGGCGCCATCCCCAAGAGACAAATTCTCTACATAGGGCCCTAGCACATAAAAATGTTTTATTTCACCAGAGCACAATATATAAGATACACTTTTCAAAATCAAGGCAATTCAGAAAAAAAACTGATTCTCCAGTTCAGACCTATGATTCTTTTTCTTTTTGCTTATTATCTAAATCATGTTCCAAGCTGTGCCCTATATAAGGCTCACTAACTGTAAGCTTACACCCATGAAGCCAGTCTCACCCTGATCCACCTGACACCTTCACTCACAACACTAGAAAGAGACAAAGGAAAAGACAGTAAGTACTCCTCACGAAATACTCCTCACTTGCTCCCCTTTATTTCTCAGAACCCCACTCCCACCCCAGCAGTTAGCAAGGCCATATGAGAGTTATGTATAATGAAACATAAGCAGAAATGATGCTACTTCCAGGCTAAAACTGAAGTCTTATTTCTCTTCTCTATCTGGACGATTGGCCCCTAACCTTTTTGGCACCAAGGAACTGGTTTCATGGAAGACAATTTTTCCATGGAAGGATGAGGGGCAGAGCTCAGGTGGTGAGGCCAGGGATGGGAGTGGCTAGCACATGCAAATACAGATATAAGTGCTTTTGCTGGATTCCTGCTGTGTGGCCCAGGTTCCTTAGTTTTCTAGAAGACAATTTCTCCATTGGGCGGGGTGGGTGGAAGGTGGAGCTCTGCCATTCAGCTCCTAACAGGAACTGGGCTTGGGGGCTGTAGTTCTAGATGGTATAGTCACACAACAAAGGAGTTTCTGCCAGTCCCTGGATGACAGTTTAGTACAGAATTCTGCAGACCTGTACTGGACATGCAGGGGGAAATACAATTTTGTTGGGTTAAGACACTGAGCTGTTGGGGCCATTACCATAAGACAATCTCGTCTACTCTAATACAAGTATATCAAAAATACTGTACTTTTCATCTTAAAATTATATGCAATAGCTAGTCCTTCACATCCAAAGATTCAACCAACTGTGGGTAAAAAATACTGTAGAAATAAAAGAATACAAAACTAAAAATATCATATAGCAACTATTTATGTAGCATTTACATTAAGTATCACCAGTAATCTTGTAGATGATTTAAAAGTATATAGGAGGACATGCATAGGTTATATTCAAATATTACATTTTATATCAGGGGCATGAGCCTATCTTTGAATTTTGGTTATCTGTGGATAACCCAGGACCAACCCCCTCTGTGGATACTTTCTCAGTATGTCCAACTTTCTTGACTATAAAGTTGTTGGGGTCAGGAGAATATCTCAATCATTAAACAAGCCTACTTCATTGTCCCTAAAAGTGCCAGACACAGCAGAGAAAAGCCAATTTTCTTTTTTTTCTGAGACAGAGTCTCAAGCTGTCCCCCTGTGTAGAGTGCCATGGCATCACAGCTCATAGCAACCTCCAACTCCTGGGCTCAAGCGAGTCTCCTGCCTCTGCCTCCCAAGTAGCTGGGACTACAGGCACCCACCACAATGCCTGGCCATTTTTTGGTTGCAGCCGTCATTGTCGTTTGGTGGGCCCGGGCTGGATTCGAACCCCGCCGCCTTAGGTGTATGTGGCTGGCGCCTTAGCCACTTGAGCCACAGGCGCCAAGCTGGAAAAGCCAATTTTCAATGACTCAATAAACTTTAGAAAATTTCTAGTCTGTAGGTTCATACAAAGTTAGAAGCCACTTAGCAGCCCATTCAAAGTTCATAAGACACTACCTGTGCAACTCTACCTATGAAGGAATCCAAATAATAAAGGGCTGGCCTAAAGCTAATTCAGAGCCAAGCTACCACATGCAGTATTATAATGGAGTAATAGAGAAATCGCATGGGATCAACATTGCTAAACAATGCCGCGAGACTCTCTGGCCCAACTAGGCCTCCAAATTAAGTACACCACCTCCTGTCTCCTACTCAAGCATTAAAAGTTAATAAATCATACTTCTCAAAAAAATCCCAAATTCATTGATCTCTCAAATGTCCATTTCCTATTTCCCAAAATAACATGCAGGCTTTCTGGCTTGGGGCCAACTATTTTAAGCGTAAGATCACTACAAGAGTTCTTGGAGACTGAGAACCACCACGATACAGTAAGACTGAACGCACTCCTTAAAAAGTCTGTACCCATTTACCTGTGCTTCAAATTTTTTAATTACAAATACACAAACAACTTGCAAAGAACAAAATCTACAGCTAAGTGTCCTGATGGCTACTGCTTACATAACTTTTGACTTATATAACATGGATTTTCAAGCAGCTAGACCAATTTCAACAGGAAATGGGTTACACAACACCCAGCACTCTGGAGGAAGGCAGCAGACAAAGGAGAAACGAAATTGTTCCCATTTCTACATCTATAATAAACCTCCTATCCATAATCTGGCCTTAGTCCCATAGCTTTCAGTCACTATCTCCAGCTTCCCTCACATCTTTGCTATAAAACCCACCTCCTTAAAGCTCTGATCAAGTCACTTCCTGCTTAAAATTCATTAAAGTTTCCTACTCACTTCCTGCTCCAAATTCTTTAAAGTTTCCTGCTGTGGAAAATAGCCACATTTCCTCCTGTTAGTGAAAGCTTGCCAAGGCATCTTCCCAGACCTTCCCACAACATGCCTTCCACATGCATGCTTCTGCCAAAATGGCTTTCTTACGTACAAAGAGCGCTTTTCTGTCTTTTTTCACTAAGCCATTCCCTCTACCTGGAATAGCTTTTCCCATTTACTCTGCATATAAAATTCACAGCCTACCTCCCCTTTCTTTCTTTCTTTTTTTTTTTTT
>NW_003852418.1:7181840-7200721 GCF_000181295.1 Otolemur garnettii | reverse complement strand
CGGGTCCAGGCTGGGGATTCGAACCCGCCACCTTAGGTGTATGTGGCTGGCGCCTTAGCCACTTGAGCCACAGGTGCTGAGCCTACTAACTCCCCTTTCTTAAGCCACTAGCCATGTAGCTATCTACTTAAAGTGTGGCTAAGGCCACATGTTGAAATCAGAGTATTTTGGATATAATTGGTTAAGTAAACAAATTATTAAAATTAACTTCAATTGGGGTTTTTTCTGGTCTATTTATTGATAGGATAGGCTCTCACTCTGTCATCCAGGCTAGAGTGCAGCGGCATCATCGTAGCTCACTATAACCTTGAACTTCTGGGCTCAAGTGATCCTCCTGCCAAGCCTCCTGAGTAGCTGGGACCGCAAGCATGCATCACTACACACAGCTAATTATTTCATTTTTAATTTTTGAAGACAGGGTCTTGCAGTGTTGCCCAGGTTTGTCTCAAACTTCTAGGCTCAGGCAATCCTATCTTGGCCTCCCAAAGCACTGGGATTACAGCCGTTAAGTCACCACATCAGTCTTACTTATACTTTTCAAAGGTGGCTTACATTCTATTTCTAATGGACAGCAGTTATCTAAGATGAAAATATTCTCACAATGCATTTCATTTTTACCTGTCTTACTGTATTATCACATTTCTTCAGTACTAGAATTATTTGTATAGTATCTCGAGTCACTTCCTACACTATATACTCCTTTAGGGCATTCTGTCCACAGCATTCTGCACATAATTGGTACAAATATCTGCTGAATGAACAGACCCTGAAATGGAATAATAAAACTGTAAATCCGGTAGAGTTCTCTCTTTTCTCTCTTATACTTGTATATATTCTTCACAAGTATATTCAATCCTCACCACATGAATATCCCATTCCTTATACTTCTGCAACCTATTTCAAAATTCCTCTCCCTAAACTACCTCATTGGCCATGCCTTCATTTTACTTTCAATGATTCCTTTTGACTGCCCCATGAAGTCCAAACTTCTTCCTGACCTAGGCTGTGTGTGGTGGTTCATATCTGTTATCTTAGCACTTAGGAAGGATGCGACAGGAGTATCTCTTGAGCCCAGGAGCTCGAGACCAGCCTGAGAAACACAGGAAGACTTAGTCTCTACCAAAAACTAAAAGTCAGCTTGGCATAGTAGTGTGCATCTATGGTTCCAGCTACTTGGGAGGCCAAGGCAGGAGGACTGCCTGAGCCCAGGAGTCCAAGGCTGCAGCGAACTATGACTGATAACATCTAAGCACTCTAGCCTGGGTGACAGATTGAGAATCTCTCTCTTTAAAAAAAAAAACAAAAAAACCCCATGAAAACCTTAATGACTTTTCTCCTCCTTACCTGTTAGCCTTTCTCATCCATTGCTCTTCAACATATACCTTTCTCTCAGACTGGACATTATCACCACATGCCCTATAAACGCCATGCCTGAAACTGCTTTTTAGCTCCCTTCATTTAGGATCTGTCCAATTTACTCCCTGCCTCTGCATACCCTGTCGATCCACCTAGGGCAGTGGTTCTCAACCTTCCTCATGCCTTGGGCCTTTAATACAGTTCCTGTGGGTTGCGAGCCACAGGTTGAGAATCACTGACCTAGGGCCAGAAAGCCTGCCCTGACTGCCCAGCCCACACTGAGCCTGCTTATGACTTCAAATGCACTAGTAGTCCATTACACAATCTAGGGCTTCCTACGCCCTTCTATGGTACAGATAGTGAATGGTGTACCATTTAGTCTCACATGTGTGTGCCCTCAAAGGAAAGGGTCACATTTGTTTCACATTATTGCCTAAAACTGAAGCACAAAACATAGGCTCTGCTATCTGTTAAGTTTTTCAACAAATCATTCCTGGGAGGGCACAGGGAACACAGGCTACCTGTATGTGGTATAGCAGAAAGGCAAAGGACCGTGTCAGAGTACAACGTGCCTCTTACATGGCCATGTAAGCTTGTTAAATCTCAGTCTTCCAAGCTACAAAATGAAGACAACAGTATCCATCTCTGAAAAGTTGCTGGGAAGATGGGAGGCAGGAAATTAAAGACTAGTAAATGTGGAGATTTTTCTTTAAAAAATACATAGTGCAAAAATAAATCTGAAGCACTACTTTTCTCACAGTAGGTACACATCACTGTTTTAGTTCAAGAAATGGGAGCCTGAATATTTTTTTTTTCAATATACAAACCCATTGAGAAGAAAAAGCAAAAATGTAATTAATCTTGTACAGGAAGCAAATGTGATATAATGTTAACATTCCTAGGTAAGACTACTCCACGTCCTCAATGTGGACATACACATTAACTGGAACTGACTTTTACTCATTACTTCCTAGTTGAATTTTCTAAAGATGACAAGTAGTGAAGCTTCATAATCAGGACCTACTTTTCTATGGAGACTTAGAAATACAGTCCCATCCCAACAAATATCAGAAAAAGAGCCTCCTACAAACCTTTTAAAAGGCTAAAGTCTTGTCATCAAGCATGGCCCAACCACTGCCGAGTCAAGGCATCAGAGCAAACTCCTTAGAGGCTGCAGAGGGTTTAAACCCTGCACTCAGCCAACAGATTTTCTTTGTGGTGGGCATATTTCAGGAAGACACTGACATGCTTGAAAACAGGAGTTCTCAAGCACACCCACATGATGATGATGGCTGTCAATCTGTTCTAAGCCACTGGATACAGCAAGACAGAGGACTGGGAAGCATTGCTGGTAAAAGCAGCAATTGCTTAGTGAAAAAGTTGGAAGTAATCTAAATATCTGATAAAAGGGAACCGTTTACAAAAGAAGAGACTGATGATACAAGATGACATGGCCATCAAAACAAGAGATTTAATGGCCTGGAAAGGTTTGTCTAAGAGCTCTGGGGGTTGGGAGAAGGAAGCTGCATAATAGCAGCTCATTTTGTACATTATCCCCCCAAAAACGTAAACATCAACAGAATGATTAACACCAAATGATTGGCAGTAGTTCTCTCTCTCTCCAGTGTATCTCTAGGTGGACAACATTAGAATCTTCATTTTCTATCTTTTTGAGTACGTATTACTTTTTAAAAACATTTTGTATTTTTACTAAAAAGGTTTTATTTTAAAGAGAAGCCACTGGTACAAACAGAAAGCTATAAAAAATAATTCTGAAGGTGAAATAATTCTGAAAGAAGATTTTCTTCGAATAAACAACACTCTAAATCAGATAATAAATGCTAAAGTGAGAGTTATCTATGAACAAACCTAGCCTTAGTAACTCCATTCTTTGCCTAAGGAACACTTTTCTAGTCAGGGTCAAAACACTGAGAAGTCATCTCCCAGTGACCAGACCAGGCATCCAAATGTAAGGACCTCCAAAGGACTATCTATTGCTAATCTATAAAAAGGGGGGGGAGGAATTTGCAAAGTCAGGAACAGTTGAATATGATAGCTGTGGCCTTTAGAGGCATTAACGTTCAGCTATGTTTCATTTTCAAGGGAAAGAACATGTTCAATTCTAACATAAAAAGCTTTAATTGAGTCTAATACTTTGTTGGAAATTTAAAATGAGGATTCCACTACCTATTGTACATCAGGAATTACTCAAGTTCTTTATAAAACATAGTAGGATCTGTCTTTAGGAAAGCCCTGCATACAACAAATCTGGGCTTCTAAAGAGAAATTGAGTAATTTTTCCACATTTCCATAGTATCATCTCTCTGAATTTGAGTTTCCTCAAAGTTAAAAGGAGACATTCATAGCTCTCAATATAATATACATAAAATGCCTATTACTGCTAGTCAGAATAAAGGCTCATAGGTAAATATTCTTACTCTTAAGCTACTTTACAAAAATGTAATGCATATAATCCGATGTGTATTGAAGTAACAGCAAAATGAGAAAACTACCAGCATTTCCAAGAACTCCTTGGATTACCCACTAAGATGAGTTCAGATGACATGCAAGCAGAGTGGTCCTCTACTGAGATAGCCTAAACTCTAATGGTAGGCATATAAGAAGACAGTTAACAATATTTCTTGGAAAAGCAAGTAGCCAGAATTAGAGGGAAGTGGTTTAGTTTAAAAGTGACTAGGTCCTGACTTGTTCTACGGGATGGTAGAGCTCCTGTATAGGAGAGAAAAAGGGAACTCTAGGTGGTAAGAGGAAAAATAAATGTATGAATAAAATGCATGACGATTTTTCTAGATGAAATAAAAATCAAAGGCCAAAGTAGATAAAGAAATGAAAACAATTAATGATCCCAAGAGACAAAAATGACAGCAACATCTTAAAATCAAAGTTTCAAAAGGGCGAGGAATTGGCTGCAAATTCTAAATCGCATTCATAGATACTTCATTCCAGATAGAGCATCCGCAGCACCGTAAAGTAGAAGTTACAGTTCTGGAGTCAGTCTGCTGAAGGAAAAATAGATGCCAAGCTACAGCAGGAGGGACTGAGAAAGTCAGTGGGACCAGGTGGTTAGTGGGTGTTATCCAGAAAAAGTTAAGTACTCCTGGCTCTCAAAGAAAACTACTCACTGAAAAACGCCCACTCTAAAAATGTCTTGTGAGCCATTCTACACACAAAATGTAGAGTCCTGTAATAAATTTAATTCCATTCAAACATTTGCAGGTTCTTTGTAAGAAAATGAAACACAGGATATCTCAAATATAAAGTCATTAGCACTACGTCCAGTGAACACTGAATAGTGGAGGGAAAGTACACTGCTTTCAAATACCATCCCTCTTTGACATCAGTTGTTGAATTATCAAATTGCTAATTATGTCCAATAGCCAAGATGAAGCTTAAAACAATGAAGGTATTAAGTGATACACCCAAGGTCGTAAGAGCAGCTATGATAATAAATTGATCTCTTGCTTTAAGTGATCTATCCATAAAGACAGCCCACTTGGTTGACCTTATAAATAGGGTTCGAAAGTGTTGGGCCCAACATAAAGTAGCCATCCAGTACCAATTTATCAGGGAAAAGTACTCTTCTCTGATCCTCAGTTTCCTCATTTATAACGTCCACAGGATACCTGACCTCTCTGTTAGTGTGTTTTTTCATCCATAAGATGGGCAAATTTAGTTACTAGAGTTGTTAGGAATAGATCTGTTGATTATGCAAAATCATTTTGCAGCCTGTGCACAGTGTAAGCACTCAAATAAATGACAGACGCAGTATATTCCACACAAAAGTTAACAAATGGTCAGCCAGTGAAGGCAGACGTACCTCATCTCTTTTAAATCTAGACTGCTTTCTTTAAAGACTTTTAAAAGAAAGGCACATGTCAATTTACCTATGCCTATTTCTAAAATGGCACTCATCACAGTTCACTATAAATGTCTTTGTTGGCTCCCACAGGGGATTGTGAGCTTAATACGGGAGTCCATACTCTTATCTTTAGATACTTTTTCTGACTTATAAAATACAGACTGTATTTAGTCTATCTTAGACCACTTTCAAAAAAAGCCCTCCCAGTTCTAATCAGGAGACTTTTTTTTTCAGCTACTAATCATATTTATAAAATGATATAGATTCAAACTGAGTTTCAATATGCCTTTGGAATACTTTATGTCCATCTCCATTTAAAAGTCTAATCAGTTAGCTACACAAAAAAATCAAAACAGCTAACCAGATTAGTAAATAACAAAAATATCCATCATTTACAGTCTGTATAAATGTGCAAAGCACTTAGGGATTTATATTAACTCATTTGATCTGAAGTATACTATGTGGTAGGTGACCATGGTCCCCTTTCATAGATGCAGAGTCACCCACTCAGGTCCACACAGCTATCTATGGCAGATCTGGAAACTACACTAACATTCATTTTAAAATGAATGCTCTTTCCTATATGCAGCACTGTCTCTCCTAAACAACAGTCAATTTTTTTGAGAACCAACAAGGTTTATTACAGTGAGATTTACAACTGGCCTATTAAGCTAATTTATCTATCTTTAAAAATCAAAATAAAATCCAGGAGTTAAAAACAGCACAAAAGCATATATGCCAAAAACTCATCAAACTGTCAAACCAAGGCTTAGGGTACAGCTCTCAGCTGAGGGTAAACAGTAATAACAGACAGGGCTCCTATCTACTTCATTGTAGCCTTCGATCTCTTTGTTCTGGTCAAGGCCATTCAGAAATAACTTTTTTTCCTGGGTCTCTTAGGGAAAACAACAAAATTAACCACCCAGCACAGGAAAAACTTACGTAATAAAGAACTGGCCACAATTTTTAAAAAGTCAACTAATATAAACTCTACTGGGAATGACTTTTTCTCATGAGGACACTGATAATTTTCATTTCACTACAACTATTAGAAACACCCAACTATAATTCTAGTAGAAGAACTTTTAGTGTAGAAAACAGTATATGGTTGGTTTTCAGTACACATATCACAAAAAAGAACGTTCTTTTTAGTCTATTTTTCCTTCTTTCATAGTCCCCTTAGATAATTTTTCTCAAAATCCAGCTCTGTTGTTAGTTTTTCTATCATGACATATAGATGACTGCTAGGATCATATTCATGTAGAGATCAAGATGGTTCTAAAGCATAAAAGTTGCTATTATATAATCATAATTTCTTGCTCTCTGTCATCTTTCCCTAGAAAAAAAAGTAGGATCCAAATAACTTAAACGTCCCTTTAGAAAAGGAAATTTTAGTCCATTCTCTAAAGTATCCTCATTTAAGGGAAACTGCTTATTAGTCAGTTGAAAAAAGTTAACATAACAGGATGTTATAATTTAGAATTTTCTCTCTGCTTAATATAGATACAGTCCCTCATCTCCTCCTCTGCAATAAAATACAGAAAACCTAAAAATGTACAGGAAAATAGTATGATAAACAAAAACTAGTAATGGTCATGGCCAAATTCAACTGGTAAAGAACCTAGGATTGTGTGCCACAAAGTTAACTGATGAACTTTCTCCCCTGTATGAAGCAAGTACTAGAAAAACTGGATTTTTCACAAGCTTGCTTCCTGATGCACACTAACAATATCACCACTACAGGCCAGAATGAATATATTTTCCCTGATAAATTACATTCTGTCTATCTTTAAAAACAGCTAAAATTCCCGTTCAAACACATTCAAGAGACTCATATAAATAAAAATTAAGGACTAAATGGTGTTCACATAAAAGAACATTTGTATTGTTCCACCACAAGTAGAAGTTCTTAGAGCCAGACCACCTGAGTTTGATTCCTGGTTCTGGCACTTACCTTGTGCTCTGCATGCATGCATGTGTGAGAAAGAGAGAGAGACAGAGAAAAAGAGAGAGAGAAGGAGAGGGTGAGGGGGGTGAGGGGGAGAGAAGGAGAGGGGGAGAGAAGGAGAGGGGGAGAGAGGGAGAGAGGGAGAGAAGGAAGCAGGGAGGGAGATAGAAATGTTAAGGAAATTACTCTTCTCTGAGCCTTGGCTTCCACATCTGTAAAATGGGGCTGGGAGTCTTACCTCTCTCCCTGATTGTTAGGAAAGACCAACTTAATACATGTAAAGTGCTTAGAACAAAGCTTCACACATAGCATATGCTATATATAAGGTGCAGTAACTATTATTACAACAGATTAATTGCCAGATGGTACCTCATCAGCTGGTGAATAAATCATAAATGGATGGATTCTGTGTCCATGCTATGTAGCATGTATACTGTGTCTAACCTACATATCCATGCAATAGTCAAATAACATCTATTGAACATTTACCATACCCCTAATGCTTATTTTAATTATTGAGCCTGTCACAACAATACAAAGACTGCATTACCACTTACATGACACAGATTTGAGAAAATGACTCAAAAAGACAGGATTTGCTATATGCAAAGTAAAGTTCTATAATAATGTATCATTTTATGGAAAGCAATGTGTACAAAGCAGGGTTGGGTATAATCAGAAAGTAACTGGAGGAAAAAAGCCATTAATAATGAACTCTGATTTAAAAATAACAAAACCAAAAGCTCATATTTAACAATTTATAGTTTGTAAAAAGGCCTCATGACAACTCTAGGCAATAAGGAGCTAAGAACCAGAGATGGATTAACATGCTGAAGAAAATATTGCAGTCAAGATCTGAAGCAAATTTACCTGGTTTCAGTCCAGTGCTCTTCCTTTTTCTGTATCCACATCCAAATGGGCAAAATGCACTTTTTGCAGTGGCCCAAATCTCTGATGACTCTGTATCATGGGAATTTGCTCATCCTGGTTTTATAGAGGCTGCCTCCCTGATCTATAGAGTTCCAATTCTAAAATGGCTTCAACAAAATACAAGCACTGCATGATGGGAAGTGTACAGAAGATTACAGGGTAGAAGTCACAGTCCAGGAGCTGACAGTCCATAAATATTTGTCAGTGATGAATGAGGATACTCAATCTGAGAACTAGGTCTATGGCCTAGGCCAAATCACCTCATTTCTCATGAAGACTTCATCTGCAAGATGGATGAATGGTTTCTTATCTCATTGAAAGGAGATGCTGGGAAAATAATTCAGCAGTTGCTACTGGATTATTAACCTTCCATTTTGAAGGCCACACTTAAATTTCTAACTTAGGTCCATGAAAATTGACAGACTTTACACTCACCACACTGTCTGCTGCTAAGGATGGTGGATCCAAGAAAAATAAAGGCCCAGACAACTAAGATATCCCTAAGAAATGGGGTGCCCTGGAAGCAGAAATAGTCACTAAGAACCAAGTACAATCCACATATTTCTAACAGGACAATGCAAAAAAGCCATGGTGTCCAGTTCTACAAACTGCACATATGTGTGGTTTCACATAAACAAGTCAGACAGAGTGAGAACACAGACAATTTTCACGTTCACGTTTTTATAAGCACTTCATCTTTCTGTTTTGGCTCCTATGGCAGGCTGATACGTCTATAACAATTACATCTCCCACACAAGGCAAGTAAAATCTGAGCTTGATGCTACCTAGCCTTACCAGAGAGAACTGCAGTAAAGGCAATGACAAAAAACACATTTTTACAGAAAGCCTGGCAAATAATCTCACCAATGCTGCCTCCTTTTACATGTGCGTTCTCCATTTGCAACAGTGTGTCCAAAGATAACACTCATATTCAGAAGCAAGCGAATCCAAATCGCTATCACCTCTTCCCCACCACCATTAAGGTCATCTCCAAATTTCAGACCAAAAAATGTGCTAACACACAGTATGAAGGAATTTGGGGAACCTATACAAAGGATTCTGGCACTAAAATGACACCACATAACGTGGGAAAATACTCCGATTCTCAACCTCTGATTTTTTTTTTCCTGGGTATCCGGCCTGACTCAGTAACCGGTTCTAACACATGCATTTTCCTGATTCAAACTCCAATCCTGTTCTTCCTAAGGAATCTTGGATCCTGCCAGGTTCTATAACAAGAGGATGATGAAATGGCTTTACTGCAAAGTGGGAGGAGGTTCCCCCCCTGTTATCTCCCAAGGTTAAACCCTTTATTCATTTAAAGGGACTCAAGTAAGGGCGCTGGGACTTGAGAACCCACCCGCATTTGGTTAAATTTTAATTTTTGAAAACCAGAAAGGACGGAGCAGGAGTGACAAGAATGAAAGGGAAGGTTCTCGTCGAGTAAGGCGTAGGGAGGGGTCGCATGAGGATCGAAACTAGGTATTGAGGGAGAGGATCCGGGGTCTGCAGCTCCACCGTCCCTTCCGGCGCATTACAGAACCGCACCCGGCCCGCCAGGCAGGGCCGCAGCCTGGGCCTCTCGGAGAAGCCAAGGGCCCGGCCCCGGAAACAGGGAGGGGCCGCGGCTAGACCAGTCCCGCGCTGCAGGCGGCTGCGCCGGGCTGGGAAGGCAGCGTGCCGCTAGACCCCGGGCCCGCCCGCTGGGCATCCGTAGTCGCATCAGCCCCACAGAAGCATCGAACACGGGCCCCCAGGGGCCCTGGGTGGGGCCCGCGCCGCACTCACCGTGGGAGGGCTGCAGGGGGCAAAGACGCTTCCGACCAAAGCTCTGAGCGCAGTGACTGCTTCCTTCCCAAGCCCGCTCCTCAGGCGGAGGCAGCTGCAGTGACTGCGGTGGCGGTGGCGGTGGCGGTGGAGGCGGCGGCGGCAGCGGCAGCAGCTACCCGGGCTCCGGGATCGGCGGCGGCGGTGGCGGCAGCTCCACTTCCGCTCCGGTCGCCACTTCCGCTCCGGTCCCAGCCTCGCCCCGCCCTGCGCCGTCTCCTCATTGGGTAAGCGAGGCACGGGGTTGCCGGGCCGCCGGAGAGGGGCGCTTACGGAAGGGAGGAGGAAGAGCAGACGGCTGGGAGGCTGCGGATGCGGGAGGCCCGGCCGGGGGAGGGAGCCAGGAGGAGGCTGGCTAAGGGAAGGAAATGGGGCGGTGGAGCGGGAAGAGGAGGTGGGAGGAGAGAGGGCGGAGCTGGGGGTGGTGGTCAAGGAACTCGCTCTGCGGGGGCAGGGAGGACCCGGAGTGAGGCCCCTCTGGGGGTTGCCCTGGGTAGAAAGGCTGGATTCCGCGGGTCCTTGGTTACTACCCCACCCCGGAAGTAATCCTGGCCGGGTCCGAGGGCGAGGCCAGTCCCCTTTCGCTGTGTACTTTGGGAATACTGGACCCAGGGAGGAACAGAGATTGCTCATCCCTAATTATCCCTTAATCTTCGACGGCCCTTACCGTTTTCTTTCTTGTAGACTGAAGAGGCTACATGAAGTGTCAGGAATGGAATTTGCAGAAGGCTTTTGAAAAATACCATGTACATGATTTCCTCCTTGAGATCCTCCCTAAGGCTCATAGAGGAAGCTTCATGGAAGGAAATATGTCTTCACAGCTCCATGTTCCCTCTCACTGTTACCAACACCCGGTCCTTAAAATGCCTCTCACTTTGACTCCCTACCATTTATTCTTTGGAATAATAATGTTGAGCCGGCTTTCTGCTTAGTGCTGGAGACAGCAGTGAACAAGACAGGACCCTGCTGTCTTGGAGTTTACAGTCTTGCCAGAGAAAGAACAAAGTAGGCCTTCGTAATCTCTCATTTACCCTTACTTAGCTTAATGACAGGCTTCTAATGCACCGCTGAATTCTCAGCCCTGCCTCCATCAACTGCTAAGTGATCTTTGTGAAATACTATTGTAATTTTGTCCTATTTCTGTTTAAATATTTTGGTGGTCACAAAGACTCAGAGGACTATATCCTTAAGTGTGACAATAAGGATTCTTAAGAAGCTGCCCTTATCTTTCAGTTATTAACCTGCTCTTTTTTCTCCCCCATCATAAATACCCTATTTCAATTAGATGACTCCTTATGCTCCCAATATACCATTTCAGATATTTCTAAACATTTTGACTTAGTTCCCAACATTTTCTTTTATAACTGAGAGATTCCTATGTGAGCAGAATCCTGCATCTCTGCCTTCATTGGCAACACTGTGTCCACATTTCTGTATGACAACAGTTGGCCAAAGCCAAGAAGTGGTTGCCTACTCTAGATTGGGCTTGGATTTACCACAGTGCCAGGGACCCCCTCCCAACCAAAGTTACTTTCTTAATTTGTTATCTGTCATATAGCTATTTGTGCTGGTTCCCTGCACTACATTATCATTTAAGTTAAACAAGAGCGACAGTGTGTTGTGTAATGGAAATAGCATGGGTTTGACTCCAAACCACTGGCTTTGAATTCTAGATAAGTTTCCTAGTCCAAAAACTTCTCGGTGAAGACCAAAGACCGGCAATCCAGAGACTGCTCAGGTTGAAATGAGCTTTAATGGGACATGATTGTGCCTTTACCCTCATTCAAAAAATACCCAAGTGGGTCAGAGAGTTCACAATGATTTCACCACAACTGACATCATCAGTACACTGAGGGAATAGAAGTGCCATTTGTCAGGCATCCCTCAGTGCCTGCTAAATGGTTGCATGTATTAGCTTCTTTCACCATGTCTGCATTCTGTGCCAGAGTTCAGCAAACCATAACTGTTCACTGACAGAGACACAAAAAAGATGTAGGAATATACATAAGTCCAGGGTATTCTGGGAGCTTGGAGAAGGGCACTGAACCTTTCTTGAGAGTGTGGCGAGAGCGGGAAAGACTTCCTGAAAGAGGTTACTTGAGCCTGAGATTCCACAATGAATTTATTTAAATTGATAGAATTCATTTTTATAACAGCTTCAGGTTTACAGAGAAATTGACTAGATAGTACAGAGAGTTATTAGATTCCCCTCTCCCTCCCTTACACGGTTTCCCCTATTCCTAACATCTTGAGCAGGTATGGTGCCTCATGCCCATAATCCCAGCACTTGGAGAGGCCAAAGTAGGATTGCTTGAGGCCAAGAGTTTGAGACCAGCCTGAACGATATGGCAAGAACTGATCTCACACACATACAAAAAAATTAACTGGGTGTGGTGATGTGTACCTGTAGACCTAGCTACCTGGGAGGCTGAGTGAGGAGGATCTTTTGAGCCCAGAAGTTCAAGATAACAATGAACTGTAATCATGCCACTACACTCCTACTCTCCAGCCCAGGCAATAAAGGGAGACCCTGTCTCTAAAAATAAAAATAAATTAAAAAATTATATTAGAGTGGTACATTTGTTATAATTGATGAGCCAATATTAATACATTATTAACTTAAGTCCATAGTTTACATTAGGGTATTAGGGTTCATTCTTTCTGTTGTACAGTTCTGTGTTTTGACAGATGCATAATGTCTTGTGTTTACCATTAAAGTATCATAAAAAAAGAGTTTCACTACCCTAAAAATCCCTTTTGCTTCAACTGTTCATCCCTCACTCCCTTCCCTAACCCCTAACCTTTGGCAACCACTGACTATCTACCCTCTCTATAGTTTGGCTTTTTTTTTTTTTTAGAGAGTGTCATATGGTTGGGTCATACAAAATATAGTCTTTTCTGCCTGAATGCGTTCACTGAGCAATATGATTTAAGTTTCCTTTGTGTCTCCTGGTGGCTTGATAGCTCATCTTTTATCGTTTAATAACATTTTATGGTATGAATGTACCACAATTTATCCAGTAACCTATTATTAAGGATTGACTTGTGTCCTCCAAGAAAATAGGTTGATGTCCTACCTCTTGGTGTCTGTGAATATGACCTGATTTGGGAAAGTGTCTTTTAAATAAATAAAATAAAATGAATTTTAAATTTATTTAAATTGTAAATAAATAAAATAAATTGATTATTTATTTATTTATTTATTATTCAGATGTAATCAAGTTAAAGTGAGGTCATGAGAGTGGGCTCTACTCCAGCATGACCGGTGTCCCTAAGAAGAAAGAAAATGGCATCTAAGGACAAACATACATGGAGAATGCCATGTCATAAGAGAGGCAGAAATTGAAGTGATGCAGCTATACGCTAAGGAACACCAAAGATTAACAGCCACCACCAGAATCGAGGAAGAGGCATGAAAGAATTCTAACCAGGTCTCAGAGGAAGCACGGCCCTGCTGACACATTGATTTCAGACCTCTAGCCTCCAGAATTGAGAAAGGGTAAATTTCTATGATCTGAAGCCACCTCGTTTGTGGCATTTTGTTATGGCAGTCCTACAAAACTGTTAGTAGACCCACTGAGAGAGACATCTTTTTTTTTTTTTTTTGACCCAGAGTCTTACTCTGTTGCCCCAGGCTAGAGTGCCAAGGCACTAGCCTAGCTCACAGCTACTTTGTTTCCCTGAAAATAAGGCACTGTCTTATATTTATTTTTTCTCAAGAAGACACACTAGAGCTTATTTTCAGGGGATGTCTTCCTCTCTGCGCTGAAACGCCCATCACTAGGTCTCATTATCAGGGTAGGGCTTATTTTTGGGGTAGGTCTTATTTTCTTTTCCCTTTTTTTTTTTGAGACAGAACCTCAAGCTGTCACCCTGGATAGAGTGCCGTGGCATCACAGCTCAGTGCAACCTCCAACTCCTGGGCTCAAACGAGTCTCCTGCCTCTGCCTCCCAAGTAGCTGGGACCACAGGTGCCTGCCACAACGCCTGGCTATTTTTTTTGGTTACAGCTATTGTTGTTTGGCAGGCTGGGCTGGATTCGAACCTGCCACCTTAGGTGTACGTGGCTGGCACCTTAGCCACTTGAGCCACAGGCGCCGAGCTGGTAGGTCTTATTTTCGAGGAAACACGGTACTTCAAACTGCTGGGTTCCAGTGATCCTTCTGCCTTAGCCTCCTGAGTAGCCGGGACTGCAGGTGACTGCAATGGATACCCAGCTAATTTTTCTATTTTTAGTAGAGACAATGTCTCCCCCTTGCTCAGGTTGGTCTTGAACTCCTTACCTCAAGCAAGCCTCCTGCCTCAGTACTTAGAGTGCTAAGATTACAACCTTGAGCCACCAGGCCCAGGCAAGAGAGACATCTTGATCCAACTTTGGGTGATTGTGAATCAAACTGTTACATGTCTAAACATCTGTGTACAGGTTTTTGTGTAGAAGTGTGGGCATAAGTTTTCAACTCATTTGAGTAAATACCTAGAAGTGTGATCATTAGCTCATATGTTAAGACTATGTTTAGCTTTGTTAAGAAACTATTAATTCCAAACTGTTTTTTCCAAAGGGGCTGTACCATTTTGCATTTCTACCAGCAATGACGGAGCGTTCCTGTGGGTCCTCATTCATGCCAACATATGGTACAGTGAGGGGCTTTTTGTTTTTCTGGATTTAACCATTCGAATAGATGTGTAATAGTATTTCGTTATTGTTTTAATGTTCAATTCCCTAATGACATATGATGTTGAACATCTTTTCATATGCTTATTTGCCATCTGTATATCCTTGCTGAAGTATATGTTTAAATTTTTTGCCCATTTTTAATTGAGTTGTTTGTTTTCTTACTGTTGAGTTCTAAAGAGTTTCCTGTAATTTTACATACCAGTTATTTTTTTCAAATATGTGCTTTGCAAAGATTTCTTTCTTGTCTGGAGCTTCTCTCTTATTCTCTTAACAGTGACCTTGGAGAGCAAGAGCTTTTCATTTTAATGAAGTCTACTTATTAATTTTTCATGGATTTTAGATCATATTTTTGGTGTTGTACCTGTCAAGCTACAGAAGGAAAGTGAGGCAAAACTAATATAGAGTTTATTGAGGCTAAAGTTGAGCATTGCAGCCAAGGAAACACTGGAAGTGCTCCAGAGAACAACTTCAACACTGTGTTGGTTGTTCTGATTCTTTTGCCTTTCCACATAAGTTTGAGAATCTATTTGTTGACATTCACAAAGTAACTTATTGAGATTCTGACTGGGATTGTGTTGAATTTAGAGACCAAATTGGGAAGATGTGATATTTTAATGATATTGATGCTTTCTATCCATGAACATGGAATATCTCTTCATTTATTTAGATTTTCTTCTCCTTTCTTTCGCCAGAGTTTGGTAGTATTCCTCACGTGGATCTTGTAAACATTTTGTGAGATTTATTCCTTTTTGTGTATTAATGTAAACAGTATTTTGTTTTAAATTTCACAGGTTAATTGCGGATATATAGGAAAGAAATTGACTTTATACATTAACCTTGTATCCTGCAACCTTACTATCATGTAATTACTTATTATTTCCAGGACAGTTTTTTTTTGTTATTCTTGGCTAATTCTCTAGAATTTTTCAAATAATCAATAAAACTGTCTTGAACAATCAGTATACATTTAATTTTATTATCTTGTTACATTTTCTTGCTTTTATCTTATAATTTTCTGATTACAGATGGACATGATGTATTAGGTAATAAGAACTGAGATGGGGTTCGGCGCCTATAACTCAGTGGCTAGGGTGCCAGCCACATACACAGGAGCTGGCAAGTTCAAACCCAGCCTGGGCCTGCCAAACAACAATGACAACTACAACCAAAAAACAGCCAGGCATTGTGGCAGGTGCCTGTGGTCCCAGCTACTTGGGAGGCTGAGGCAAGAGAATCACTTAAGTCCAAGAGTTTGAGGTTGCTGTGAGCTGTAGAGCCATGGCACTCTACCCAGGGTGACAGCTTAAGACTCTACCTCAAAAAAAAAAAAAAAAGAATTGAAATGGGGCATGGTGGATCACACCTGTAATCCCAGCACTTGGGAGGCTGAGGCAGGTGGATTGCCTGAGTTCACAAGTTTGAGACCAGCCTGAGCAATAGTGAGACTACCATCTCTAAAAAAAAATAGCTGGGAGTTGTGGCAGGTACCTGTAGTGCCAGCTACTTAGGAGGTTGAGGCAAGAGAATCGTTTAAGCCCAAGAGTTTGAGGTTGCTGTGACCTATGATGCCATGACACTCTACTGAGGACAACAAAGTGAGACTCTGTCTCAAAAAAAAAAAAAATTGAGATGGGCTGGGCACTGTAGCTCAGTGGTTAGGGAGCTGGCCACATTCATTAGGGCTGGTGAGTTCCAACCTAGCCTGTACCTGCTAAACAAAAAAATAATAATAATAACCGGGCCTGTGGTGGTTACCTGTAGTCCCAGCTACCAGGGAGGCTGAGGCAAGAGAATCACTTGAGCCCAAGAGTTTGAGGTTGCTGTGAGCTATGACGCCATAGCACTCTACAGAGGCCAACAAAGTGAGACTCTATCTCAATTTTTTAAAAATTGAGGATAGGGCTTTAGTGATTTTATGTTTATCTGACTAGGAATTAGGCTGTGTTTATGGTTTGCATTAAGTGTCAGAGATTTCAATTTTCTCTTATGTCCTGTTTTTTTGTTTTATGGTTTTTGTTTTTTTTTTTTTTTTGAGACAGAGTCTCATTATGTTGCCCTCAGTAGAGTGCAGTAACATCACAGCTCACAGCAACCTCAAACTCTTGGGCTTAAGCAGTTCTCTTGCCTCAGCCTTCTGAATAGCTGGGACTATAGGCGCTCGCCACAATGCCAGCTATTTTTCGATTGTACTTATCATTGTTGTTTAGCAGGCCCAGGCTGGGTTTGAACCTGCCAGCTCCTGTGTATGTGGCTGGTGCCCTAGCCACTGAACTATAGGTGCTGAGCCATATTTCCTGGGTTTTGTTTCCCCTGTTATCTTTGAGTTTTCCTGAAGACTCCTTCTGAATTAGTGTTTCTTACAGCTCTCTGTTGTAAGCAAACAGTTGTAAGCCACTGTTTTTATACTGGAGCCCTGTTGATGTGGTGGTGAGATACTGGTGAAGGGAAGCCTTAATCTTTTTTTTTTTTTTTGAGACAGAGCCTCAAGCTACCCCCCGGGTAGAGTGCTATGACATCACAGCTCACAGCAACCTCCAACTCCTGGGCTTAAGCGAGTCTCCTGCCTCAGCCTCCCAAGTAGCTGGGACCACAGGTGCCCACCACAACACCCGGATATTTTTTGGTTGCAGCCATCATTGTTGTTTTGGCGGGCCTGGGCTGGATTCGAACCCGTCACCTTAGGTGTATGTGGCTGGTGCCTTAGCCACTTGAGCTACAGATGCCGAGCCAGAAGCCTTAATCTTGATCCCCAATTTGGGGTCTGTTTTTTATTATTTCTTATTTATTCACCTTTTTAATTTATTATTTTTTTCTTTTTTGGAGACAGAGTCTTGATCTGTCATGCCTCCTGGCTAGAGTACAGTAACTTTATCATAGCTCCCTGCAACCTCTGAATCCTGGGTTCAAGCAATCCTCCTGCCTCAGCCTCCTAAGAAACTGGGACTACAGGTACTTGCCACCATGCTCAGCTAATTGTTTTATTTTCTTTTATTTTTTGTAGAGATGGGGTCTCATGGTTGCTCTGGTTGGTCTTTGGTCTCCAACTCATACATTCTTGACCTCAAGGGATCCTCCTCCTGCATAGGAGTCCCAGAGTGCTTGGATTACAGGCATGAGCACACTACCTGGTCACTGTTCTGTTTTTGAATGGACCAGAGTTCCTGCTTCCTCCCTTAACCTGCAGAAGAATGTCTTAGCCTTTTATTTTCCCCCCATGTGAGACAGGAAAGCTACCGAAGGTTGTAGTTGTCTAGTTACCCTAACCTTAGGTCTGATAATTCTCTGGTAAAGTAGTTTCCTTTGCGGGCAGACCTTTGTTTCAGAGAACAGAGCATACTGAGCTTATTTCCAAATGGTTCCTTTACCCCTCTTCCTGTCCAAAGTATGAAGGGATTTTCTTCAGATCTTCACTGTGAGAAACAGGTGGGACTCCTGGATGTAAAATTCACAAAATTGTGCCTCCCCCAAGTTTAAAAAAGCGCCTGGATTTTTTAAAACCTCAAGCTAGTCCACTTTCAGTTTTCGGCCATTTATAATTATTGCTTAAATGTTCCTACCAGTTAACGTCTCCAATGGCTTCTGCTCTTGGTAAACTATGATTGTGTATATTCTTCTGTCTGTCTGATTTTCAAGGTAGCAGTTTGCCCTGTGACCTCAATTCCCTAAGTCTGCAGCCATTCCCCATCACCACCTGAGTTCTGCCTCCTGTCAGATCAGCAGCAACATTAGGTTTTCATAGGAGCATAAGCCCTACTATGAACTGCTCACACATGGTGGAGCTGAGACAGTGATGTTAGCACCTGGGGGATGGCTACAAATACAGAATAGGGTCCTCTAGTTGCAGGAAGACAAGCTCAGGGCTCCCACTGATTCTGCATTATGGTGAGTTGTATAATTATTTCATTATATATTATAATGTAATTATAAAAGAAATAAAGTACACAATAAATGTAATACATCTCAAGTGACCCCCAAACCATACCCGCCTCCCACCCCTATTTGTTGAAAAATCGTGTTCCATGAAACAGTCCCTGGTGCCAAAATGGTGGGGGACCGCTACTCTAAGGGAATCTAAGAAGAGTTGTTGATTTTTAGTTTTCAGTATTTTTCTCATTGTAAAGATGGAATGATGACTTTCAAGCTCTTTATGCATGACAATGGAAACACAAAGTCATTTCACGATGAATTTTTTCACCGTTCTAAGGCAGAATAAAAAAGTAAGGACCACATTTTGTATAAAGCTAAACATTAGGGTTTTTTTTTTT
>NW_003852418.1:7179494-7181775 GCF_000181295.1 Otolemur garnettii | reverse complement strand
GCAACCTCAAACTCTTGGGCTTAAGCAATTCTCTTGCCTCAGCCTCCCAAGTAGCTGGGACTACAGGCACCCACCACAATGCCTGGCTATTTTTTTGTTGCAGTTGTTGTTGAGTAGGCTGGGCCGGGTTTGAACCCACCACCCTCGGTGTATGTGGCTGGCGCCCTAGCTGCTGAGCTACAGGCGCTGAGCCTAAACATTAGGTTTTATGGCAGTTTTATAGATGCCCACCTCATCACCAGACTGGAAGTTCCCCGAGAAAGGAATGTTTTCGGTGTTTTAACAATGTGCTTGGTACAGAAGATGCTGTAAGTGCTTACCACATGACTCAAGTCAGGGAAGGCAATTCCTGTACCTGTGAAAATTTGCTAGATGTAATGATCAATTCCTAAGATCCAGTATGATTTCCCTATTTTGTAAGAAAAATGATCTGGCCATATTATAGGAATTTGGAGGAAGATGGGTATTGAACCCAGCCAAAATAAGGCTTCAGCCAATGAGCCAAAGTAGTTCTGCTTTCATTTAACTCTGCAGATGGTGCCTGAAAGCAAGCTCAAAGCCTGTGATGCCAGGCTGGCTAGTGGTTCAGAAATTATATTGTCTTTTTCTATGTACAACAAGCCAGGGAACAGCTTGGTATCACTAACGACACTTTATTTTTAACAATAAAATGCTTCTATTTCATAGATTCTAAGCTGTGCATCTTCTCATGTTTTAACATCTCTGAAGTCATGATGTATTTTGCAACCAATGGTATGTCATAGTTTAATTGGAAGCATCCCCCCCCCCACACATCCTTAGGAGCACATTATAAAGGAATTTTGTTTAAAAAAAATCAAGAAAGCAATGAAATATAGGAAATTTTGTTAAAAAAATAAAAAATCTGAAAACAAATATAGGAAAATTTTTTGGCAAAGTAAAACACTAGCATAGTTTCAAAGGCAAGGAGTTTTGTTTTCATCATGAAAAGTAGCAGAATCCCCTGTCCCATCATCCTATTTTATTTATTTATTTATTTATTTAGGGACAAAGTCTCACTCTGTGCCCTGGGTAGAGTACTATGGCGTCATAGCTCACAGCAACCTCAAACTCTTGGGCTTACGTGATCTGCTTGCCTTAGCCTCCTGAGTAGGTGGGACTATGGTACTGGCCCCAGTGCCCAGCTAATTTTTCTGGTTTTTGTAGAGACAGGGTCTCACTCTTGCTCAGGCTGGTCTTCAACGCCTGAGCTCAAATGATCCACCCAGCTTGGCCTCCCAGAGTGCTAGGATTATAGGTGTGGGCCTCCATGCCAGCCCTATCATCGTCCAGATGACCTCTCCGCAGCAGGAATGATTCTCAACTCTTGTAGCTGTTACCTCGGCTATTTGCCTCCACCATTCTAAATCACATTAATAAGCAGCTTCTTCTTTTTTTATTTTTTAAAACAGTTCCCCCTCCTTTTTTTGGACCTTCCCAGAACAATTTCTTCTTAAGTTCTTGATTTTGGATAAAGTTTTATTCCTTCCTACTATGGGCTAGTAGATGTTGCCTCTAAAACCACCAGTTGGCACATATACCACTATAGCATTCCTCCAATTTGTTTATTTTTATAGTACTTGGAATTTTTCCCCTGGAATTCACAAGTGCTTTTAGGATTAGATTTTATTCTTATTAAGGCTAAACCATGCACATAGCTAGTAGAGGAAAATAATTCTACAAGGCTTGTTTTATGTGTGTGTGTATATACATACACACATATACACACAGACACAGAGGATTTATTTTTCATGTCCCTAATGGGTTTTTCCATACCTGCTTTTCTAAGCAACCACTCTGCTATTTATCCCCAAATTACGGGCTTTATTTGCGATTTTTTGATTTTCTTATTTTAGTAATGCCTTTTGAGTAGTTTTACGGAATATAAAGACTAAATCTCTTTTACACACACTCCACCCATCTCCTGCAAATCACACAGCCAAGTGCTCACTTTCTGTCTCCCTCCACATGCATCCTTTCAAAATAATTATATTGGCTCGGCACCTATAAGCACAGTGGTTATAGCGCCGGCCACGTGCACCGAGGCTGGCAGGTTTGAACCCGGCCCAGGCCAGCTAAACAACAGTGACAACTGCAACAAAAAAATAGCCAGCGTTGTGGCAAATGCCTGTAGTCCCAGCTACATGGGAGGCTGAGGCAAGAGAATCACGTAAGCCCGGGAGTCTGAGGTTGCTGTGAGTTGAGACACCATGGCATTTTACTAAGGGTGACATAGTGAGACTCTCTCTCTCTCAAAAAAAAA
>NW_003852418.1:7157544-7178857 GCF_000181295.1 Otolemur garnettii | reverse complement strand
CCCTCGGTAGAGTGCTGTGGCATCACACAGCTCACAGCAACCTCCAACTCCTGGGCTTAGGCGATTCTCTTGCCTCAGCCTCCTGAGTAGCTGGGACTACAGGCACCCGCCACAACACCCAGCTATTTTTTTGTCGCGGTTTGGCTGGGGCTGGGTTTGAAACCGCCACCTTCAGTACATGGGGCCAATTCACTGAGCTACAGGTGCTGCCCGAATTTCATTTCTTGGATGTATTCCAAGGGCTGCTGTTTGCTCTTTGAAGCTGCCTGGATTCCTTCCTTTGCTTTCCATGTGCTCCTCCGACAATGGATTCTAGTCCCTCTCACACTTAGAATCTCTGCAACTTCCCCTCCTGAATCAATCACCCTGCTTCCTCTTCCACCACCTCTCTTTTCCTCCAACTAGCCCCAATTCCCTGCGTATAAGGGTTCATGTGATAAGATTGCTCATGTCATTAGGCTGAATTTACCCAGATAATCCAGGACAATCTCTCTATTTTAAGAGAGATCTCTTAATAGAGATCTCTATTTTAATCACATCTGCACAGCCTTTTTTGTCATATAACATATTCCCAAATTCTAGAGATTGGGGCATGGATATCTTTGGGGGGGTCATTATTTACACTATATATTCTCTCCCTGGTATATTAATTCCTTCAACAAGTATTTACTAAGCAGCTTTTATGTACATAGTGGTATTATAATCCTGGAGTTATAGCACTTGACAAGGCAGATAAAAATCCTTATCCCCGAGAGCTTACCTTATAGTAGAATGTTCTTTAAATCTGTTTTCATTATGTTCAAACTCATTAGGATTTTCTATCAATTTCAGTTTATTGAAGAGACTTTCCTGGCCAGGCATGTTGGCTCACACCTATAATCCTAGCACTCTGGGAGGCTGAGGCAGGGAGACTGCTTGAGCTTAGGAGTCAAGACCACCCTGAGCAAGAGCGAGACCCCATCTCTACTAAAAATAGAAAAACTATTTGGGCATTTTGGTGGGTTCTTGTAGTTCCAGCTACTTGGGAGGCTGAGGCAAGAGGATCCTTCAAGCCTGGGAGTTTGAGGTTGCTGTGAGCTATGATGATGCCCCAGCACTTTATCCATGGCAACAAAGTATGACTCCATCTCAAAAACAAACAAACAACAAAACACACACACACACACACACACACACCCTCTTGGAGTTGTCTGACCTGCTACAGTGTGGCTGGTTGCCCTGTAAACCTAGGCTGTCCCTTGAGGGCTTTCTTCATCCCTGTCCTGTCCTCCTAACTATACCAGTTCTCCTCACTCCTCCTTTTCTCCTATAACCTAAAGGTCAAAGAAACTGAGCAAATTATTCCTGTAGACTTTCTCATAGTCTGGATTGGACTGGGTCCTTGTAGTGTCTTGTTTTGTTTTTGAGACAGAGTCTATTGCCTTGGGTAGAGTGCTATGGCATCATAGTTCACAGCAACCTCAAACTCCTGAGCTCAAGAGATCCTCCTGCCTCAGCCTCCTGAGTAGCTGGGACTATAGGCACCCACCATGATGCCTTGCTAGTTTTTCTATTTTTGGTAGAGGTTGAGTCTCACTCTTGCTCAGGCTGATCACGAACTACTGAGCTCAGGCAATCCACCCCCGTTGGCCTCCCAGAGTACTAGGATTATAGGAGTGAGCCACCATACCTGGTCAAGGTCCTCATAGTATTTTAAAAATATGACACTATCCCTTAAATGTCCCATAGACTGGTAGTTAGAGATAGAGGCTTGATTAGATTCCAGTTTAATTTTTTGGCAAGGATATTTTATAGTTGGGACTGTGTATTTCCCAAGAATGTTTTATAGATGGACTATGTATTTTTAATCTAAAAATCCATTTCTTTCAGTTCTGGGATTTTTTTTTTTTTTTTAGATAGAGTCTTACTCTGTTACTCCAGGCTAGAACGCCAGGGCATCAGCCTAGCTCATAGCAGCCTCAAACTTCTGGGTTCAAGCAATCCTCTTGCCCCAGTCTCCCATGTAGCTGGGACTATGGGTGCCCACCACCATGCCCAGCTAGTTTGTCTATTTTTAGTAGAGATGGGAACTTGCTTTTGCTTAGGCTGGTCTCGAAACTCCTGAGATCAAATGACTCTTGTGCCTTGGCCTCCTAGCATGCTAGGATTACAGGCATGAGCCACTGTACCTGACCAGTTCTGGGATATTTTTGTGAATTATTTCTTTGAATATTTTCTTCCTTCCTCTCCTCATTTTTTTTTTTTTTTGAGACAGTCTTACTTTTCACCCTTGGTAGTGTGCAGTGATGTCATAGCTCACAGCAACCTCAAACTCCTGGGCTCAAGTGATTCTCTTGTCCCAGTTTCCCAAGTAGCTGGGACTACAGGCGCCCACCACAATGCCTGGCTATTTTTCTGTTGTAGTTGTCATTGTTGTCTGGCAGGCCTGGGCTGGGTTCAAACCTGTATGTGGCTGGTGTCCTGGCCACTGAACTACAGGCACAGAGCTCTCTCTCCCCATTTTCTATCTTTTCACTTTCTATAACTCTGATTATTCAGATATTTGACTTCCTGGAATGGCTTTCTAATTTTACTTGTTTATCCTATTTTTCATCTTTTTTTATTTGGGTCTACTTTCTGAATATTACCTTCCAACCAGTACTAAGTCAGACTTAGTACTTATGCAGAAAATATGAGCAGAAACCACTGTAGGTATTACAGGCAGAAAGGGATTGAAAGCAGGGAATTGGGTACTTACAAACTCATGAAAAGAGCCGGAGTTGCAGAAGTAAGGGGGACTTTTGTTTCACAGTCACCATAGCTGTGATTGACAGGTCACAGTGCCACTGCTACTCCTGCTGCCCTGAACATAACTGCCTGACACATACATGAAACTGCAGACTGGGCGATGGATCAGGGAGGATAGCCACTTTTATTTTGTTCAAAGGTAAAGTTCAAAGACAAGAGGGCTATGGTTTGGCTTAAATGAGAAGTTGAATTCACAAGGTAGTCTATGACATGTCGACTTAACGTGAGGTCTTTGATATCCACACAACCGATTTTGGCCTTTCATTTTAATGGAGCAAGGGCTGAGACCCTGACTTAGAGAGGTCTAATGATACAATTAGGAATAGAACTCCTGTAGTTCTCACTGACTTTGCAGGCTGTGTCAAGAAGGCTAGAATTCTTCTGGACTCAGCTAAATTGAATTTTGGTCATAGAATCACCTTTGTTCTCACATGAATGAGGTCACTGGAAAGGTAGGTACTGTCAATGTAAGAAAAGGGGGGGGGGATTCCAAATGTGCAATTTAATTTCATGATAGCTGGACCAGAAATACATTTCACAGTGTGTATAGATTCTGCAGATTTCTGTTATCCCTTCAGAGAAAGTGGCAAGACTTATCAGGCTCTGGTACTTCTTACCTTAGAAAGTTCACAGAGCTATCTACCTCCAGTCTCCTTCAGAGTGCTAGCTCGGCAAAAAGAGCCATTAATTTATTAGGTGTTTGTGTGCATATTTTAAGAATGATACATTTTAGCATTTACTTTGAAGAAAATATCTGTTATATGTATTTTAGATAATGTATTTTTATTACATCGTGGTACATAAATATATTTTCATGCCAGGCACAGTGGCTCACACCTGTAATCCCAGCACTTTGGGAGGCTGAGGCAGTGGATAGTCTGAGGTCAGGAGTTTGAGTCATGCCTGAGCAAGAGTGAGACCCCATCTCTAAAAAATAACCAGGCACTGTGGCAGGCGACTGTAGTCCCAGCTACTCAGGAGGCTGAGGCAAGAGGATTTCTTGAGCCCAAGACTTTGAGGTTGCTGTGAGCTGTGATCCCATGACACTCTACCAAGAATGACAAAGTGAGACTCTGTTTCAATAAAAAAATACATTTTCATTGTAAAATAACTAAAATATTAAAGATAAAAACTAAAGTCCCCTGTGATCCTCACCTCCATAATGCCATTTCTCCTCCTGAAAAGTAACCACATGTCAATCGTATAGCAGCATGCATCTGTTGTAGGGGGTTAGGGTTAGTGCTAAGGCAAGCATGAGAGAGCATGAGCTAATATGATTGATCTTAGCCCTTACTAAGAAACTATGAGTTAGAAAATTTTTCCTTTATTGATTTTTAAAATAATTTTAGCAAGTTTGTCATTTCGGTTTCACAAAGGAACTATTTACAAAAGTGACTGCCAGTATCTCAGAACTAGTAAGATTGGGGCTCTTACTACCCCTACGCCTAAAGGAGCAAGAGGAGAGTGCTGTTAGTAGGATCAGAGGAAGAGAGTTCTGTGGGGAAGGAAGGAAGAAGCCAGGCCCATATGGCTTCTCAGGGAAGTTCTGTCAGTCCAAATCAAGAGTCACAAAGATGTTGCTAACCATTTTTTATCTCAGAGGGATTGTTCATTATACATATGTGCCAAATAGATAAGTAGTTAACCAAGTTTAATATTTGGAAGTGCAGAAACGCTTTGTGAAAAAGATGAAAACAACCTGAACTTTTGCCAACAACTCATGGCTCTTGCATGACGACAAAACACCAGCTTACACAGCACTGTCTATGAGGGAGTTTTTAGCCACTAAACAAATAACTATATTGGAATACCTTCCCTACTCACCTGATCTGGTCCCCAATGACTTTTTTCTTTACCCCAAAATAAAGGAAATATTGAAAGGAAGACATTTTGATGACATTCAGGACATCAAGGGTAGTATGATGACAGTTCTGATGGCTATTCCAGACCATAGTGATATTCAGCAATGAAGTATATAGCACTTTTTCTAGGATGAGTTCATGAACTTAATTATCAGACCTCTTATCATTCCTATTTTCTCATTTATTTATATATTCAAAAGTAGAAACATTGAAACACAAAGGAAATAAGATAATAAACCTCCTGCCATTTTTGCTTATAACTTGTTTAAATAGTAAAGAAGTAGAATATCACAAATAAAATTGAAATCACTTTTATATCCTTTCTTCGTTCATTCTCCTTCCTCTCTCCCCAGGGGGAACCACTGACATGAATTAGTTATGGATATTTTCCTAGAATACGTTAATATTTTTATCACATACAGTACATATATATACACAAACTATACATAAAATTGCTTTATAGGCTCAAAATTTCCACATGAATGTCATTGTATTGTATGATTCATTGTGTAATTTGCTTTTATCACTCAGCATTAGGTTATTAAGACCTAAACATGTCCACATTTACAGATACAGTTCATTTTCACTATTGTTAAAATATTCATTGTCTGAATATACCACAATGTATTTATCTATTTCATTATTTCCCCCCTCCCTCCTTTCCTTCCTTCCTTCTTTATTTAAAGACAGAATCTTTCTAAGCTACTCAGGCTGTGTAAATGCAGTGGCTCGGCTTGGCACCTGTGGCTCAAGTGGCTAAGGCACCAGCCACATCCACCTAAGGTGGCGGGTTTGAATCCCCAGCCCGGGCCCACCAAGCAACAATGACGGCTGCAACCAAAAAATGGCCAGGCGTTTTGGCGGGGGCCTGTGGTCCCAGCTACTTAGGAGGCAGAGGCAGGAGACTCGCTTGAGCCCAGGTGTTGGAGGTTGCTGTGAGCTGTGATGCCATGGCACTCTACCCAGGGGGATAGCTTGAGGCTCTGTCTCAAAAAAAAAATGCAGTGGCTATTCACAGGTGTGATCATAGCACACTACAGCCTTAAACTCCTGGGTTCGACAGATCCTCCTGCCTCAGCCTCCTGAGTAGCTGAGACTATAGGCACATGCCATTGCACCTGGCTCTATTTCATTATTATACCCATTGAAAATTATAGGTTGGGCGGCACCTGTGGCTCAGTGAGTAGGGCGCCGGCCCCATATACCAAGGGTTACGGGTTCGAACCCGGCCCCAGCCAAACTGCAACAACAACAACAAAAAGAAAATTATAGGTTGTTCACTCAATACTGGAATGAACATCCTGGAGTGTCTCGTGGTTCTCAATTAGAAGTTGACCAGCTGCTGCACAGAACTTCTCTTAAGTCTTCCATTTCTTATTTGAGTGTGTCCAGGAATCCATCACCAACCATTTGCCTGGCCAGTGGAACATTGCATTTTATGTCTTTGTTAATGGTTTGGAACCCATAAAATCATCCATATCTTATTTCAGCATGAATGACCAAAATTCATTGGTTATTGCAGCTGGGTGGCAGGCATAGCGACTGTTCAAATGACCTACAGCAAGTCCTCAAATAATGTCATTTCATTATAATGTTAATGAGAAAAATATTGGTTTCATTATACCTCGTTTCACTTAAGGTCACAGTTTCCAAGAAACTGGATGATGTTAAATGAGGACTTAACTGTATCTGCTCCTTGAAATCACTGTGAGGATGAAGAGAAATATTGTATGTATAGCACTTAGCACAGTATCTAGCTGAAGGTACTCAAAATAACTGCTAACATGTTAGTAGTAGTATTGTAATCAAAATAACAACCTTGGTAGAGTGACTGAGAGATCCAGGGCAGAAGAGATGGAGAGATTTTTCTAAAATTTATTCTCCCCTTGGCAGGGCACAGTGGCTCATGCTTGTAATCCTAGCACTCTGGGAGGCCAAGGCTGGAGGATCCTTTGAGCTCAGGAGTTGAAAACCAGCCGGAGCAAGAGAGAGACCCCGTCTCTACTGAAAAACAAAAACTAGCCGGGCGTTGTGGCGGGCGCCTGTAGTCCCAGCTACTCAGGAGGCTGACGCAGGAGAATCGCTTGAGCCCAGGAGTTTGAGGTTGCGGTGAGCTAGGCTTCAGCCTGGACACTTGCTGGTATTTCCAGAGAAGCCAGCGCCTTCTGCCCAACTAAAACAGAAATGGACCCGTTGTGCTAACTTATTTCCGGAAGATGGCGCCAGCGAACAAGGCTGCTGCTGTCCTTGCGGGTCAGTAGCAATTTTCGCTATTCACAGATTGCTTATCAGTTTCACATGCATTATCTCAATTTGATTTTCCTTTTTTTTTTTTAATTTCAGGCTCCTTTATTCCATGAATATTTACAGAACATCAACTATAGGCAAAACATTGACATAATCATTGATGATAACATTGGGACAAATATATCAATTTTATGAGGAAACAAAAGCATTATCTACAAATCAATTATGAGATAAGTGTACTCATTACCACCACCCCTAGGAAAGTTGAAGATCCTAGCTAGTACGATTATGATAACTTAAAAATCCCAATGGTTTGTAGAAAAAATACAAATTTCATTACTTCCGAGTTACCAAGTTACTTGCAAATTACCAAAAACAATAGAAAAATTCAGCCATGTAGCTAACTTCAAAATAACTATACAAAATCAATTATATTCATATATAAAAAGAATTACAAAATAATATTAGAAAAAGAAAGGTGGCGTTGTATCAGCAACCAAAATAGAAAGTACCTATCCATATAGCTTTAACAAGAGTTGTGTAATTTTTTGGGAATACATAATCATTTATTTTTCAAATGATTTTTTTTAGACTCTGGTAAAAACATAATAAGGAAAAAAAATTGCTTGCTATTTGTATTTTGTCTTGTGTATTCTGTAACGAACAAGTAGTAAATGATTCTCCTTCATCAACCATTTACCAAATGCGGAATATTCCATCTATTCTTTCATCCCTTTTTCAACAAATGCTGACTGAGCACTTATTCCAGCCAAAGTGCAGCTTTAAATCTCTTCTAAAACAGTACTGTGACTAAGAAACAAACAAACAATATATCAATATATGAAATAAATACAATTCTAAGCCCCTGCTGGAGAGCTGTACTTTCACAAGATGAATGGGACAAGTTCTAGCCAATGATTTCTTTCTTGTTCTTCGTTAGTGCCAACTCATACTCTGGAAGGAGACTGATTTAATAAAGTAGAAGCCGCATAATTTAAGAGAGAAACTGAGTCAGGAAGAATCGATTCCTCTGCAGGAGCAGCCGAGGTGCTTCCCACAGACCATCTTCAGTCCTTCCCTAAGGCTATTTATTGATCTGAGGGCAGAGCGTTTGGTCCCTAGACTACTTAAAATTTCTGAGCAGGCAAAAGAAAAAAAAACATAAAGGGAACAGAGAGAAGGCGCTGAAGGGCTTTGCGGGAGGAAAGGTCAGCTGGTCTGGATTCTAGAATTCCAGACAGAATTGATTTTGCAGGTCCTTGAGCTTTGCAGACAGGCCACAAGCATACCTGGAAACCAGGAGATGTCTCTTTCTATGGGGAGGACAGAGTGGGCTCACACCCACGCCAGAGCTGGGGGGGGAGCAGTGAGCTCACCTGATGATCACCTCAGCAGTGAAGCTTTATGGAGTATCAAGAAGGGCTACCGCCATGGGTGAAATTTCTCTCTCTCAATAACCACTCTCTGGTGCCCCAAATGCCACCATTAGTGTCCTTTAAAACAAATATTGCAGGAATTAAGATAGGTATGTGTCTGTGATTATATTGGTTTGGAGAATAGTCTGCAAATAGACACATCAGATGTGAACATGGGTTATTTTGAGCTGGAAATCCTGGAGTAAGTATGGGAGATTCATGGAAGATGGGAAAGGGATAGGTAAAAAAAAAAAAAAAAAAAAAAATCACATTAAAAAGGATGCCCATGATTAAAAGAATGTTTATTATTTGTTTTGATTTATGTGAAAGATTACTTCTATTGCTTGTGTATGTACGGACATGCATGAAAGATGTCCACCAAAATATTAGCAGTAATCACCATAGGGTGATGAGGTTTCAAAGGATTTTACTTTCTTCCATATATATATATTTTTTTTTTTCTTTTTTTACCAGGGCTGGATTTGAACCCACCACCTCAAGCACATGGGACCAGTGCCCTACTCCTTTGAGCCACAGGCACCACCCAACTATACATATTTTTAAAATAATTTTAGTGAGTATTTAAATCAGGAAAGGGGGGCGGGGAATCAAGAGCACTCTGGCAAGCCAAATGGGAAAAACAATAACAAAAGCTGAGCCATTCACTCTGCTAAGCTGAGTTGGAGACAAGCCTGAGCAAGAGCTAGGCCCTGTCCCTGCTAAAAATAGAAATACTAGCCCGCTGTAGTGGGTCATACCTGTAGTCCCAGCTCCTTGGGAAGCTGAGGCAAGCGGATTGCTCAAACCCAAGAGTTTGAGGTTGCTGTGAACTGTAATGACGCTCAGGCACTCTACCCAGGGCAACAGAGTGAAATTCTGTCTAAAAAAAAATTTAAAAGCTGAGCCATTCAAATTCTAACTCCTCCATTCCCTGGCATTAGAACTCTAACCAAATTACTTAACCTCTCTGAACCTCGGTTTCTTCTTCTTTAAAAGCAAAGATGGAGTGGACAGCTTTATTTTTGTCTGCCTAGCATCCTTTCCCTTCTGATTTCCCATTGGGGAATCACCACAAGCCACTCTCACATAAATCTATTAGATTTGAGAGAGTCTCACCCAGAGTTCAGTGATGAACCTGAGACATTGGCCTAGCTAATCAGTTTATTTCATCACCCTCCTTAATCACAGTGATTGGGTTAGAGATACATCAATAACTCGACCTGGGCCAATAAGAGTCAGGCCTAAGATATCCCCCCCCCCCCAAACTATGGGGAAAGAGCAGCTTTTTGTCTCTACTTGGGTCCTGAGCTGGTGGGAATATGAACCTCGAGTTGCTGGTGGCCAACTTGCCTTTATGATGGGAGCGTGTGATTAAAAGTAGGTCCAACATACAGTAGAAGAGAATTGTAAGAAAAAGATAGAGTGAGGCAATAATATTTAAGACCCTAGATCCAGCTGTACCTGAGTTGGAGGATACTTCCAGAAATAATATAACATACTGATTAACAGCGTAAACTGTAAGGAGCAGACTATTTAGGTTCAAATCCTGGCTTTGCTCCATAGAAAATGACTATGGGAAGTTGGGTAGTGAAGGAATTTGTTCAGAGCCTATGGGATAGATGCTAGAATCACTGGGGACCCCAAATCAGAGATTGAATGGCAGGAATAGTGTCTGCATTCACAGCAACAAACAGAATTCATCTGCCGCCACGTGTGACCTTCTGCCTTTGGACACCCAATGCTGCCCATCACTCCAATGCCATTGTTGTCACAGGCACTTGATCTTGCTGCTGCCACCAAACCTGCCAGAGAACATTCTCCATTCGAGTCCGCAAGTCCAAGTCCATGGCAGATGCACCTGATCAGCAAAACCTAGTCACACACTCATGTCCCTATGCCAGGGAGGCTGGGGAAGAGATCAGATGGGATTTCTGCCTCCTCTGTGGGAACTAAACTCTGGGTTCCAAGAAGTCCAATGACCTTAAACATAGGAAGGGGAGATTCAGATGCTGGAAAGCAACATAAATAAATAAATAACGACTTTTTAGGAGGATGACCACAGTAAAATTGTCGAAGCCTCAGTATCCAAGTTTTCCTATCTGCAAAATGGAAATAATATGTATTGGTACCATCTTTAAAATATTACTTAGAAGGCGAAAGGAATCGAATATGTGGAAAATTCTTAGAATTATGTCAGCCGCATGATGGTTTAATGAATACCAGATGTGATCTCTCAGTTTTACAAACTTTTTGGCTTAAGCCATTTGCGAGTTAGTTGTTATGGGTTTTTTTCCTACTTGCAACTTGCACTGATGGTCCTGACTAATAGGAGGACTAATGATACACAGGGTTGTTGTAAAGCTCGAAGGGGAAAATCTATGTGTTTCTGGTGTATGAGAAGCTCTCGCTAAACAATAATTACTTATTACTAATATTAATACCATTACTGCTAAAAGATGGTTCTCTATGATCTTTACATAATTGGTAAGGGCAAGATTTTGTAAGAGGTACCTGAAATGGCAACCTAGGGAGGTGTTTCTGATGATTTGGGGTTTCGAGAGGATCCAGGACATCAAAGAGAGGGAATACTGAGGACAGAAAATGGGTACATGGACAAATTCGGAAAATATTTTTGGAATGGACAGTTGAAAAGATAAAAGGATTCATGAAGAGGTTCTCTTCTTCCAGTGAGAGTTACATTGATTACAGGAGACAGACTCTGAGCCAGGCACCATGCTGGCTGCTGGAATGACAGAGATGACACATGACACTGTTTCTATTTTCAAGAAGTGCCCAGGTACCTACAGGGCTTAGTCTGGTAATAATAAGTGACAGAAGCGGGCCAGATGTGAGGAAAGAATGTGAGTAAAAGAAACACTTCACATTCTTAATTAACCCATGGTAAGAAAAAACCACACTACAAGAGTGATGATAAATGGCTCTTGACATTAATGTCAGGAAGACAATAGGGCATGGTGGGGACTGAGGAGAAATGGAAAAGACATGCTTTGTCCACAAAAGGCCACTGCTATGAGGGCTGAGAGGTGGACACATGTTGCTGCATTTCTAGTTTGTCAAAAGAAGCCAGAAATCCAGAATATGATGTGAAATCTCTAAATTTCTAGTTTTAGGGTTTTTTTATTATTTCAGGTTTGGGGGTCCAGAGAATTAGGTTACAATGTTTGCATTTGTTAGGTAGAGTCCCTCTTATAATTGTGTCCCACCCACAAGACGTGTGCCATATGCCCTAACATTGAGCCCATTAAGTGAAAGTGCATCCATCCCCCCTCCCTCCTCCTATCTCCCTGTTCCCTCATTCCCTCACCCCCCACCACCTTGAATTGAATTGAGTTTTTCTCTTATGTGGTGTATATTAGATTGTCTACTGGCTTAATATTAGTATTGAGTACATTGGATTCTTGCTCCTCCATTCCTGTGATAATTAACCAAGAATAATGTGTTTCAACTCCATCTGGGTTAACAAAAAACATGTAAAGTCTCCATCTTTTTTAATGGCTGAAAATTCTCTTCCATGGAGATTTTTAGTGTTTGATGATGCATGCTAACACTTCAAAAACATTATGTGGGCCGAAATGGTGCAGGCCAAGATAATCATGACTCTATCTGATGGCCAGATCTGAGCCTCAGGGTTCAGGATATGATCTCCAGTTCACTGGGAGAGACAGAAGGGCATAGGACAATTACCACACAGCTTGATGAATACAAGGACAGAAAGATGTAGTTTGGTGCACAGAAGAAGAGCAGGAGGGTCTTGATGGAGGAGCCCTAGAGGAGTCCTCAGGCAGGTCGAGACACTGGAGTCAGGTGTAGTCAGAAGGAACAGCACAGCAGAGTTCCATGGGTTAGGGGCCCAGTGGGCTGGCAAAGCTCAGATGGGCACCAGGAACCAGAAAGGAAATGGGAAGGTGGGCAGGCTGGATGGAGAGTGGTCTCGACCAAATCATTGGTCTGTTTGACAACTTAATTTTCCTGATATTATAATTTCTGCGGGTTTTATAGAAAATCAGATGTTCCTATGCCCGCCAAACAAGTATTTCCTGTAATAAAAAGAAGCCCTTCTAGCTATCAAAGGTGGCCACACTCCTCCCCTTCCTTCTTTTCTTGCCCTCCCTCCCCCTCATCTATGTCACAGTCTCACCCCCAGGATATTCAAGAAAATAAATACTTTTGACCTTTATCGGAACACCCTGGACTTGCCAGCATTTAAAAAAAAAAAAAACAATTTGCACAGGAGGAAATGTTTTGATTCTTTCCATTGGCTCTTTTCTCTGTGTCCAGAGCCAAGTTCAGTTGATGATTCAGAGATGGCAGGATGGCCGGCAGGGCCCTCGGTGGGAGATCAGGAGCCAGTTCTAGGTCTGGTCTTGCAGGCGGATTCCTCCTGTGCCTGTGGGTAATATGAGGCCATACATGCTTACTGTCACAAGCAGGTAGGTTGGATGGTTTCTGAGAATCTGAGGTCGCTGCTTCTCCATCAGAATTCAGGGCCCAAATCTCTCCTGCACGGGACGGATCTGGACCTGACGTCAATTTGGGTCTCATCCACACAGCCAGAACGTGCTGTGTGCCAGACAAGCACTGCCAAACTCTCGCCATACACAGTTTCTCTTAATCCTCATCAAAGGCCAGGGAGTGGAGAACGTCACCCTACTTTATAGAAAAGGAAGCTGAAGCTCAGGGAAGTTAAGCTATGGCAACTTGTCCAATGCAGTGAGACTTATGTGTATGACCTCAAAAACTATGTTATTTTAAAAACAATATTAAAAACGTTCATAGAAGTAGTTTATACACATTATAACATTGAATAGCATGGGAGAGAGCAATGTATGTAACCTAATTGTATGTATCTTCATATTTACCCAAGATTTAAAAAAAAAATTGCACAGGCAAGCTGAAAACAGTCACCCCCCGACTCCCATTTCACAACTCCAGTCCCACTCTCTCAAAGCCACCTGTTAATCATTTAGATTTTCTCCATAAATATATACAGTAGTGCTATGTATAGTCTGAACATTGGCATCCCCCTACCCCAAATTCATACATTGAAATCCTAGCCTCCAAGGTGATAGTATTAGAGGTGCAACCTTTGGGAGAGGATTACATCACAGGGGCTCTGCCCTCAAGAAGGGATTAGTGGTCTCATAAGAGGGCTTTAGTGAAAGCCCCACCCTTCCACCTGTAAGGACACAGCAAAAAGACACCATCTATGGCTTGGCACCTATAGCTCAGTGGCTGGAGTGCTGGCCACGTATGTTGGGGCTGACAGATTTAAACCTGGCCCGGGCCTGCTAAAACAACAATAACAACTATAACAAAAAAATAGCCAGGTGCTGTGGCAGGCACCTATACTCCCAGCTACTTGGGAGACTGAGGCAAGAGAATTGCTTAAGCCCAAGAGTTTGAAGTTGCTGTGAGCTATGACGCCATAGTACTCTATCAAGGGTGATAAAGTGAGACTCTGTCTCAAAAAAAAAAAAAAAGACACCATCTATAGACATGAAATCAGGCCCTCCTCAGCCACTAAATATGCCAGCACCTTGATCTTGGACTTCCCAGCCTCCAGAACTGTGAGAAATGGATTTCTGTTGTGTATAAGCCACGTTGTTCATGGTGTTCTGTTCTAGCAACCCAAATGGATGAAGACCGATAGCTGAACAGACGGACTATCATTGCAAAGTTTGCTAACAATCCCTGCTTTCTGATCTCCAACTGTTTGATAGGTATCTCCTTATCTGTGATTCTTTCCTTTGTCCTCGTAAATTCAATCAACGTAGCTTCTACGGTTTTATTTCATCACATGGACAATAGCTCTTGACATTCCCTTTCTAAGATGAAGATACCCACAGTGCTACTTTTCTCTCCACCTTCCCTCTCTCCTTTTAGTTTCCACCTTTTTGTCAGCCTCACCTTTACTTTTAACTTGTCACTTTTTTTTTTAGAGACAGAGTCTCACTTTATCACGCTCAGTAGAGTGCTGTGGCGTCACAGCTCACAGCAACCTCCAACTCTTGGGCTTAGGCGATTCTCTTGCCTCAGCCTCCCAAGTAGCTGGGACTACAGGCGCCTGCCACAACGCCCAGCTATTTTTTTGTTGCAATTTGGCCAGGGTTGGGTTTGAACCTGCCGCCCTTGGTATATAGGGCTGGCGCCCTACCCACTGAACCACGGGTGCCGCCCAACTTTTCACTTTTTAATGAGGAGGAGACTTCAACGTTTCTCCCCATCCAGTTCTCATTTCCTTTTGGAGATGTGGAAGATTATGTTTATCCAACCCTATTAGTTGGGTGGAACCGAGTCACTAATTCTAGTGGGTTGTGGAGGAAAGTGATCCTTGTTGCTTCTGGCCTGGAGCATTTAATGGGTCCCCTCCCCAACACACGCACAGAAACACACACATTTTCTTCTTCCACCCCTGGTGCCATACCTGGCAGTATTCCGTATGGGAGAGCCTCTGTGTGTCTGGGTTCCAGGAGTGCAGAGCTCCCTGCCAAATGTGAGGTCAACATGTTGCATGTGGGAAACGTACAGCTTTGTTGTCCTAAGCCTCTGGGAGTTATTTAGTGCTGTAACATAATCAAGCTGAAAACAGTCACCCCGTGGCTGTCTGGCTGAAACAGCTAATGTTATATTCTGTCCTGCAGCTGCACCCAAGACTTTAATGTTTTATCCTTCACATAAACAGATTACAAAAAAGACAAACTTCCTCTGTCTTACAAGTCTGAAAATGTCTTTATTTTGCCCTCACACTTGACTGTGTCTGGCTGAGAATAGAATTCTAGGTTAAAGAATCTCTTCTAGAACTTTCAAGATAAAGCACTATTGGTGTCTGGCTTTTGACCTCTGATGGGAAATCTGATATCGGTCTGATTCTTTGTAGGTGACTATTTTTTAAACCCACAGAAAACGTTTAGAATCTCTAAAATGCACTGAGGCTGACACAGTCTCTTAAGTTTTTTTTTTTTTTATTACCAGCAACCGGCTGGCCCCCGAGATCCTTCCCAACATTCTCCAAAGAAAGGTTACTCATTCTTCTGTTTTAACATTGACACTTACTTCTGCCTGTTTTTACAACTTTATATCAATGGAATCATACGGTCATTTATCTTCTTCAGTCTCCAGTTTCCTCAGCTGTAAACTGGGAGTAAAAATACAACTAAGAGTTGACAGCATAGTGCAGGGGGTTAGTACATGTTTGTCAAACGTGTATAGCTCAGAGGACCTTCAAATCCACTTTCCTGTATTTATTTTACCTTTGTGGATATGGTATAGGAACAGATAATGTGGCCGGGGGTGGTGCTTCGTGCCTGTAATCTGAGAGGCCAAGATGGGAGGATTGCTTGAGCTCAGGGATTCAAGACCAGCTGGAGCATGAATAAGACACCATCTCTACTAAAAGTAGAAAAAATTGGCCGCTATGGTGGTGCACACCTGTAGTCTCAGCTACTTGGGAGGCTGAGGCAGAAGGATCGTTTGAGCCCAGGAGTTTGAGGTTTCTGTGAGCAAGGCTGACGCCATGGCACTCTAGCCTGGGCAACAGAGTGAGAGTCTGCCTTAAAAAAATATTTTTAAAAACCAGTGTAATAACTATCCAAAGAACCTATCGTCAATCTGATGTGGGGCAGGCTGGGGGGCAGAAAGCCACTGAGTAAGAGAGGAACATTTTCTCCAGTCACTGAATTTGACAAGATCAATTCTGCCGACTCCCAAGCAACTCACTAGGAATTTTATGAGGGTCATTCTTGTTATGGAACCACCCCCAGCATGAACCTTCCCCAGGAAACGCTTGTGATTAAGATGGTGGCTGCAGCCAGACTTCCTGGATTTTGAACTTGACTATGCCAACTTCTCTCTGGGGGACCTCTATCCGGTTTACCTCCAGTCTCAGTTTTCAGGCCTGTGAAATGTGGACAATGATATCTACTTTAGTGTTATTAAAAGGATAAAGAGATGGGGCTTAACATAGTGCTGACACATGGTAAATACTCAACAAGTTTAACCAATATTCATTCCAAGCCACCAAAGAGGCTGAATATTAACATTTTTAGTAGGGAGTTTCCCCTAATAACGCCTTTATTAATACTTGGGAGAGTAGAAACAGCAGATAGCTGATTCTTTTTCCATGTTTTCTTTCGCCAATGTTTCTGTTTCTAAATAGTCTTCGTTTTTTAATGAAATTATTGTCAGGGCAGATGGTCTTTTTCATTTCGTGGTCCTTGGTCCTTTGGACCACCCTCCTTCCACTTCTGCCTTCCTCCCTCCTTCTCTTTCATTTCCCTTTGCTCCTTGCCCTCTCCTCCTTCTATACATTTTGTTTCCTGAGATATAATTTACATAAAGTAAAAATTCATCGCTTTTAATGAACTGTTCAAAGAGTTTTGATAAATACATACATTTTGACAAACACATCTCCTTCACAGTAGAGGTCGAGAGCAATTCTATCACCCCCAAAGTTTCTCAACCCTTTATTTCTCCCAAACATGTAAGAATTTCTTTTTATCACTGTTTTTCAGTAACGTGGATTGTATATACCTTGGTGTAGTTTTCTTCATGTTTATTCTGTTTGGGATTCATTCAAGTTCTTGGATCTGTGGGTTTATACTCTTGATCAGAATGAAATCAAGCCATGATTCTTTCAAATATTTTTCTGGCTTCTCTTTCTCTCTTCTACTTTTTGGGACCCTTCAACTATATATTTTAGATTTCTTGGTATTATCCCTTAGATGACTGATGCTCTATTAATTTTTTCTGCCTTTTCCCCGCTCTGTGCTTCATTTGGACATTCTATTATCATAGAAGGTGTTCACTGATCTTTTATTCTGCAATATCTAAACTGCTATTAGTTCCATCTAGTGCGTCTTTCTTTTCAGATCTTATCTTTTTCATCTATACGCATTCCATTCGCACCTTTTATGGTATCTTCTATTTTTCCTCTCACCACATTGGTGGTTTCCTGTAGGTCATTTTGTATAGGCAGCATATTTGTAAAAAATGATTTTGTACCCTTGTCTGCCAGTTCCATCATTTCTGTGATTCATGGGTCTACTTGTATTAATGGATAGTTCTCCTGGTTGTGGATCTTATTTTTCTGCTTCTTTGCATGCCTGGCAATTTTTTTATACAATTCTGGATATCTTAGTGCAGGCGGCTGTAATAAAATGCTGTAGCCTGTGTGACTTAAACAACAAACGTTTGTTTCTCACAGTTCTGGGGGCTGGGAAGTCCAAAATGAGGATGCCAGAATGATGAAGGTCCTCTTCCTGTCTTGGAGATGGCTTTCTTGTAGCTGCATCTTCACTTGGAGGGTGGGGAGATATCTTTCTCATGTCTCGTCTTATGAAAGCACTAATCTCATCATGAGGGCTCTGCCCTGACCCAATGACCTCCCAAAGGCCTCATTTGGTTTCACTTTAATAGCCTGTAATCATTGCTCATGTTGGTCTCCTTATGGGGACTCCACTGGGTGCCTGATATGTTAAGAAGTGTTTCCAGTTTGACTGTTGGAATCACAAACTATTTATGAAACTGTATAAGCTCTAGAAATTCTTTAGCCCACTGCTTTTCACCACTGTCACCCCAGACTTGGGTTCTTTCCTTTCACATATGTACCGATCAGTACTCAGCCAAAGACCCAAGACCTCTGAAGTTGAGAGCTCTCCAATACTCTTCCCTGTGAATTCTAGCCACCTTGGCCTCCCTGGGCTTTGTTTGGGGTCCCTTCTCTGAGCTGCATTCTGATAACGGCTTTCATGTTGTCAGGGGCAATCACAAGGCTCATCTTATTTATTTCCTTTCTCTCAAGAATCATAGTCCTCCACTGTCTGCTGCCCAATAAGTAAAAAACATTGTTTCATACAATTTTGCCTGTTTTCCTAATTGTTTAAGGGAGGGTACATCGAGTCTCTACTACTCTACCAGGACTGAAAGTAGAAGACTTTGCCTAACATTATTAGGGACGACTTATACATCCGAGAAATATGAAAGTCTGAAAACCACTGCTGTCGCTTTTTCACGCTCTTTAAAATCATTCTGGAAAAAAATTTATCATGTGATCAATGTAGATCCAAATGGCACATTTCTTCCCGCTTGAAATGAAAGACTAGGAGGAGTTGAGGAATGGGAGTGGAAAAGGAGAAAGGAAAAACAAAGGACTTCTCTTCCTGATATGGTTTGTTTTATGAGCTCTGTGGGAAACTAAGACCCAGTGTGATATAGTAAGAGGTGGTTCTTTTGGAAGTGATTAAGTCACGGGGGCAGATGGATTAGTGCCCTTGTAAAAGGGCTGGAGGGAACTAGTGAGGCCCCTTTGTCCTTCTGCCACACGAGGACACAGCATTAGTCCTTTTTTGTCCCCCTGTGCCATACGAAGCTGCAACAAGAAGGCGCCATCATGAAGGCAGAAAGCAGCCCTCACCAGACGCTGAATCTGTTGGCACCTTGATCTTGGACTTCCCAATCTCCAGAATGGTGAATAAAATAAACTTCCATTTTTATAAATTACTCAGTCTCAGGTGTTCTGTTATGGCAATACAAGCAAACTAAGATATCCCACGACACTGAGAAATGCGTCCTGACTTGGTAGCAGCAGACTGGTTGACAGGACAGATACAGGAGCCATCTGGCTGAGCTCAAGTCCCAGCTCTGCCACTTCCAAGCTTGCCTGGGGCTGGTTACTTGACAGCTCTGTGCCTTAGCTTCCTCTTTGTAAGAAGGGATGATGGCAATATTGATGTCTACCTCCTAGGGCTTTTATGAGGGTTAAATAAATTAACCTTTGTAAAATACTGAGGAAGTGAATGACACATAGCAAGCCCCATGTAAGTGCTTGATTAGAAACATGCATAATTTTTTGCATTAAAGAAGTAATCCAAAGGCAGTGGCTCAGACCTGTGATCCTGGCACGCTGGGAGGCCGAGGCAGGAGGATCGTTTGAGGCCAGCACCAGCTGAGGAAGAGCAAGAGCCTGCCTCTACGAAAAACAGAAAAATTAGCTGGATGTGGGAGCATAGGCCTGTAGTCCCAGCTACTCAGAGGACTAAGGCAGGAGGATCCCCTGAGCCCAGGAGTTGGAGGTTGCAATGAGCTATGATGATGCCATTGTACTCTAGCTTGGGCAAAAGAGCAAGGCTTTGTCTCAAAAAAAAAAAGGAAAGAGAGGTAATCTGTATTTCCTATAGATACAGAGCATCACCAGGGTGGAGAAATGTGGCCTGCTATGGCTGTGTACTTGTCTCCCAGGACCCCTGTTGGGTCACACTTTCCTAATATCATATATTTATGGAAGCTTCTCAATCTTGCAGGCGTGGGAGAAACAAAGCTTGCAGTGTGCGGTGGTTGGATCAGCTCTATCAAAGCCGACTGACCTCTCTGTAGTACCAACCACTGTGAGGCCCCAGCTGACCGTGTATTCAGAGACACGGTCTGCCCAGTGAAGATTTACATATTTTTTGTTGGGCAAAAAGGATCACATAAAACAGGTCAGTCTCTGCTTTTTACGACTTAAGTGGCCAAATAAAATTTTCATTAGCAAGCATGTTTAATGATTTAACTAGTTAAACTGCTACAAGTCTTATGGTTTAAAGATTATCTATACAGTCTGTAGAGTCTCACAGTTACAGCTCACAGCCAAGCATCTTCTCATTAAATATTAAACGTGGGGAAAGAATCTGTAACTGTAACAATCAGGAGAAATCTTTAGTTTTTTAAAAAATGATAGTAACATATACATAATTCCACCTTCACCATGTTTAAGTGTACAGTTCAGCAGTATTAAGTAGCAACGCCCCGTTGTACTCCCATCACCACCATCCACCCAACAACCTGTTTTCGTCTTGCAAAATGCAACTCCATACCTATTAAAAAGTATGTCCCCATTCTTCCCTGCCCTCAGCCCCTGGCAAGTCCTATGCTACTTTCTTTCTGCTTTTTTCTGAAACAGAAAAAAACTCTGTTGCCTGTGCTCGAGTGCCAGGGCCTCAGCCTAGCTTACTGCAACCTCAAATTCCTAGGCTCAAGCAATCCTCCTGCCTCAGCCTCTTGAGTAGCTGGGACAACACCTGCCCTCCACAGCACCAGGCTAATTTTTCTGTTTTTCGTAGAGATGGAGCCACTGCACCCTACTCAAGACATGTATAGTTTTAATCTAACCTGTGGCTTTTGCCCCATCCAACCAGTTTCCAGCAATGCCCTTGTACCCCATCCTCTCACCGCCACAGCTATGTTAACATTCTATGTAACCTCTTACTTATCTTGCTGAGAGGGCAATTTCAGCGAAGCATTTGAAATTGTATAAGTAGTTATGTCCTCCAGATTAATTCCCCTCTCTTACAAGTCTTCTTATCAAATTCACTTGCAATATACATTTCTTTTTCTTTCTTTCTTTTTTTTTTGAAACGAAGTCTCACTCTGCTGTCTAGGCTAGAGTACTATGGCATCACTGTCACTCACAGCAACCTTAAACTCTTGGGCTCAAGTGATCTTCTTGCTCCAGCCTCCAGAGTAGCTGGGACTACAGGCTCCCATCACTGCACCCAGCTAATTTTTTCTCTTTTCAGTAGAGACGGGTCTCACTTTTGTTCAGGCTGGTCTCGAACTCCTGAGGTCAAGCCATCTACCCACCTTGTCCTCCCAGAGTGCTAGGATTATAGCCATGAGCCACCATGCCGGGTTTGCAGCATACACTGCTGTAACAAAGATTTGTTTGATTCGTCACAGGCTTAGAAGCTGATGAATTCTCCCAGAGGTGGAATTATACTTACCAGGCTCATGGGCCTAAGGTGGGAAACCAGAATGTCAGTGTGCTCGTCTATGACAAGAAATATAATTGTTAAGCAGACAGTAATATTCTCTCTCTCTCTCTCTCTTTTTGAGACAGAATCTCACTCCGTTGCCCTCGGTAGAGAGCCGTGGTGTCACAACTCACAGCAACCTCAAACTCTTGGGCTTAAGCGATTCTCTTGCCTCAGCCTCCCAAGTAGCTGGGAC
>NW_003852418.1:7146987-7156823 GCF_000181295.1 Otolemur garnettii | reverse complement strand
GTGGTATCACAGCTCACAGCAACCTCCAACTCCTGGGCTCAAGCGAGTCTCCTGCCTCAGCCTCCCAAGTAGCTGGGACCACAGGCACTCACAACAATACCTGGCCATTTTTTGGTTGTAGTTGTCATTGTTGTTTTTGGTGGGCCCAGGCTGGATTCGAACCTGCCACCTTAGGTGTATGTAGCTGGCGCCTTAGCCACTTGAGCCACAGGCGCCAAGCCAGTGTTGGAATACTTGGCTGTGGAAAGACCTGAAGATCCTGATATTTGGGGCTCCCTGACGGGTAGTCCCACCAAAGCCCCCAGTTAGTGAATAAGCCCTTTTCGCAGCTTCCAGTACATTCTAGCCTGAGTCTCATCCTTCAATATGAGCAGACAGTCAAGTATCATCATAGATTCGAGCAAAGCCTGTAATAAAAAAGAGAACAAACAGATAAACAGACTTAGGCAAAGATAGTGGAAATACGTTATTAAATTAGGATATCCATGAAGTTGGATGAGAAAAACAGTCTTTGTTTTCGCCAAGTTCAACTTAACTCAGGCATTTCCTTCGATTAGGAATGCAAGCAACCACCTTAGTCAGGACTGTGACTTCATCAGCTGTAGAAATCAGGTATTTTCCTGGCACATTGCTGTCGTTGCAGTTATCACCAAATATCGTGTATGCTCATCGTAACTTTGAAATTATGGTCATGATTAGACATGCTGCTAATCTTGTAATATGGAAGTATGCATGTTACTACTCCACGATGGATTTGCTTTTTAAATATTTTGAAACTATTTTAATACAAGTGCTTTCGTTTGCAATTCTATGTATAGAATTTTATTCCTTTAAAAATATTGTGTTGAGAAGGCTCCATCGACTGCAAAAGAGCCATGGCACAAGAAGGACTGAGAATGTCCTTAATGGTTGGTTGTGGTGGCTCACACCTAGAATCCCAGAACTCTGGGAGGATGAGGAGGGCGGATCCCTTGAGATCAGGAGTTCAAGACCAGCCTGAACAAGAGCCAGACCTTGTCACTACTAAAAATATAAAAACTTGGGCAGCACTCGTAGCTCAGTGAGTAGGGCACCAGACACATACACCAAAGCTGGCGGGTTTGAATCCAGCCCAGGCCAGCTAAAAAAAATAAGGACAACAACAACAAAAATAGCCAGGCGTTGTGGCAGGCACCTGTAGTCCCAGCTACTTGGGAGGCTGAGGCAAGAAAATCGCTTAGCCCAAGAGTTGGAGGTTGCTGTGAGCTGTGACACCATGGCACTCTACCCAGGGCGACAGCTTGAGACTCTGTCTCAAAAAATATATAAATATAAATATTAAAACTAGACAGTGTGGTGGGCTCTTGTAGTCTCAGCTACTCTGGAGGCTGAGGCAGGAGGATCCCTCGAGCCTGGGAGTTTGAGATTGTTGTGAGCCAGGATGATGCCACAGCACTCTACCCAGGGTGACAGAGTAAGACTGTATAAAAAAAAAAAAAAAGCCTGGGCGGTGCCTATGGCTCAATGGGTAGGGCACCAGCCTCATATACTGAGGGCGGTGAGTTCAAACCCAGCCCTGGCCAAACTGCAAGAAAAAGATAGCTGGGCGTTGTGGTGGGCACCTGTAGTCCCAGCTTCTCGGGAGGCTGAGGCATGAGAATAGCCTAAGCCCAAGAGCCTGAGGTTGCTGTGAGCTGTGACACCATGACACTCCACCCAGGGCAACAGCTTGAGACCCTGTCTCAAAAAAAAAAAAAAAGGTTGTAATTATATATTCTTAGAGCTATAAGAGAATGGGGAATACAGATAATCTTATCAAGCACTCTGTGCCAGATTTTTCTTTTCTTTCTTTCTTTTTTTTTTTGAGACAAAGTCTCACTCTATCACCCTGGGTAAAGCACCATGCTGTCATCGCTCACAGCAAACTCAAATTCCTGGCCTGAAACAATCCTTTTGCCTCAGCCTCCTGAATAGCTAGAACTACAAGTACCAGCCACCAGGCCTGGCTAATTTTTCTATTTTTAGTAGAGACAGGGGTTCAGGCTGGTCTCAAACTCCTGAGCTCAAGCAATCCACCTGCCTCGGCTACCCAGAATGCTGGGATTCCAGGTATAAACCATTATGCCCAGCCTCTGTGCTGGATTTTGAACCTCATAATTCTAAGATGTAGGTCTTTTTATTCTTTTGATACCTTTCATTAGAATTATGAAATGCTTATTTTGTTATTTGGGTGGGATATTTAGAGAGGGGTGAAAAGAATGATGTGCCCTGTCACCTCTCTTGACCTAAAAGACCAGTTTTCCTCTGTAAAATAGTGTGTGCTCATCATTAGCGAGTTAGAGAAGGGCAAAGAGGACAATAAAAATCACCCCCAACCTCACCACCTGGTTGGTGACCATCATTCCAGATAGCAGTCTATGCAGATAGACATAAATATACAGATACCACATAACATATAAAGAGCAATATTTGTACAAAGATATATAGATAAATAATTTTGAACAAAATGAGATCAAACTACACATGTATTATTTTCTTATTTTGTATTATTATTATTATTATTATTTTTGAGACAGAGCCTCAAGCTGTCCCCCTGGGTAGAGTGCTGTGGCATTACAGCTCACAGCAACTTCCAACTCCTGGGCTCAAGCGAGTCTCTTGCCTTCGCCTCCCAAGTAGCTGGGACCACAGGCGCCTGCCAAAACGCCTGGCTATTTTTTGGTTGCAGCCGTCATTGTTGGCGGGTCCGGGCTGGGGATTCGAACCCACCACCTTAGGTGTATGTGGCTGGCGCCTTAGCCGGTTGAGCTATAGGCGCCGAGGCTTTTTATTAGTTTTTTTAGACAAAGTTTCACTATGTCACCCTCGGTAGAGTGCTGTGACATCACAGCTCACAGCAACCTCAAACTCTTGGGTTGAAGCAATTCTCTTGCCTCAGCCTCCCAAGTAGCTGGGACTTCAGGTGCCCACTACAATGCCCGGCTATTTTTTTTGTCATAGTTGTCATTGTTGTTTAGCAGGCCCAAGCTGGGCTCGAACCTGCCAACTCTGGTGCATGTGGCTGGTACCCTAGCCACTGAGCTACAAGCGCCAAGCCATATTATTTTCTTATCCTGTTATTATACAATATATTGTGGTTATCTTCTACATTAATAGTAGGAACTGAGGTAGGTTAATTATTTTCACAATATAGGCAAGAAAACAGGCTCAGATGATAGAAGCCTTGTCCATGGGCTACGAAAGGAAGAAATATCTTGGTCATCTCACAACTACTTACTTTTCAAGGATGTCATCGCTGTGACCATTTATTTATTAATTAATTTTTTAAAAATTGAGATAGAGTCTCACTTTGTCACCCTTGGTAGAGTGCTGTGGCATCATAGCTCACAGCAACCTCAAACTCTTGGGCTCCAGAGATTCTCTTGCCTCAGCCTCCTAGTAGCTGGGACTACAGGCGCCTGCCACAATGTCTGGCTGGGTTATTTTTGTTTGTTTGTTTGTTTATTTGTTTGTTTGTTCAGCAGGCCTGGGCCAGGTTCAAACCCACCAGCCCCGGAGCATATGGCCAGCACCCTAACCACTGACCTATGGACACCCAGTCTCTGTGACCATTTAGAAAATGAGATGCCCAGGCCAGGCATGGTGGCTCACACTTGTAATCACAGCACTCTGGGACCTAGGTGGATCACCTAGCTCAGGAGTTCGAGATTAGCCTGAGCAAGAGTGAGACCCTGTCTCTAAAAAAATAACCAGGCATTGTGGCAGACACCTGTAGTCCAAGCTACTTGAGAGGCTGAGGCAAGAGGATCCCTTGAGCCCAAGACTTTGAGGTTGCTGTGAGCTATGATACCATAGCACTCTATTGAGGGCAAGAAAGTGAGACTCTGTCTCAAAAAAAAAAAAAAAAGAAAGAAAAGAAAAGAAAAGAAAAGTAAATGAGAGGTCCAGAAAGGTTAGGTGACTTGCCTAAAGTCACAAAGATGGTATTTAGCAGGACTGGGATTTAAAACCAAGATTGTTTGACCCCCTTTTTTACAGGCGCCTCCAGTTTTTACACACTTCCTCTGAGGTTAATGCCATCTTTCAGGGGCATATTTATATGACTCCTGGTTTTCTCTTAGATCATAGTGGCAATAAGAAAGGGACTGTGAGCAGCCCTCAGAACATCCCCCAACCTCTAACTTTCCACACTAGGGTGGTGGAAATGGGTCCATCTCTTGTTTCCTGAGAAGCTGAGACTCAGCCCCTCAGAGGCTTTCCTCAGTGATGACCCATTCTCCGTCTCATCTTCAACAGACACTACCAGTTACTTAACCAAGGTCTGTGCTCCCTTTCACTATCAGTATCCCAATTTTGTTTGGGTAAAAATGTGACCATATTTCCTTGCAACTGGAGTTGGTCCTGTGATCTAGTTCTGGCCAATGAGAAATAAGTGGAAATCTGGATGGAGCTTCCTAGGAATCTCTTTTCTTCCTTAAGAACTAAGGTGGAACTCAGCAGGCTCATCCTTTTCCCTCTTTTCCTTTGCTTTTACTCCACCTGGAATGTAGGTGAGATGTCTGGAAGCAAAGCAGCTGCTTTGTGACTATGAGGGTGTGAGCCAGCTACTAAGGATAGTAGACCAGGGAGAGAGAAAGAGCTTTGGTCCATAAAGATTTCTTTGAGCCTCTGTACTGGCCCAGCCTTCCTACTCCCAGACTTCTTGTTAGGTGAGAAAAATGAAGCTTTATTTGGCTAGATTTGTTACATGCAACTTATTGCAAACCTAACTGATCAATTCTCCAAGAAAAGTCTCTCCTTTGCCCTGTAGCCCTGATACATGGCCTTAATGAGCATCTGTGATGACCCAAAAATAGAGCTAGGAGTGGAGAGACGGACTGTGGCTGTGATTCTGAACTTGCTGAGCTATCACCTGTTCCATCCATGCTCTGAACAAGAATACTGTTAATTACCACTCTCCTTGGCCAGCCGGAGCACAGAAGGCTGCATCCGTGTGTTCACAGCTCAGGCACCTCCACTGTTTTGCTGAGTGTGCAGCATCTGCATGTCTGGCAGCCCCCCTGCAGAAGGGGAAGCTTGTCCTGGAAGGTTAAGATCTGAAGAAGGGGCTGGAAACCCAGGGCTTTGGCAAGGCCTGGTGCGAGGACACCAGGTATTCCTGTGAGGTGGGTCTTGTTCTTTCTAGTTAGCAGGTGACAAAATTTGCTTGGATCCAAAGTGGGGCACAAAGAGTAAAATGGCTGTGTGCCCGTTCAGTTATTTGTTATGCAACAGAAGTGGGCTTCATATAACTGGAGGAAAAGATCGTTTGTTAGAAGAATAAGAAGTGGTAGAAAATCCAACTTCGACACAAAAGGAGCCATAGTTCAGGAGATCTGGGTAATAGAAACAAGCATCGGAATGACATCATTTGGCCATGAACCCAGTCGTCTTTGAAGGAAGGCAGGATGCCTTGACGGGCAGTTTTTCTAAATGATCTTGGGAAAAGTAAGCAGTTTACTAGAGGCAGCCGAGGGTTTTAGTACCCAAAGAATGGTGAGAGACAAAAACTCCTCAGTGCAGATGGTAGAGAATTGGTCAAGGGTGCAGGTTTGGGGATCAGGCTAACCTTAGTTAAAATCTTAACTCTGACCTTCACTGTCTGTTCTCGGTCTAGTCAAGTAAGCTCTTTAAGCCTCAGTTTCCTCAATACTAAACACAATCATCATAACAACAGCGGGAAGTCACCAGAAGGGGCATACCAGGGTGCCTTTATCTATTCTGCCTAAGTTTTGACATCCTCAGCATCTGAAAGCACTTCGTTCACAGTTTTTAAAATTTACTTTTATGTGTATTTATTTATTTATTAGTTTCAGGTTGATGTGAGGGGGCAAACAACCAAATGCCAATATTTAAATTTGTTAGGTAGAGTCCCTCTTGCAGCTACGTCCTGCACCCAAAAGATGTGCCATGCCCCACTCTTTTTTGAAATGAAATTCTAAACCAGCTACTTTGTTCCACTATTCAGGCCTAATAGCACACTTCAGCGAAAGTTAATAATTTTGTCACAGAGAGAGGCAGTGGTGATATGGAACATTCTTATCCGTATCCGTGTGATAAAAATGAGACACGTTTGAACTCACTAGACTGTCAGCTGTAGGACGGCTGGGGGTTTTGACTCCCCCCACCCCCTGCCTTATATCCCCAGCAGCTAGAGGAGTGTGTGGCTCATTGTTGGCGCTTAAGACATAGTAATTGAAGTTTGCTTTTGTCCTAGAATACCTCATAGGGTAGAGAGCTATTTTGTTGAATTTATAATATGGTAGGTTCTGGGAGTGCCATGTGAGCATCACAGCTGCCTCGCTGCTTCACTCGGGAAGGGAGAAGGAGAAGAAAAGGAGAAGGAGATCTAGGCAGACCCTGGGAGAGAGGATCAGACGTGCGCGCTACAGGCGCTCCACCTGCTTACTCACAGGCACACGTGCCGCGCCCTCGTCCTCGCAAACTGGCGCTGCAAACAACAAGCCCACGTCAATGCAGGGTGGATCCTCTCAGCCGTCTTCAGGACTTCCTGGCACGCTGTTGGCGTGGTAAACTCTGCTCCTAGGTTTGATGTGTTGAAAAGTATGAAGTCATCAGGCTCCCATGTTTCACAGAGAACCATGACATATTGTGGCAAATAGGAAAAAAAAAAAAAAAACCGACAGCCCCAGGGAATGTGTGCATTATTGAAAAGAAAAAATACACACAGCAGGACTTCACGGGGGAAATGAATGCATTTCGGCTCTTCAGGCGTGTTTTCCTCCACGGGGCTTGACAAGATGAAATTGTAAGTCATTTCACTCCCAGGGGCCATTGTAGAAATATAAAGCATAGAAGAAAGAGGCAAATTTTGAAGAAATAGAAATTCTGGGGCCCTTGATCTTTAGTGTCTCTAATAACTAGCACCTTTGCCACCTTCATCGTCACCCTCAGAGGTACCACCGTCATCATCACATCAGCACCGCCACCAGTTACCGTCACCGCCCTCACCACCACCAATTCACCCAAGTTCAATGTTGTCCACAGCAGCAGCGCCATGACCTTTACCACTTCCAGCATCTCCGTCTCTATCACTTTCACCATAAAAATCCTCATCGCATGGTTACTGCTCAATAGTAAATATACCCAGATAGATGCCCACATTGGTTTAAAGTTATAGAAACCCAATTTGAATTAACTTTACTAAAAAGGGGTTCTCCTTCAGCTCAAATTCATCCTTAGGAGAGCAAAACAGGAGCTGGCCTTAGGGGTAACTGGAAGAAGAAATCTTAAAACCAAGCAGTTTCTCTCTCTCTCTCCCCTGCCTCCTTCCCTTCCTTCCTCCCTGTCTCCTTCCCTCCTTTACTTCTTTCCTTCCTTCCTTCCTTCTTTTTTTTGAGACAGAGTTTCACTTTGTGGCCCTTGCTAGACTTCTATGGAGTCAGAGCTCACAGCAACCTCAAAATCTTGGGCTCAAGTGATCCTCTTGTCTCAGCCTCCTGAGGAGCTTGGACTAGAGGTGCTTGCCACAACCCCTAGCTATTTTTAGAGATGGGGCTCTCATTCTGGTTCAGGCTAATCTCGAACTCTTGAGCTCAGGCAATCTGCCCACCTCAGCTTCCCAGAGTGCTAGGATTACAGGTGTGAGCCACTGTGCCCAGCCTCTAGCTCTTTCTTCGTGCGTCCTGACATCCTACTAGGAAGAGGGTGGAGGAAGCCTGTCCCAGCTACCCCAAACCCTTGGCCCCATCTGATCACAGAGGGTAGTTATCCAAGTTATTCAGAAAGTAGTGGAATCTTGACCCAGGGAGTCATGCCAGGTGATACATGAGGAGACAGAGACATTATGAAGAATAAGAAAAACGTCATGGATGGGTACTCATGCAAGCACTCGTCAGCTTTCCCAGTGATTGGAATTACTGCACCTGCTCCCCCTCCTTCCTAGGAAGCAGGTGGTGTGAAGTGGAAGCGAAACAGTATGGGTTGGTGTCACGGAGCTCTAGATTCAAACAGTAGCTTTCCTGGGCCTACTCAACACATTACCTGGGAGATATCTGATGGTGAACTGGCAGTGTGGCTTTGAGCAAGTCACTTCTCTTCTGTGAGTCTCAATTTCCCCATCTAACGGAGATGCTCGTCAGACTTAGCTAGCAGAGTTGTGAAGATTAAACAAACGAGATGAAGCACCTGGAGCATGGATGGTGCTCAGTCAATGCTAGTGCCCAGACCCACTCGCCCTCCCGGCAGAATCAGCTCTCCTTGTTATGCTCTTTCCAACGAGGCTAACAGAGTAGCATCCACTGTCACCCCAGGCTATAGGCTAAAGAGAAATATATTATATCAAAGATATCCATACCAGGCCTTTGTTCTCTGTTTTGCTGACAGTTACATAAATCTCATAGTCATCCCCCTCTGCCCCCGCCACCCAGGCTGGCCTCCAGGCCATTAAACATTGATGTTGCATCTATACTTATCATCTCTTCCTTCTTCCAGCCCAGCCTTGGACATCAATTCTGTCTTTCAAATAAAAAATTTAACCCTCGCATTTGTGGAGTTCACTCTTTTCACATGCTCTTTATAAAGAATTAAAGCAGTATGGAAAAGTACAAAGGATAAAGCAAAAAGGTCAGATGATCTGGGTTGGCCTCACCAGTGACAGGCCATGAAGGTATCAGGTGCCCCTTAACAGAACGTGAAACACTCGTGACGTATCCGTGCCCCAAACCCACAACCTCGGTTGAATCATGAGAAAGTGCCAGAGAAGCCCAAATTGAGGGACCGTCTATAAACTATCTGCCCACCACTCTTTGAAAGTGTCAAGGCTATGAACGACAAAGACAGACTGAGAAATGTCATGAGCTAGAGGACGCTAAGGAGGCCTGACATCTAAATGAAATGTGGGATCCTCATTTGGAAACCGGATCAAAATTGAATGAAATATGCAGTGTAATTAATAGCATCCTATCAATTACCAAGTTAATTTCTTAATTTTTATAAATGCAGCATGAATACATAAGATGTTAACATTAGGAGAAGTTGGGTGAAGGGAAAATGGGAATTTTCTGTCCCATCTTTGCAACTCTTCTGTAAATCTACAAACATTTCAGAATTATAAGTTTAAAAACAAAAGCAAAGGCCAGACATGGTGGCTCACGCCTGTAATCCTAGCACTCTGGGAGGCCGAGACTGGTAGATCATTTGAGCTCAGGAGTTTGAGAGCAGCCTGAGCAAGAGCGAGACCCTGTTTCTACTAAAAATAGAAAAACTAGCCAGGCATTGTGGCAGGCACCTGTAGTTCCAGCTACTCAGGAGGCTGAGGCAAGAGGATCACTTGAGCCCAGGAGTTTGAAGTTGTTGTGAGCTATGGTGATGCCACAGCACTCTACCCAGGGCAACAGAGTGAGGCTCTGCCTTAAAAAATAAAATAAAAATAAAAACAAAAGTGAAAAAGCCTGCAATGAGCATAATTCAAATGAGATGACCATCATTTCAAACATCTCTCAATGCCTATGTATAGATAGATAATCAGAAATAATTTAATTTAAAATGTTCAAAGTTATAATAATTTTTGAAGTGTATTTCATCTACTTTACTTGGATTTAGTGGAAATTTACGAATGAAAGTAAAGAAAGAATTTGTGAAGTTTAGAAAGCTCTTTCTCCACCAAAAGAAATATATTGCTGGGTGCCGTGGCTCACGCCTGTAATTCTAGCACTCTGGAAGACTGAGACTGGTGGATCACCTAAACTCAGGAGTTTGAGACCAGCCTCAGCAAGAGTGAGACTCTCTGGCTCGGTGCCTGTGGCTCAAGTGGCTAAGGTGCCAGCCACATACACCTAAGGTGGCGGGTTCGAATC
>NW_003852418.1:7144127-7146366 GCF_000181295.1 Otolemur garnettii | reverse complement strand
TTGGCGGGTCCGGGCTGGGGATTCAAACCCGCCACCTTAGGTGTACGTGGCTGGCGCCTTAGCCGGTTGAGCTATAGGCGCCAAGCCGCCATGGTTGTTTTTAACCACATATATCAATTCTAGATGGAGACTACAGGCAATGAAAGATTGAAACTGCTACATGGTTTCCGTCTTTTCTCTCCAAACTTCCCATTTTGTGTTAGTTACATGGTTTTTACATGGTTGGGTGGATCAGTTAAAGATCGCTTTTAGCCCTGAGTTACAGAAAGCCTGAGCAGCCAGTGGCTTAAATAAGCAACTAGTAAAGAGTTAGGCAGTTGGAATCACTGGTTCAGTGTTTCAAAGATGTCAGGGTTGGGTTCTACGTAAGGATTTTTCTCATAATTGCAAAACAATTGCTGCAGCTCCAGCTATCGTGTTCTTGTTCCATCCTGAGAGAAAAGAAGAAAATGACTGCACCAAGAAAGGAAAGTTTTCCACAAATTTCTAGTCTATATCTCAAGGGTGTTATACACCACCCTCGGCTACAAGAGGCTAGAAAATGTGAAATTTTTTTTACACTAAAAATTTGGCATGTTTGATGGCCCCAATAAAATTGGTGTTTCTTAGTAAGGAAGATGGAAAAATGCTAATTCTCAGTTTTTTTCTCATTGTGTACTTAAGCCTATTAAATAATTACCAGTAATTTTGTATACCAAATGTTTTTTATATCTAATTTTTTCATTTTGATTGATTTCTTTTTTTTTTTTAAGACGAGTCTCACTATGTCACCCTCGGTAGAGGGCTGTGGTGTCACAGCTCACAGCAACCTCAAACTCTTGGACTTAAGCAATTCTCTTGCCTCAGCCTCCCAAGTAGCTGGGTCTACAGGCCCCTACCACAACACCCAGCTATTTTTTTGTTGTAATTGTCGTTGTTGTTTGGCAGGCCCAGGCTGGGTTTGAACCCACTAGCATCAGTATACGTGGCTGGCGCCCTAGCCGCTGAGCTACAGGCATTGAGCCTTGATCAACTCCTTGGTTGGCAAGATTTATTATTGTAAGTGAGTTCAAGCTGGGATCTCAGAAAGCACCTACAGTAACCTGTCTTGCATCTCCTTAACTTCATCACTGCCCTGGAAGTGGACTTGTCTACCAAGGTGGCCCAATCCTGACTCTTGTACCCAGGCAGAAGCTGTCCCCTTAAAAGAGAGAGGAGGCAGAGATGGCTCATTGCAGCCAGACAGGGCTTTTGATTGACAGCCAGTGTACTCCCTGAAGGCTTGATGTCATCACCAGTGAGCAACAAGGCATCCAACTGGCAGCTTAACCATGAGTTGCTGCTGTGACCAGGCAGACTCTGCGTAGCACTTGCCCTGCTAGATTGTAAAGTTGGAGGAATTTGTCTCAGTGGCGGTTTCTAAGGCTACTCGGGGCCTCTCACTCACCTTTACCCTTAAAGAAGGGCTGGGCCTCTCTCCTCACTTCCCTCTGTCTTTGGAAGCCTGATGTCCTGCTTATGAGACCAGACTAAAGCTGGCACCCAGGACTAGAGAGTTTAAATAGCTCTTTCCGTCTCCAGACTTCCAGATCTGGGCTACATCCTGGCGCTTATGTGTTCTTCCCTGCACTGCCTCCCACCCACCACCCTGCTCCACCAAAGACCTTGCGTTATTTTTTTCCTATAGGCTTGTTGTAAAAAAAGAAAAACAAAAAACAAAGAGAAGAAAGGAAGAAAGGAAGGCAGGAAGGGAGGGAGGAAAGGAAAGAGAGAGAGAAAGAAAAGAATAGCAAAAGAATAAAATGAAAATTATGCCTAGCAATAATTTGTTTCTAGCTTCTCTCATAAAAACAAAACAAAACAGTTACTGCTAACATTTCCCCATTCCTCCTTTTTCCAGGGATTTTTTTTCTACCCATTTATGTACTTTTAAATGAGATATACCTCTCATAAGCAAATAAAGCACAATTTAACTAATTTTAACTCTACAACTGGAGTAATTTTCATATATGTTTACATCCATGCGACCTAAGGTACAGACAATTTACAGCACCCCGTGGGTTCCCAATCAACTTCAATCGACCTTCTCTTTTACCTCCACCCTTGATCACGACTGACTAGTCTTTCCTATTTTTGAACTTCATAAAAATGCTATAAATGCATTCTTAAAATCAAAATGGATCATAACCCTTATACATCATGGTTTTTTTTCACTTAATATGAGTATTTCCCCATGTTGTTCTTTCAGAACTTTTTTTTT
>NW_003852418.1:7137542-7144073 GCF_000181295.1 Otolemur garnettii | reverse complement strand
TTTTTTTTTTTTTTTTGCAGTTTTTGGCCAGGGCTGGGTTTGAACCCACTACTTCCGGTATATGGGATTGGTGCCCTACTCTTTGAGCCACAGGCACCGCCCCAGAACTTATTTTTAATGACTAGATATTTTATCAGATGATTCGACATGATTTAATCATTCGTCAGTTCTTCCACATTGAACTCATTTGTGAATTTTTGCTATTTTAAATACTACTATGTAGAGCATCTTTTGTACACACAGTTTCCAGAGGGTAGGATTGCAAGGTAGTTCAGAGCATGGGTTTAAGAGATCAGGGTTTGAGACCCACAGGGTCACTTACCAGCTACGTGAACTTCACTGAGAACACCTCCATGGATCCCAGTTTTCCCACCTTAAAATGGACTCGGTAGTACTCACGACATCGCATGTTGCCATGAGGGCCAAATGAGTTAAGTGTAAAGCACGCAGCATATTGTCTAGCACAGAGTGAACACCCAGGAAATGGTAAGCTGCTATTATTCATCTGTGTGCTCACTTCCAATTATTTCCTTAGAAGAAATTCCTAGAAGTAGGATTGCTGGATCAAACAGAGAGCTTGTCTTTCGGATTTTTAAATATAGTCTGCCAAATTGCCCTTCAGCAAAGCTGTGCCAATTCACAGAACTACCAGCTGTGTCTGAGAGTGCCCTTTCACCACACCCTCAACCATGAGCCCCGTCAGAAGGAAAGAGAGGAGGAGAGAGAGAGAATGGAAAGAACGATGGGAGGAGGGGGAAAGGCAGGAAGGAAAGGAAAAAGAAAGAAAGAAATCTTGCCAATCAGATAAGGAAAAATAATAGCCTCTAGTGGAGCTAAACATTTTATTTTTTTTCATGGTGGCCATTTGTTATGCTTCCTTTAGAAACTTGCTTACTCAGATATTTTGCCATTCTATTTTTCTGTTGCGAGACAGACTGGTATTTCAATAACTGGACCACTACCCAATTTGAGAAGTATGTTCCATCTTGCATGTGCCACACATTTCCTGTGATAGGGCTTTGACCTTGATTGCTGTCCCCCTGTTGCTGCCTTGGTGGTCTCTCTGATATCATGGTTCCTCTAGGGTTGGGCTTCTGCTTCATTCTTGCCAGGACCCCTTGCTATCTATCAACTTTTCCCCCACACCTTGCCAGCCAGAGATATGTAGGTGCCTAGAGCAACTAAGAAATCAATGTCTCCTTTCTTGTTTAAATAAATATTTGCTCAACATTTGTTTAGAAGAGAGGTTGGGTGATGCATGAAGGAACAACTCAGAGGAAGACAATATTTGCACCACCTATTATAAGCAATTCAGCTCTGGCCCCAAACTTGCATTACTGGCTTAAAGAAACCAGAGTCCTATTGTTACACACACCCATCTTTCTTAGAAGGCAGTTTAACATCACATTCCCTTCTCCCAACACTGCAACTAGTTATTTTTAAAGTACAGTTGACCTTTGAGCACATAGATTTGAACTGGAGGGATCCATTAATATGAACAGTGTTTTCTTTTGTTTGTTTGTTTTTTGCAGTTTTTGGCCAGGGCTGGGTTTGAACCCGCCACCTCCAGCATATGGAGCCAGCGCCCTACTCCTTTGAACCACAGGTGCCACCCTGAAGGGTGTTTTCAATAAATATATTGGAAAAGTTTGTGAAGATTGTGACAATTTGAAACAACTTACAGATGAACCATGTAGCCTAGAAATTGTCCTAATTTTCAAAAAAATTACGAAAAAGTTAAGTATTCATGAATGCATAAAATATACGTAGATACTAGTCTATTGTATCATTACTATAAAATATATGCAAAATCTATTATAAAAAGTTAAAATGTATCAAAACTTATGCACACACAGATAGGGCACCATTTGCAACTGGGAGAAATATAAACAAACATGCAGATGCAGTATTAAATCATAATTGAATAAAATTAGCTATAGTGCATACAGTACTAATGTAATCATTTTGTAGCCACCTCCTGTTGATACTGCAGTGAGCTCAAGTGTTGTAAGTATATGATTAGACACTAATCATCTCTGTGTGAGCAGTTGTCTCTCCAGTAAACTCTGTATCACAGTAAAAAGTGGTCTCTTGAGCTTCTCACATATTTTTCATTGCCTTCAGTGCAATATCATAAACTTTGAATAACACTATGGGACCCAAATGAGGCGCCACTAGGATGCTGGAAGTGCCTCTAAGAGCAAAGTGATGACATAATAAGGAATAGTGGAATTGTTCGATATGTTCTATAGATTGAGGCCTGAAATGTTTGCCTTATCATTTCAGATAGGCAATTCAGCTTCTAAATGGATGTCAAAAAGTTATAGTACTGGGCAGTGCTCATAGCTCAGTGGGGTTTGAACCCAGCCCAGGGCAGCTAAAACAACAATGACAACAGCAATGAAAAATAGCCAGGCATTGTCATGGGCACCTGTAGGCCCAGGTACTTGGGAGGCTGAGGCAAAAGAATCATTTAAGCCCAAGAGTTTGAGGTTGCTTGACCTATAATGCCATAGCACTCTGCCCAGGGGGACAGCTTGAGACTCTGTCTCAAAAAAAAGAAAAGAAAAAAAGAAACTTATAGTATTGATAAATATTGTACAGTGCCATGATGTATTTTCTCTCTCTCTCTCTTTTTTTTTTTTTTTTTTGCAGTGTTGGCCAGGACAGGGCTTGAATGAGCCACCCCCAGTATATGGGGCTGGCGCCCAACTCCTTGAGCTATAGGCACCACCCCCCCTCTCTCTTTTTTTTAATGCAGAATCTTACTTTGTTGCCCTCAGTAACGTGCCATGGTGTCACATATGGTTCACAGCAACCTCCACCTCCCGGGCTCAAGTGATCCTCTAGCCTCAGCCTCCCGAGTAGCTGGAACTACAGGTGCTCACCCCAATACCCAGCTAATGTTTTTAGAGACAGGGTCTCACTCTTGCTCAAGCTAGTCTCGAACTCCTGACCTCAAGCAGTCCACCCGTCTAGGCCTCCCAGAGTGCTAAGATTACAGGCATGAGCCACTGCGCCCGACCTCCTTATGATTTTCTTAATAATATTTTCTTCTCCTTAGCTTATAGTAAGTATACAGTATATAATATGTATAACATACAAAATATGTGTTAATTGTGTTATTACTAGGCTCAGGTTAACAGCAGACCATAGGTAGTTCACCTTGAGGGGATTCAGATGTTATGCATGGATTTTCAACTGCATGGGGGTCAGCACCTCTAACCCTCACATTGTTCAAGGCTCAACTATATTACCTTCAATTACATATAGCGATGTCCTTGAGAATGATTCAGGTCAATATGATTTTTGCCATCTTATTTTATTTCTAAAGTTCTCTTAGAGTCTCAGAGATTCCTTAACACCCTCTATAGACTGCCAACTCTTGGCAACTGCCCATCTGACTAATGCTTCACTGGTTCTGCCTGGTCCTTGTAGGGTCTGGATTTCTGAGGTCTTCGGTGGTTAGCTCTTGCTAAAGAGGTGACTCAGGAGGCAGGGTCATGAGGGGAAGTATATTGAAAACCTGGATGTTTTGCAAGAAGATACTATTTCCTTAAATTAGAGAGTTTTTTTTTAAAAAAAAAAAAAAAAGAAGAAAAGAAAAGGCAAGAAAATGAATTATCTAGAAATTAACTAAGCGTGTCAGAGGAAACCCATTAAAGGAGATAAAAGAAAACCGGATAAATAGATACATTATATTTGTAGATGGTAAGAAATAAAATTGTCGTGGTGTTAATTCACGTAATTCTTACTAAATACTGTATTTGTTGGAGAAGAATTAGATAAAGAAATGACAAAATCTGCATGGAAGAATAAGTTTCCATGAGTACCTAAGACAATTATTCTCAAAAATCAGAGCAAAGCTAGAGAATCATCCCACCAGATAGTAAGACGTATTATAAAGTCCTTTGACATTTCAAAGCATGCTATTAAGGCAAGAACATATAGACAAACGAGACAGAAGAGAAGAATCCAGAAAAAAACCTGTATATGTAGATATTTGGTATGTGATAGAAGTAGCGACAGAAGTCAGTGGAGAAATGATGGGTTATTTTAATGGTGTTGGGGAGAATGATTCACTGTATGGAAAAAATAAAATTAGATCTCATACTACAGAACAAGGAGTTTCAGATGGTTTATGAAGCTGTAAAACATTTAAAGGAAAATCTTTATGACATTGGGTTAGGGAAACATCTCTTAAATAAGATACAGAAAGTCCAAAGCATAAAGAGAACAATTGATGATTTTCTGCTCGGTAAAGGAGATCACGAAGTTAACAAATGATCAGCATTATGGGAAAAGATATTTGCTGTGTATTTTCAACAACGACCAAATGATTAAAATCTAAACGATATAACAAACTCAGCAATACATCAGCAAGAAAAATTCTGGCGACTCAGTATGAAAAATAGGCAAGCTCAGTGTTTGAGAACATCCATTAGTGAATAAACATATAAAAAGAAGCTTGATTTCTTAGTCATTAGAGAAAGACAAATTAGGACAATGACACATTGCTATATATTGCTATATCAGGCTGTCGAAAAAAGATAAAATTTTAAAAATGGAGACTTTACAGCTTTTGTACTAACCTGGATGGAAGTGGAACATATTATTCTTAGTAAAGCATCACAAGAATGATGAGAAGCATGAATCCTATGTACTCAATTTTGATATGAGGACAATTAATGACAATTAATGACATGGTGGGAGTAGGGGAAGGGGAGAGCAGAGAGAGAGAGAAGGAGGGAGGGGATAGGGAAAGGAATAGCAGAGAGAGAGAAGGAGGGAGGGGATGTGGTCTCGGTGTGTGCCACATCTTTGGGGGGCAAGACACGATTGTAAGAGGGACCTTACCTAACAAATGCCATCAGTGAAACCTGGTTTCTTGTACCCTCAATGAATCCCCAACAATAAATTAAAAAAAAAAAAGTTCTGGTTAGAATGTAAGGAAATGAGAACCTAATGCTTTGTAAATGAGTGTATCCTCTCTGAAGAGTCATTTCAAAGTATTTAGTGAAACCAAATACATTTTAATTCATTGTTTTTCAAATTGTGGGTTATGACCCTAATGGGGGCAAATACTCCTATACCGTAAAATCAGTTTCTTGAGTTGGGATCAACATTTAAAAAAGAAGTTGAATAGAATAGAATAAAACATATCCCAATACTTTTCTAGTAATAAGGAGAAGGGTTACGTGTATTTGTGGAGATTATGATGTAAAATGTATTTCTTACTGTGAGTCAAAAAAGTTTGAAAAGCCCCACTAACCCCATCAACCAGCAATCCACTTTTGCATAGAAACTCTAGGAAGGATAAAGCTGTAGGGATGAAGATGTTCGTTGTGGCATTGTTTAGGACAGCAAAATAATGGCCATGAGTGACATCATTCTGAAAATGAACTCTAAAACTGAGGACAAAAATTAAACAGTAGTTATAATGAATAGAGTCACATAAATTAACACAAATTTCAAAAACAGATCGAACTAGAAGGAACAACAGAATAAAATATATAGTATGATTTGATTGCATCTACATGGGATTCCAAAATGCCCTTCCAAAGCAATATTATATAATGTTTGTGGGTACATATATATGTAAATAAAGGTTTTGAGGGTAGATTAAAGTTATCATCTTTTCTAGTTATCCCAGCGGGAGCAACCATGAGCAGCAAAATCTCTCATGACCAGGCAGAGTTGGAAGTCCTGCACCAGAACCGGTGTAAACACTGGAAGTTTTTGCAAACAGGTGGAGCTGCAGATCAGCTTGAAGAACTGTGATCAGAAGGACAAACGCTTCCCTGGCACCATCAGGCTTAAGCCCACTCCCCCTCCCAAGTTCTCAGCTGGCTGACCAGCTTCTTGAGAAGCTGGCTAAGAAGTATAATGCCTTTTCGGCCTCAGAGTCTCTTACCAAGCAGATCCCACGAATCCTTGGCCCTGGTCTAAATAAGGCTGGCAAGTTTCCTTCCCTGCTGACACACAGTGAAAACATGGTGGCCAAAGTTGATGAGGCAAAGTTCACCATCAAGTTCTAGATGAAGACGGTTCTGTGTCTGGCTGGGGCTGTTGGCCCTGTGAAGATGACAGATGATGAGCTGGCGTACAACATCCACCTGGCTGTTAACTTCTTGGTGTCCGTAGCTTAAGAAGAATTGGCAGAATGTCCCGGCATTATACATTAAGAGCACCATGGGCAGGCCCCAGCAACTGTATTAAGGCACATTCTAATAAACCCTAATGATGCTCCTCCCTCCACCAAAAAAAAAATCACAAAGAAATGGCTGGTTTCTTTGGGCCTAGAGAATAATGCCATGCTCCGGAGAGAGAGCAAAAGTTGCTAGAACACTGTAAGGGGAGATTTGTCAATATTTATTAAAAGACTTGGAAACATGCAACCTTTTAACCGAGCAGTTGTACTTCGAGTGATGACATAGATGTGTTCAGCAATCTAATGGCAAGAGTATGTCTTTAAACTTCAACATGAGGCTCGGCTTCTGTAGCTCAAGTGGCTCCACTGGAGCTGGTGGG
>NW_003852418.1:7119067-7136416 GCF_000181295.1 Otolemur garnettii | reverse complement strand
GCTTGAGACCCCCCTCTCAAAAAAAATAAATAAATAAAAATAAAATGAACTTTAACATGAGAGCAGGGAACTGGAAACAATCCAAATGACCAATGATAGGGATTAGTTAGATAATAGAGATGTTATTTAGTATTTTAAGATAGCGACATGGAGGTATGTTTATTGCTGTGAGAAACTGCTTATGGTAGAAAGCTAATTGTAAAAAAAATGCCTGAAACATTGGCCCTGGTCTAAATAAGGCCAATGAAATAACTTATATAATAAATGCTATGGAATAACTTATAATATATGTACATAATACCATTAAAAATGCACTTAGGTGATAGGTAGTCAAAGAAAAAAAAAGGAAGAAAACATGAGGTCTAAAAGTGGCTATCTTGGGCAGTGCCTGTGGCTCAAAGGAGTAGGGTGCCAGCCCCATATGCTGGAGGTGGCGGGTACAAACCCAGCCCCGGCCAAAAAGTGCAAAAAAAAAGTGGCTATCTCTGGGTGGTGTGATAAAGGTGATTTTCAATTTTTCCTTTGTGCTGATTTTTGTTTTTTCCCTAACTTGCCTAACATGTGCAAGAATTATTTTTGTAATAAAATGAATTTATTTTGATTTGTAAACCAGGCAGGCAATCCAGATAATTTGTGAAATGGATGGAACTAGGCTGAGAAAAGAGAACCAGGTACAAAACCATCAGGATGAGACACTATGAGATGGACAGGAAGGTCTAGAACAGCAGTTCTCAACCTGTGGGTTGCAACCCCTTTGTAACAATGAAAATACATCGTGGCATTAGGAAGGTTGAGAACCACTGGTCTAGAAGGAGGGAAGGTAAGAAGCAAGGCCTGGAGAACAGAGGGCCTTGAGGGGTGATTTACCTACAGGACTCTGCAGTTTAGGACATGGCCAGGAGGAAGTGGTTAAAGGTACAACATCTTGTCCTGGCCCAGACCACAGTGGCCAGAGCCTTACCTCCTTCAGGCAGCTTGCTAGTCTTCAGACCCCTTGGTGGCCTGGACCCCAGCATCTCCAGACTTAATTGCCCATCACTTTCTTGGGGTGTGTGTGTGAAGATCCCGTTGTGTAGAGATACTGAGCTCTGTCCACCAAGTGGTACCTTAGCCACCATCCACCTCAGCTGGGTGCAGCCAGAACCAGATAGGGTAGGGCTACTTCAGGGTCAGATGTGGGAGGTTGAGCAATGGCCTCAAATCTGCAGCCTCCATAAAGGAGCCATGCAAAATGTCAGGACCTAGCACTTGGACTAAAGGGTACATCGATCGTGCATTGCTGAGCATCAAGTGACTGCAGAGTTAATAGCTTAAAAACATACACGCATTTATCACCTCCTAGTTTCTGTGGATCAGGATTCTGGGCCGAGCTTAGCTGGGTGTTCTGCTCCAGGAGTCTCTCACAATCCTGTAATCAATGTGTCACCAAGGGCTGTGGTCTCATCTGAAGGTTCGATGAGGGAAGAATCTGCTTCCAAGTTCATAAGGTTGTTTGTGACAGTCAGTTCCTAAAGGGTCTATGGACTCAGAGTCTTAGTTCCTGGCTGGCTATTGGCCAGAGGTTGCCTGTGGGTCCCTCCAAATGTAGCTGCTTCCTCATCAAAGGATACAAGAAGCTGAGAAGGCAACAGAGCATGTTAGCAATAGGGAAGTCGCCATCTTATGAGAAATCCATTATGGAAGTGACATCCCATTACTTTATTTTATTAGTTAAAAGCATGTCACAGGTCCCACTCCACTCAAGGGGAGGGGATCACACACGAACATGACACCAGAAGGGAAGGATAATCTTAGAGTTAAGATGATCCACAAGGGCAGTCTAGAGAAGGGCAAACTGAAGCTGGATACTCGTAGACTACAGTGGTAGGAAACCCAATAGCCCTGGTTTGTCCCATTTATAGCTCTGAAAGTCCATCCCAGGAAAACCCCCAATCCTGGGGAAACTAGAACAAGTTGGTCATCCTATGTAGTAGGACACAAGATGATTTTCAGTAGTGCAACACTAAATGGCATCATGTAGAAAGTCTCCATTTGGCGCTACTGTGTCTTATCATTTCTCTAAGACTGTCAATCAGACTTAAGCCTCCTGCAGGCCATGGTATCTCTCTGTAATTTAATATAATTTCCATCTTGTTGTGTTTATTCTGTTACCTTCTATTTGTAGCAAGTGATACTGGTTCTTCATTTATAGTGATGATATCAAATTTTCATTACAAATGTATCTAAACAAAAATTAAGCCAAGTAAGGCTCTATACCTATAACTCAGTGGCTAGGGCACTCGCCACATATACCGGTGCTGGCGTGTTCTAATCCAGCCCAGGCCTGCCAAACGATGACACTACAACCAAAAAAAAAAAATTGTGGGGCGCTGTGGCGGGCACCTGTAGTCTCAGCTACTTGGGAGGCTAAGGCAAGAGAATCACTTGAGCCCAAGAGTTTGAGGTTGCTGTGAGCTATGATGCTACAGCACTCTACCCAGCTTGAGACTCTGTCTCAAAAAAATAAAAATTAAGCCAATTAAAAAATAGTAACACTTACAGCATATGTATATTGTACAAATCAAGGATGAGAGAGAGGGGGAAGGAGGGAGGAAGAAAGGGGAGGAATGAGGGGTATTATTGGTGTGCTCCCACTTAACAGGCACAATGTACGAGTATATGGCACACCTCTTGGTTGGGGGACGCAACTACAAGAGGGATTCTATGCCTAACAAATGCAAACATTGTAACCTAGTTGTTTGTACTCTCACATTAACCTGAAATAAAATAAAATAAAAGCTGGGTGCAGTGGCTCACGTCTGTAATCGCAGCACTTGGGAGGCTGAGGCAGGTGGATTGCCTGAGCTTACAGGTTGGAGACAAGCAGAGCCAGAGTGAGACCCCGTCTCTAAAAAATAGCCAGGCATTAGGCGGGCACCTGTAGTCCCAGCTACTTAGGAGGCTGAGGCAAGAGGATCATTTGAACCCAACGGTTTGAGGTTGAGCTAAGATGCCACGGCACTCTACCAAGGGTGACCAAGTGAGACTCTGTCTCCAATAAATAAATTAATAAAGTAAAATAAAATAGCATCATGTCATAGTCCAAAGAAAGAAAAAATTCTCAAATTCAATTACTTCAATATCTAGAATTTTTCAAATGCTATTGTGGTAAACAAACTTAAAATCTTCAAAAAATATAAACATCTCATCAGTTCGAAAAAGAAAAAAGGATTATACCATCTTCCCATTCCTTTCCATCATTACCTCTCTGGCTTCGTGAATTCCCTTTCATTCATCCACACACACTGCACTGGCCACCTGGCCATTTCCCTAACACACTGGGTGCACTCCTACCTCAGGGCCTTTGCACATCCTGTTTCCTCTGCCTGTAGCACTCTTTCTGCAGAATCTGCAGGAATCATCCCTTGAGGACCTTTGCTCAAGTGTCACCTTCTCATGATGCCTTCCCTGGCCATCCTGAGTTAACATTATAGTCCTCTCTCCTAACGCTTTCCATTCTCTTCCTTCTCTGCTTTGTATACATTTCCCAACATACTTACAACTAAAATACTATGCTTTTTACTTATTTCTCTTCATTATTATCTGTTTCTCTCCCCTAGAATGAGGATGCTCCCTTAGAACTAGTGCCTGGCTCAGAGGAAGGGCTCAATAAATATTTACTATCCAAAGGCTCTTTTGCTATGTGAGTGAGTCAGCCTGGGCTAGGGTACAAGACTGGGGAAGTGCTACTATTACCTCCCCAGGGTTCAAGGTCTGCACCACATTCCTTCCCATTGTCTTCTGTTTTCCTCCTTGAATCAGAAACAAAGGCATTTGCCATGAAAATCTATACGTGGGGGCTGCTTTAACTCAATCTGGGAGTATTTGGTTTCAAGAAACAAAATGAGAGGGTTTTATTGAAGGAATGCAAAATAATGTCAAAGAGGCCATTGGAAGGAAACACTGTCAAGTAGGTGTGTCTATTAGGATGCTTTCGGTGACAAAAAAAAAAACAAAAAACAAAACATAAAACAAACCCCAAAGCAAAATACATTAAATAATATTGAAACGGGTATGCTAACCATTACACTAAACCACTGGGCTTACTAAGTAGGGCAGATTCAAGGTTGGTTAATTGAGCGACCCAATGACATCATTAAGGACTGGGACTCTTTCTTTACCTGCTCTGCCAGCCAGTGTTTCAGTTTTGTCCTCATTTAGCTTCTCTCCTTGTTGCAATTATCATATGTCCAGCGATGGTACAGGCAGCGTTTCTCTCTCTCTCTGTCTGCTTTTCAAGAATGAGGGAACCTTTCCAGGGAACTCCTTGCCCCTGCAAACTTCACTTATATTGCATAGGTAAAAACTGAGTCATACGCATAAACCAAACACTGGTAAGAGATATGACTGGGTAGTGAAGGGTGAATTACCCAAATTAAAAAAAAAAAGAAACATGTGGGCAGCGCCTGTGGCTCAAAGGAGTAGGGTGCCAGTCCCATATGCTGGTGGCGGGTTCAAACCCAGCCCCAATTAAAACAAAAAAAACTGCAAAAAAAAAAAAAAAAGAAAGAAAGAAAGAAAGAAACATGATGGCTTACCTAGCCCCATACACTAAAACAATTTAGTTTAGTAATTTAAAGATACATCACAGATATAAATACGTAAACTAAAGACCACAAAGAGATATTACTACACATCCACCGGAATAATTAAAATTTTAAAAGACTAATAATACAAAGTATTGGCTGCTTCTTCTAGGGACAACTCCATGTGGAGGTGATCAGAGCCCACCCAGGAAGCACAATGTGTTTGGCATAAAAGCTCTCTTTCTGTACACCTTCCCTGGAGGGACCGTGTCACTCCCGGAAAAGACATTGCACATGAAGCCCATGTGAATTCCTAGAGGGCCTGTCCAAAACGCTTTCTCCCCACCAGCCCTTCCTGACATTCTCAGATGCTCAGTTTTAATCCATTAATTACAATACTCATGTGTGGTTTGGATGGGGCCACACATTGATCTCTGATTCCATCTGCATTCAGTAGCAGTAAAGTTTTCTGCTTATGTTTTCCTAGATCAGAGTGTGTGGTTCTTCTGTGGGCAGGAGAGCTGCTAGGTACAGGGTAGGAGGCAGATGGGAAAGGTCCTTCGAGAGGGCTACTCTTGAGTGGACAGGTCCAGGGGAGACTCTGGATGATGATGATGGCTAACATTTATTGAGCTCCGTGCCATGGGCAGTTCTAACGCTATACGTACTTATCTCTCAGCTACCCTATGAAGTATATTATTTTCCTTATTTTACAGAGGAACAAACTAAAGCTCAGAGAGGTGAAGTGACCCACCCAGTGTTACACAGCTAGGGACTTTCAGAACTTAGATTTGAACCTGTGACTCTCCAACTCAAGAGAGTCAGTCGCAGAAGTGGAACAGCCAGACCTCATCTGACTCAAGATGGGTCAGAAAGGGGAGAGTTCTTAGCAATCAACCTCTCCCATCCTCCTCCTTCCATGTGGGGAAGCTGAGGCTCAGAGGGAGAGAATGGCCTCTGTCTCTTTCTACAGGGTCACACCACAAATGTGTGGCTGAGCACACCTGCAGTGGGCTTCTAGACCCCAGCTATCTCCTTCTTTGGGTCTGGGTGGCAGCAGGGGAAAGGTTTAGAAAACAGGGTTGCCTGGTAGGAGGTGGGGTGCTGTAGAAAAGTTCTAGGTTCTAGAAAGAAGAATCCAGCTTTCCCACCCAGCTGCCCCCCACTCCCCACCCCTTGGCTCAGGAAAAGAAGCCCTGGCTTGGGAAATGGCAGGTGGTTATTCTGGGCAGCCTAGCCTACTTCTGCACTCCCAGGAGACCGTGCAGCAAAGCATACTCCCGCCGCAGGGGGGTCCCAAGGGGGGCTCCTCCACCTGCTTTCAATCTGTCACCAACTCCTGATTCTGAATTTAATCCATGTTACCGAATTCACAGGAAACAGGACCCAAGTAATATATTTACACCTTAGTTATTTATGAGCCACTGACACTAACTCTCTTTGAGGTGAAAAATGTACTGAATGTTACTGTATTCAAAACCATATATGCTCATGGTAAAAAAAAAAAAAAAAAAAAATTCACACCATAGGGAAATTCACACCATAGAATTCAACCTCTTAAAGCAAAAGAGGTGGACCCCCACCTGGAAGTTTTCGGCCTTAACTTCCCTAAGGAAGTCACTGCTAGTAGCTTCCTATGGATTGCTCCTAAAATCTGTGCACCCATTCAAAGGTTTATATTTAAATACCTACACACATATATATATTTTGAACACAGATGGTGTCATTCTATGTATACTGTTCAGACATCGCTTTTTTATTTCGTTATACATCTAGGCTATCAGTGCTGTGTGGATCTACCTTGTTCTTTTAAATCTCTATGGTATGGATTCACTATAGTTTATCTGATGGGCGTTTAGCTTGTTTGGAATCGCTTGCTCTCTTGCTATTACAAACAAGGTTACAGAGCATGCCCATATATATCAGCTTCATGCATATGTGCAAGTACATGTGTAGAATGTAGAATAAATTCCTGGAAATGAAAGTGCTGTGTGTAACGATGAGTTGCTGAGTTAAATGGTGAATGCTGAATTAAATGGTTTGTGGATTTAAATATTTTGATAGATACTAACAAATTAGTCTCCGAAGTTTCCATCAATTAATATATACTCCCACCAACAATGTGTGACTGTGTCTAGTTCCCCATTCCTTCTCCCATACAGTTTCTTTTCAAGCAATTTCTTCTCTGTTAGATGGAAGGGTGGAAAATGATGGCTCACGCTTGTTGTAATGGACATTCTGCCAAGCGTGAGAAATGTCAAATAATGTTTTGCTATGTACGTGTCATTTGTATCTCTTTTTCTGTGAATTGCCCACTAAAGTCCTTTCTCCATTTCCATTAGAAAAAGGAGTGATGGCCTTGTTATATTGTTTCAGAAGTGCTCTTTATCTATTAAGGGATTGCATCTTTTCTTAGCCTTTAAAGAAATTAACAGTAGTTTTGTTATGTTTTACTCTTTGATAGGGTTCTACTTTCCCCATCCCACATTTTCCTGATTATTTTTCCTTATGAACTATACAATTAATTTGCTTAGTTCCAAAGTCCCTTTTCCAAATTTTTCTATCATTTCTAAAACTCTTTTGCCTGCACTATCCCATTTAGCCTGGAAAACAGCAAAGGAGGTCCGTGAGCTTATTTTCTAAATGAGGCAAATGGGATATGATTTAGCATCAGCTGAGGCCTCATGAGTTACTGATGGCCCCTGTGTTGAGGTCCCTGCATCTTCCTTCACTTTGTGAGGTCTTGTGTATAAATGTGCGTGCATGTGTGTGTGTGTGTGTGTGGTTGAGCATGGGCTCAGGAGAGTGGTACCATGTTTCCCTGAAAATAAGACCTACCCAACAAATAAGCCCTAGCAGGATTTCTATGCATTTGTTAAATATAAGCCCTACCCCAATAATAAGACCTAGTGATGGGCATGGCTAGGCAGCATATCTGCATAGCCATGCCATGCATTTCAGCTCAGAGTGGTAAGGAAGACTGGAATACCTTTTATAAGACACCTCCTGAAAATAAGCCCTAGTGTGTCTTCTTGAGAAAAAATGAATATAAGACAGTGCCTTATTTTGGGGGGAAACATGGTAGTTCTTGTCATGGGGCTGCTACAGCGTTGCTTTGGGATAGCCCAACCCAGGTCTGTAGAATGAAAGCCCAGCTTCATTCTGCCCCTACTCGCTGCCGCTAGCCATCTCCCTCTCTCTCTCTCTCTCCTGTTTCTGCCTCTTCCCTCCTGTGGCTCTCTGTTACAGCGTCCCTCGTTTCTATTCTAGTCTCTGTCTCTTTCTACTCCTTTCTTCCTTCTTTAAACATAAGGCTCTTCACCAAACAGGCCATTGGTGGAAAGTGACAAAGCTGTGCTCCAGCGACAAGGCTTCCCAGTAGGTACTTACTGGAGGGAGAACGGGGACAAAGTGACAGGAAGAGGGCAGTAAGGGGCAGGAGCTAAGCCCTGCAGTGCTATTAGGTCTGGCTCTATCCCACCGAGTGACCGAGAACAGGCCTCTGCCATTCCAAGGTTTCGGAGAGCCCTCTGACCTGTTACATAGCTGTGCCCAGCTCTTGGCAGGTTTTCAAATGGAGGTACAACCAGCGTCTTCATAAAAAGGGAGGGCAAGGGTGCTCTACCCATTCTGTGGGTTCAGATAGGGCATCGGCTTTGTCCAAGGTCACACCAGAAAGTGGCAGCAGAAGTATGTAATGTCCCCTGCTGTGGGTAGGGCCTCACCAGCTTCTAGCTCAGGGGTGGCCCTTCAAAAAGTACTGTTGAGAATTTGCTGAAATACGCTGCCCACAAGGATGTGATAATAGCCATTAATATAGTGAGCAATTGCTGTGTGCTATTCAATGTGTTAAGTGTTCTATATACATTGTCTCACTTAAATCCTCACTCCACGTCCTTCCCCCAGCCCTATCAGGTAGCTTCCCTTAATCACCTCCATTTTATAGACGAGAAAACTCATGCCTAAGAGAAATAGCTAGCTAGTTACTAAATGCCAGTGCAGCCAAGATGGATGAATGGATGAGTGTGTGGATGGATGGATGGATGAAAGAATAAAATTAATAGTTAGATAAGTAGTTAGGGCACTTGGAGTTTAGAAAAGGTCTTCATATCTCTATCCCCATCAGCTCTATATCATATATCAGCCACTTAAAAGGCTGAGATTGATCCAAAAAGGTCCAGAAATCTTTGCTCAAGCTACCAGTCTACATGGACAAGTTCACACACCACCAAGGATGCATTCACACAGGTGCAAAGACACGCATGCAGACAAGAACAGAAATCTTATGCTGCTAGCCCAAAATGGCCAGTACGACTCAGCTACATGCACACACAGACACTCGAATATGCTTAGAGATGAGGCAGGCACAGAAAAGGACACACCAGCGATAGAAATAAGCACAGCACAGAGCCACACAGAAACAGGGACACACAGGTCACGTGCACACAGAGGCAGGACGGGCACTCTCTTTGCTCTGTGTGTGTGTTCCTATACACACACATCAGTACATACAAAGACCAGGATGTATGTCAGATTCAAAGGCAGACTGGACACACTTAACACAAAGACATGTACTCTGTAAGGACATGCCCAGAGACAAGGTCATTGCCTCAAAGACAAGGACACAGATACACCAGTGTATTCAGAGATATGCACACATGGGCAGAGATGTGATCCACAGACACACACACACACAAGTATATAGATACGTATCTTTTATGGCACTTACCACCATTGTAGGCCAGGTGCAGTGGCTCACGCCTATAATCCTAGCACCTGGGAGCCCAAGACAGGCTTAAGAGTTCGAGACCAACTGAGCAAGAGTGAGACCCCATCTCTAAAAATAGCCAGGTGTTGTGGGGCACCTGTAGTCCCAGGCACTTGGGAAGCTGAGGCAAGAGAATTGCTTCAGCCCAAGAGTGTGAGGTGGTTGTGAGCTATGACTCCATAGCACTCTACCCAGGGGGACAAAGTGAGACTCTGTCTCCAAAAACAAAGATGTGTCATTGAAATTATTATTCTAACAAGACCATTAGAGAAGGTTGTAATTAAATAATTATTTAATTAATAATTAATCGCCAAACTATAAACTCCATGAAGGCAGAGACCAGGTGTGTTTATTCATTCCTGTATTCTCAGAGCTGAGTATAGCACTGGCACATGGGGGGCCCTTGGACCTTTTATTCAAAGACTGTATCTATCAAGTACCTACTACATGCCAAGCATGCTATGCATCTAATCTTCACCACAACTTTGCAGAGCGAGTGTTAAATATGCTCATTTTTTGATGAAACCCCCAAGGTGACTTACCTAAGATCGCATAGCTAAAATAAGGACAGGCATTTGAACCCAAGTTCAAATAGTTCAATAGTTCAACTCCTACTCCCCCAAGCTGCCTGATATCTTGGCTTCCTCCACCTCACTGCACCCGACTTTGTCTCTGGTTTCCTATCCCTTCTTCTGGATCCACCTCCATTACCTTCTTCATCCACAATCTCAAACATATCCTCCACTGCCAACCTTGTTCTTAGAATGCGTTATTCAAATGTAAGTGGCTGGCCACTTACACGTCCCACGGAGAAACATTACGTATTTACAAGAGAGCAGAGGTTCAAGCTTACAGGCCCAAACCTCACTGGTGGAAGGGGAGGCATGAGCTAACCAACTGTCTCTATTACTGGCTAGAGGCTGACTCTTGCTCTGTTGGTCACATTTTCTCCTCTACACTGCCAGGCTCATTGGCATTAACCCAGAGACTCCGTGCCACTCTTGCAGGAGCACGGTAGAAGGAACACAGGCCCAGGGCAGGAGGGCTCTGTCCTGGTGATAGCTCTGCCCCAGCTTGCTCTGTGGTTTGAGGCCATCCCCTGCACTATCTGGATCTCAGTTTCCTTTTTTCTCAGATGAGGGGGTTGGAGGCTCTTTCTGATTCTCTCCAGCCCTGAAGGTGTGGCTCTGATACATGGGGCTGTCCTGTCCTTTAGCAATAGCAGCTCACCCTTGCAGAGCATTTCTTGTGCTTGGAGACTGTTCTAGGAACTCCACATTTATTAAGTCATTTGGGGATGATACACTGCTAGGCAATATCCCTGTTTTATAGTCAAAGACATTAAGACCCAAAGAGGTTAATTGACTTGCTCAAGGTCACTACTCTACTGTGGCATAAAATATTATCCCAAAACTTATTGATGCCACTTATTTTGTGGGTCAACAGTTTGGGAGGGGCTCTGTTGAGCAGTTCTCACACAAAATCTCCCATGCCATTACCATCTGGTATCAGCAGGGGCTACAACAATGTGCGACCGGACCGGGCACCCATGATGGCTCACACACATGCCCAGTGGCTGATGCTGGCTGTCACGGGGACTCAGCAGGGCCTTTTGTGGTCTCCTCAGCATGGCTCCTATGTCTCCAGGTAGTTGGGTTTCTGAAGTGGAGGCTGGCTTCTCCCACAGTGCGTAACCAGAGTGAGCTATAGGAAGCCACAGGACATTGCTGATCTAGCGTCAGAAGTTACGCGTATCACTTCCTCTGCATTCTACTAGTTACAAGCCAGTCACCAAGGCTGATCCAGATTTGAGGGAAGAGGACACAGAACCCACCTCTCAGTGGGAGGAGAGTCAAACACTGTGCATGCATATTTTAAAACCACCACAGAGGGCAGAGCCTGTGGCTCAGTGAGTAGGGTGCTGGCCCTGTATACCGAAGGTGGCAGGTTCAAACCCAGCCCCAGCCAAACTGCAACAAAAAAAATAGGCAGGTGTTGGCTCGGCACCTGTGGCTCAAGGGGCTAAGGTGCCAGCCACATACAGGTGAGCCAGTGGGTTCGAATCCAGCCTGGGGCCGCCAAACAACAATGATGGCAGTAACCAAAAAATAGTCAGGTGTTGTGGCAGGCACCTGTAGTCCCAGCTACTTGGGAGACGGAGGCAAGAGACTCACTTGAGCCCAGGAGTTGGAGGTTGCTGTGAGCTGTGATGTCACAGCACTCTACCCAAGGTGACAGCTTGAGGCTCTGTGTCAAAGAAAAAAAGTAGCTGGGTGTTGTGGTGGGCTCCTGTAGTCTCATCCACTTGGGAGGCTGAGGTGAGAGAAAATAATAATAATAAATAAAATAAAATAAAAATAAAAATAAAAAATTTAAAAACAAAAAACAAACCAAGAAACAACAACAACAACAAAAAAAACAACACCATAGAGGCCCAACTGCTAAGTGGGCCTTAGAATTTGAACGTCCAAAGGCTGAGTCCAGGGTCTGCACGCTTAACCACCATATACTGTCCTGCATGCCTGGCTCCCAGGAGTGTTACTGTGGGTCTCTCAGACATTCCTCAGGGATGCCTGAAACTCCTCCCTGGCTCCAGGCCAACATTCCCTGATCTCACCATCTCCCCTGCCCCTCCCTTTGTACCCTGGTCTCAGGAGGCCAGAGAGTGAATGGGCACAGACTTTGGAGCTAGATTGCCTGAGGCGCTAATCCCATTCTCCACTCACCATGACTTTGGCTAAGTCCACTTCCAGCCTCAGTTCTTCATTTGTAAAATAGGGGAGGGGCACTAAGGGTCCTTCCTTCCTTAGGCTGGTGTGAGACTATCAATAGTCCTATCAATAACTGAGCATCAGTTTTTGCAAGATATTCTTCTAGGCTCTGGGTAGGGGGAAGAAAGAGACAATAAGCAAATAAACAACAAAAAATGTATATCTGTATACACATACATATATGGGCGCATACATATAAATGCACCCTCACATATAGGGCTATACAAGATGTATCGGATGATGGTAAGAGCTACAGTGAGAAATAAAGCAAGGTATGGAGGATTTGGCATTTCAGGGAGTGGTTTTTGCTACTTTACAAAGGGTGGTGAGGACAGACTTTACAGAGAAAGTGCTGTTTGAATAGAGATCCATGAGAGTGAGCCACTCAGCTCTCTGGAAGGGAGAGTGTCTCAGGCAGAGTGAACTACAAGTTCAAGGGTTCTGGAGCCAAGTGAGCCAGTGGGTGATACAGCTGAAGGCAGAGAAATAGCAGAGCCCAAGATATTAGGACCTCCTAGAACTGGGACTTTAATGTGCATGAGATGGGAACCATGGGAGGGTTTGGGGCAGAGAAGTGGTCAGTTTCTGGATACATTTGGGGCATAGATTTGATAGGAATTGCTGATGGATTGAATGTGGTGTGTGAGAGAAAGACAAGAGTCAAGGATGACTCCAAGATGTATGGTATGAACATCTGGGAAAAATGGAGCTGCCCTTTACCACAGTGAGGACAGTTGTACCGGGAACATGCTTAACTATTTCACCAGGCTTTTCTTAAGGTCTTGGCCTGGTTCCTGGTAAAGGACCTGGGCCCAGGGGCACCTGCCTTGTGCAGGCACAGTGGTGGGTATTTTACATGAGATCCTTGCCTCTGTTTATGTTATTATTTTATTTGTTTTGTTGTTGCAGTTTGGCCAGGGCTGGGTTCAAACTCGTCACCCTTGGTATATGGGGCTGGCGCCACTCACTGAGCCACAGGTGCTGCCCGATCCTTGCCTTTGTATAATCCCTTCCTTTTTGAGTGTGGGTAGAAACCATGACTGTAATAAGATATTACTACTGTGATTATATTACATTATACATCAAAGGGAGATTATCTGCCCAAGTGCCCATTGACCCATGAATGGATTAACAAATTGTGGTATACGTACACCAAGGAATACTATGCAGCCATAAAAAGATGGAGATTTCACATCTTTTATGTTTACCTGAATGGAGCTGAAACATATTCTTCTTACTAAAGTATCTCATGAATGGGAAAAAAAGTATCCAATGTACTCAATACTATGATGAAATCAATATATAATCACCTACACACTCATATGAATGGCAAAACATAGCTATAGTCCAGAAAGTAGAAGGGAAGAGGAGAGAGAGGGGAGGGGAAGGGGGATATGGGAGGAGGGAGCTGGGGGGGACCTCACCTAATGTGCATGATGCAATTTCAAAACTATTAATTTACATTTCAAAACTATTAAGAAATGAGTATAATTGTGATGGATGGGCTACTTAGTTCAATGTAAACATTTCACATTGTATATCAAAGTGGTACCCTGAACCCCATAAATGCATCAATGTACAAAGCTATGATTTAATAAAAAATAATTAATTAAAAAAATTTACATTAACACACACACAAAAGACATTACTACTGTGATTATATTACACTATACATCAAAGGGAGATTATCTGGGTGGGCCTAATCCAATCACATGAGCCCTTTAAAAGCAGAGTTTTCTCCTGCTAGGAAGCAGAAGGGAAGTTAGAGAGATTTAAAAGATAAGGAGACCGAGTCTAGGAGCAAGTGGAGGGAACGAGTGTACCGGTTGTTGGCTGGGCCAGGGACCATGGATGTGGGTGAACTTCTGAGTTACCAGCCCAACAGGGGCATAAAACGTTTCCGGGACGATGAAGAGGAAGAGCTGAAAATGTGTTGGAAGCAAGTGGGGACTCGAGAGCATGGCCGCAATCGGGAAGAGGAAATGACTGTGGCAGAAGAAGCAGTTGATGACAAAAAAAGGCTGCTTCAGATAATTGACCGTGACGGAGAGGAGGAGGCACTGGATGAAAGCTCGGTGAAGAAAATGATCCTCACGTTTGAAAAGAGATCGTACAAAAACCAAGAATTGCGGATTAAGTTTCCAGACAAGCCGGAGAAGTTCCTGGAATCTGAGCTGGACCTAAATGACATCCTTCACGAAATGCACGTGGTGGCCACCAGGCCAGACCTGTACCACCTTCTGGTGGAGCTGAATGCCATGCAGTCACTTCTCGGGTTGCTTAGACATGATAATACAGATGTGTCCATAGCAGTGGTTGATCTGCTTCAAGAACTGACAGATATAGACACCCTCCATGAGAGTGAGGAGGGAGCGGAAGTCCTCATCGATGCTCTGGTGGACCGGCCTGTAGTAGCACTGCTGGTACAGAATCTGGAGCGCCTGGACGAATCTGTGAAAGAGGAGGCAGACGGTGTCCATAACACTCTGGCTCTTATAGAAAACATGGCAGAGTTCCGACCCGAGATGTGTACAGACGGTGCCCAGCAGGGCCTTCTGCAGTGGCTGTTGAAGAGGCTGAAGGCAAAGATGCCTTTCGATGCCAACAAACTGTATTGCAGTGAAGTGCTGGCCATATTGCTCCAGGACAACGATGATAACAGGGAATTGCTTGGGCAGCTGGATGGCATCGATGTGCTTCTTCAGCAGTTATCCGTGTTTAAAAGACACGATCCCCGCACAGCTGAAGAGCAGGAGATGATGGAGAATCTGTTCGATGCACTCTGCTCCTGCCTAATGCTCAGTTCCAATCGCGAGCGCTTCCTGAAGGGTGAGGGTCTCCAGCTGATGAATCTCATGCTCAGGGAAAAGAAGATCTCCCGGAGCAGTGCCCTGAAAGTGCTGGACCATGCTATGATGGGGCCCGAGGGCACCGACAACTGTCATAAATTTGTTGACATTCTTGGCTTACGAACCATCTTTCCCCTCTTTATGAAATCTCCCAGGAAGATCAAGAAAGTGGGAACCACTGAGAAGGAACACGAAGAGCATGTCTGTTCCATCCTGGCTTCCCTCCTGCGGAACCTGAGAGGGCAGCAGCGAACCCGGCTTCTGAACAAATTCACTGAAAATGACAGTGAAAAGGTTGATAGACTAATGGAGTTGCATTTTAAATATATGAGTGCAATGCAGCTATCAGACAAGAAGACTGAAGGGGAAAAACACGACCTGGTCCGGCATGGGGAGATCATAGACAATGACACTGAGGATGAGTTCTACCTCCGGCGCCTGGACGCAGGGCTCTTTGTTCTCCAGCAAATCTGCTACATCATGGCTGAGATCTGCAATGCCAACGTCCCCCAGATTCGCCAGAGGGTCCACCAGATCCTGAACATGCGAGGAAGCTCCATCAAAATTGTCAGGCACATCATCAAGGAGTATGCAGAGAACATCGGGGACGGCCGGAGCCCAGAGTTCCGGGAGAACGAGCAGAAGCACATCCTGGGCCTGCTGGAGAACTTCTAGAGGCCCCTTGGCCCTGTGCACTGTGGACTCGTGGCTTTCCTCCAAGAAACAGCTTCACAATGCTCTGTGGAGCTTCTGGACAAATTAAAGTTAGCTTTGGTAAAAATAAATAAATAATAAATAATAAATAAAAAAAAAAGATGAGAAGAGCTTAACATCCTAACTGCCTTGAAAGTGGGGGGCGCCACATGCAAGGACCAGAAAACCACTCACAGGAGCTGAGGTCGACTCCTCCTGGCTGACAGTCAGCTAGAAAATGGGATCTCAGTCCTGCAACCACAAGGAACTGAATCCTGCCAACAACCTTCTGGATGATCTCAGAAGCAGAATCTTCTCCACAGCTTGCACAGAAGAGCCCAGTTTGGAAAATATCTTGTTAGGCCCTGTGCAGAGAACCCAGCTCAGGCTGCCCAGACTTCTGACCCACATACAGAATTGTAAACTAATAAATGGGTATTGTTTTTAAGTTGCTTAGTTTGTTACACAGCAATAGAAAACTAATACCCATATCTTACTGAATCCTCCTGACCATCCCAATTGGAGGGTTCCTGTCCCCCATTGCACTGGTGAGGAAATAAATAGGTGAGGAAGGGTTTTGCCCTAGGCCACCCGGAAAGATGGTGCCTGAGATTGAAACTCTGAGCTGCACTCTTCTGAGGCCTGAACTCTTTCCACCTGATCAGGCTACTTCATAAAGAGAATGTGGGAGCAGCCAGGGCCTGACTAGAGGGGTGGGGATCCTCAGGTCCTGGTCAAGGCCAAGGGGTGTAGAGGTTCCTGATGACGTTTGTCTCTGCTTATTCTGGGGCTTTGAGCTACTGAGCCCGTGTGTGTGTGGACTGTGGGTCACTGTGGGTGGGTATGCGGGAGTGTCTGAGAGTGTGAGCCTGCCCAAGTGTGTCTCAGTGTCTGCATGTTGAATCTGAGGGTGTCAGCGCATCAGAATGTGTCCTTCACTGTGGGTGATGAGTCTGTGGCCACATCGTGGTGTGAGCGTGTGCCAATGAAGTGGATCTGAGACGGTCTTTCAGTGTCTGACAATGCTGAGAGCATCATAGGGGAAGGGAGGACCAGTTATCTGGGTGCTGGTCTGGGATTGTTTGATCATCTGAGCGCAGGGCTGTGTGTCTGGATTCTAGGGTGTCAGTGAGTGTGTGTGCACCTGTATGAATTTCCGTGGGGTTTTGTGAGGCCTGAGGGTTTCCCTGTGTGGGAGGCCAGTGCCAAGGGTGACCTCCCTGTCACCCTGAGTGTGTCCCCAGGTCTCTGTGTGTGAGTCTGAGGGTATCATTTTCAGCATATCTACCCTTGCCAGCCTCTGTGCGAGTCTGTGTGTGTCCGTGGATTTGTCAGTCTGGGAGGGAGGGAGTCTGTGGGTGCATCTGCCCGGGGCCTGCGGTGCCTCTTGCAAAGTGCGTGTGTAGGTGTGGGTGCCTGTTTGAGCTTCTCTGTGGGAGCATGTGTGAATACGAGGGTCTCTGTGGGAGGTCGGGTGCCGACAGGCCTGTGAGTGCGTCCCTTCGTAGCGCGCCAGTGTCGCTGGGTGAGGCCTGTCTGGGTTGGGGACTGGACACCTGCATACGGGGCGAGTCTGAGGGCTGAGTGTGAGGGCCGGGGCGCGGGGTACGGCCCCGGACTGGGGCGCAGACACCCTCCCGCCGCGCCTCTCTCCGGGTGCGCACACCTGCCCTGGCTGGGGGCAGCAAAGGAGGCGCAGCCCG